>NC_089503.1:301902536-302211674 GCF_036850995.1 Saccopteryx leptura
TGTTCAGGCAGGTCTGGCTGTTAATTTTTTTGCTTTTAAGTATAACTCTTGGGTAGCCTAGCAGAGGCCTTTAAAAAAAAAATAATTAATTTATTTTCTGAAGTGAGAAGCCCTGAGGCAGATAGACTCCCACAGGCACCCAATTGGGATCCACCCAGCATGCCCTCCAGGGGTTCATGCTGTGACCACCTGGAACATTGCTGCGTTTCAACCAGAGCCATTCTAGCTCCTGAGGCGAGGCAGTGGAGCCATCCTCAGCACCTGGGCCAACTTTGCTCCAGTGGAGCCTTGGCTGCTGAAGAGGGAGATAGAGAGAAAGGAGAGGGGGAAAGGTGGAGAAGCAGATGGGTGCTTCTCTTGTGTGCCCTGACCAGGAATTGAACTTGGGACATCCACACACCGGGCCAACGCTCTATTGCTGAGCCAGCCAGCCAGGGCCCTAGCAGAGACCTTTTAAAAATTCTATTAAAAAGTAGCAGAGCCTGACCAGGTGGTGGCTCAGTGGATAGAGCATTGGACTGGGATGCAAAGGACCCAGGTTCAAGACCCCGAGGTCGCCACTTGAACATGGGCTCATCTGGTTTGAGCAAAGCTCACCAGCTTGGACTCAAGGTCGCTGGCTCGAGCAAGGGGTTACTTGATCTGCTAAAGGCCCACAGTCAAGGCACATATGAGAAAGCAGTCAATGAACAACTAAGGTGTCGCAACGAAAAACTGATGATTGATGCTTCTCATCTCTCTCCGTTCCTATCTGTCTGTCCCTATCTATCCCTCTCTCTGTCTCTCTTAAAAAAAAAAAGCAGATAAGCCTGACAAGGTGGTAGCGCAGTGGATGGAGGATAGGCCTGGGATGCTGAAGACCCAGGTTTGAAACCCCGAGGTCGCTAGCTTGAGTGTAGGCTCATCTGGCTTGAGTGCAGGCTCATCAGCTTGAACATGGGGTTGTGGCTTGAGCATGGGATCATAGACATGACCCCATGGTTGCTGGCTTGAGCCCAAAGGGCACTGGTTTGAAGTCCCATGTCACTGGCTTGAGCCCAAGGTTTTTGGCTTGAGCAAGAGTTCACTGGCTCGCCTGACCTGTGGTGGCGCAGTGGATAAAGCGTCAACCTGGAAATGCTGAGGTCGCCGGTTCGAAACCCTGGGCTTGGCACATATGGGAGTTGATGCTTCCAGCTCCTCCCCCCTGTCTCTCTCTTCTCTCTCCCTCTCTCTCTCCTCTCTAAAATGAATAAATAAAAAAAAACAACAACTAAGAGACTGCTTCTCATCTCTCTCTTCCTGTTTCATTCTCTCTATTTCTCTTAAAAAAAAAAAAAAAAAGAGTTCACTGGCTCAACTGGAACCAAGGCACATATAAAAAGCAATCAATGGACAACTAAGGAACTGCAACAAAGAATTGATGCTTTTCATTTCTCTCCCTGCCTGCCTGTTCCTGTCTGTCCCTCTCTATGCCTTTTTCTCTCTGTCTCTGTTGCAAAAAAAAAAAAAAAAAAAAAAAGGGCAAAGAAATATTCAGAAGGACAAATTGACAGGACTTAGTGATTTAGTTGTGATCATAGAAGGTAGAGAAATTCAGGTTTCTGGCTTTGATGAGTCAATAGTATCTAGCATGCAAGTACTTGATGACTTATTTAAAGTGACTGAAGAACATCAGATACTTTATTCTTTGTGAATCTTTTCCTTAATTACACACTGGTACCTGCTGATGCTCTTTCTTTTTTTCAAAATGTCAGCATGTTTTGTACTAGTCCTTACAAATAATTATTTGTATATTTGGTTTACTCCCATTACTTCTTGAAGGCTAGGGCTATTTCATACATATCTTTCATTCCCTCTTTTAATACACACTTTCATGCCCCACCTCAGACCTATAGAATGAGAATTCCGAGTTACCTGGGAATCTGACATTGAACAGCTATCTTGTGGTTCTAATGGTCAGTAATGTTTTCAGGGTTAGCTGGAGAGCAGTGAATCAGCTGACAGTGGAGCTGTTTTCTCCCACTAATCTTGCTATCAAATGACAGTTACTAAGTGCAGATTTTTAAATGATGGAGTAAAGACGGTCATGACGCCTTTCTCTGAGAAATAATCTCAGATTAACAAGAAGAATAAGAAATATAAATTCTGCCTTTAGTGATATTAGGAGACAGCTAAAGCTCAAAATCATAATATATGAGTAAGGGCTACCATTCCCACCACCATAAAAAGTGTTAGTTTCTTTATTTCTTCACCAATAGTGGCTTTTTTCTGATTTTTTATTATAGTCCTTTTGTGAGTATGAAGTGGTATCTCAATGTGGTTTTAATTTGCATTTCCCTGCTGACTAATTATGTTGAGCATCTGTTCATATACTTACTGGCTATTGTTATGTGTTCTTTAGTGAAATGTCTGTTCTTTTACCCATTTTTAACTGAGCTGTCTTACAAGTGTTTGTTTTTTTTTTAAATATGTTCTGGATACAGAATCATGATTTGCAAATGCTTCCTTCCCACCTGTGACATCTCTTTATATTTTTTATGATGTCTTTTGAAGCATAACATTTTTAAATTTATGAAGTTCATATCGTCATTTTTTTTTCTTTTATGGATTATGCTTTTGGCATTATATCTTAGAACTGTTAGCCTATACTAAGGTTTCAAAATTTTTCTTCTGTTTTCTCTAGAAGCTTTATTATATTAGCTCTTAACATTTAAGTCTATGGTAGATTTTATTTAATTTTTTTAAATGGTGCCAAGTGGAGCATTAATTCATCATTTTGCTTGTAGATGTCCAGTTGTTGCAGCAGTTTTCTTTTAATTTTTATATTTATTTATTGGTTTTAGAGAAACAAATTTGTTGTTCCACTTATTTATGCATTCATTGGTGGATTCTTTTATGTGCCCTGATTTGATTATGGGAATCAAACTCATAATCTTGCCTTGTTGGGATGATGCTTTAACCAGCTGAGCTACCCAACATTGGCCTGCTCCAACAGTTTTCTTTTTTTTGTTTTTGTTTTTGTTTTTTATTCATTTTTTAGAGAGGAGAGGGAGAGACAGAGAGAGAGAGAGAGAGAGAGAGAGAGGAGAGACAGAGAGAGAGAAGGGGGGAGGAGCTGGAAGCATCAACTCCCATATGTGCCTTGACCAGGCAAGCCCAGGGTTTCGAACCGGCGACCTCAGCATTTCCAGGTCGACACTTTATCCACTGCGCCACCACAGGTCAGGCGAGCAGTTTTCAATCATTTGTTTAAAACACTATCCTTTGTCCCATTGAATTGCCTTGATAACTTTGTCTAAAATTTATTGACCATGAATATGAAGGTATACTTCTCAATTTATTTCCATTGATCTTCATGACTGTCTTCATGCCAGTACCCTTCATTCCCCCCATCCACCCAAAGTTTACAGTCTCAGTTTCTAGGAAAGAAACACGTACTCCACAGTTACCAGCCCTGGTGCTGATCTCTGACTCACCGCCCCCTCTATCTCACTGACGTGCCTCACCACACCTGACATCTGAGATACTCCAGTGTTTCAATCCTAGGAGTTCAAAATGGAAAGTTTAACATTCATTTTGCAGATAAGGAATGCCAGGCCCACCTTAGATGTTGTTTGAGTGAAAATGTTTTTGTCCCCTGCTATAACAGAAGCATGAATCTTCCTGGGGCTAATGTATTTATTACTGTGGAGTCACCCTGTACAGTCCTCTCTAACCCACACTTCGGCAGAGTAGGGTTCTGAAGATGAGGAAAAAATGTTCAGAGTACTGACATAACAAGGGGAGGGAAGGAAATGCAAGGTAAATGCCAAAAATAAAGCATACCTACTTGAAATTTTTGTGTAGAGCAGGTACACATTTTAGGTGGCTCTACTAAACAAACGCTTCATCGTCTGTAATGTACCTTGGCTTTTGTGTAGATACTGCTAAAACCACCTGCTGACCTTTAAGGGACCTTTTATCCTTTGAAAATGGAGAATGCAGAGTCAAGGCTTTAATTTTTCCAACAGTTTAGGTTTCTCCTTCTAATTTTTAAAAATTTTATCTATTGATTTTAAAGAGAGAAAGTGGGAGAGAGACATCAATTGCTGTTCCACTTGTTTATGCATTCATTGGTTGCTTCTTGTATATGTCCTGACCAGTGATCAAACCCGCAACCTTGGTTTATGGGGACAACACTCCAACCAACTAAGCTACCTGGCCAAGGCCATTTTTAAAATATTATTTATTTTAGAGAGAGAGAGAGAAAGAAAGAAACATTAATTTGTTCCACTTTATGCATTCATTGGTTAATTCTTGTATGTACCCTTACTAGGGATTGAACCTGCAACCTTAGTATATCAGGAAGATGCTCTAACCAGCTGAGCTATTGAGCCAGTGCTGCCCTTTCCATTTATTTATTTATTTATTTATTTATTTATTTATTTATTTATTTATTTATTTGTGTGTGTGTGTGTGAGAGAGAGAGAGAGAGACAGAGACAGAGACAGAGACAGAGAGAGGGACAGATACGGACAGACAGGAAGGGAGAGAGATGAGAAGCAGCAAGTCTTCCTGTGGCACCTTAGCTGTTTGTTGATTATTTGCTCATATGAGCTTTGACCGGGGGACTACAGCAGAGCAAGTGACCCCTTGCTCAAGCCAGAGACCTTTTGGGCTCAAGCCAGTGACCATGAGGTCATGCCTGTGATCCGACACTCAAGCCAGTGACCCCACACTCAAGCCGGTGAGCCCGCACTTAAGCTGACGACCTTGGGGTTTTGAACCTGGGTTCACTGCGTTCCAGTTCGACGCTCTATCCACTGTGCCGTCGCCTGCTCAGGCTTTTTAATTTTTAATGCATTTCTTTTGGCTTTTTTAAATTTTATAAAGATACATTGTATTTGATAAATATTAAACTTTCTAGCTACAGATAATATAGATAAACCCATTATCATTGTTAAAAAGCATTGACTTGCTACAGTATTTTTCAGAATAACAATTATCTGTGTGTATGTGTGTACACATATAGGCAATCATGGTTATTAGTGCAAGTTTGATAAGTAATCTGCAAGATCATGCGGTGTTTACAACTGCTTCCTGAGGAATGTTAGGTATGTGTAGTTTAAAGGGAGTGAATGGAGTTGAGTATCTTATGCTTATCTTGCTCAGTTGAGCAGCAATTATTCAACAACAGCCCTAGAAAGAAATAATAGGGGTAGAAGTCAAAGTAATCTAATTGTCCTTTTAAAGAGTTTGGGAGCTAAATAACAGGCAAAATATTCTAAGCTAAGTAGACTGAACTTTTTTTTTTGTTTGTATTTCTCTGAAGTTGGAAACGGGAAGGCAGTCAGACAGACTCCTGCATGCGCCCTACCGGGGATCCACCCAGCACGCCCACCAGGGGGCGATGCTCTGCCCATTTGGGGTGTCGCTCTATTGCGACCAGAGCCATTCTAGCGCCTGGGGCAGAGGCCATAGAGCCATCCCCAGCGCCCGGGCCATCTCTGCTCCAATGGAGCCTGGGCTGCGGGAGGGGAAGAGAGAGACAGAGAGGAAGGAGAGGGGGAGGGGTGGAGAAGCAGATGGGCGCTTCTCCTGTGTACCCTGGCTGGGAATTGAACCCGGGACTCCTGCACGCCAGGCCGACGCTCTACCACTGAGCCAACTGGTCAGGGCCAGTAGACTGAACTATTATGCACTCTTAAATAATAACCAATTACGTTTCAAAGACTATTTTTGTAAGTAGTTGGTTTTATAGCTTGCTTTGAATATTTTTTGCGTAACTATTTCTGATGAAAGAGTTAGGACTTCTTGATATTGTATGTAAATTCTTCAGTAATAAGATATGAAAACATAGAAAGGACAAATACATACTGCAAGATTCGTGTTTATTGGTAGAAGAGGAGGGAAACTTGAATGTTATATATAACAATACTTTTCACAAAATTTAAACTACATATTGCAGAATATTTGAAGAGAGAGGAGGGAGATATTTGTGGGTATATGTTTTAGTATTGAATGTTTTTAAGGATATGATTACCAGCAGAGATACTGAGAGATTCAGAGTGTAATAGAAGAATATCTAATTTAGAAATTGGAAAGTGTGGGTTCTCTTTCCAACTCTTCTAATCAACTTTGAATCTTGGCAAGTTCGTGTTTTAAGTGGATCTTCTTTGGGATTCTGATTGTGGTCCAGTTCTCACTTTATGTATTTCTTTTATTTGATCTCATTCACTTCAACTGCCACTTATGACCCAGTGGTTATCAATATAGTAAAAACTGAATCTGAGAATAAAGGTTTCCCTTACATTTACTATAACTGACTGACTTGTTATGAAAATATAAATTATTATAATCAAATAATCTAAATTTTAACATGCTGTAAAACCTTGAAGAAATCTCTATATATTTTTTCAATTGAATGGCACTGGTGCTTTAAATAAGTTAATAAAAGGGTTTTTATGTATGTACAGAACATCATCAGCCATACTTTAAAAAATCATTAAAATGTAATTTTCAGGAGAGCTTCATTTTTAAGCTTTGCATCTCTCTCTCTCTTAAAAAGAGAAACAGACAGACAGACACAGACAGGAAGGGAGAGAGATGGGAAACATCAACTCATAGTTGCAGCACTTTAGTTGTTCATTGATTGCTTTCTCATACATGCCGTGACCGGCAGGGGGGGCTCCAATCAAGCCAGTGACCCCTAGTTCAAACCAACAACCTTAGGCTCAAGCCAGCAACCTTGGGGTCACATCTGTGATCCCATGCTCATGCTGGTGTGCCTGCGCTCAAGCTGGAGCCGGTTAGGGTTTCGAACCTAGGTCCTCTATGTCCCAGGTCTGTGCTCTATCCACTGTGCCCTCACCTTGTCAGGCCAAACTGCATCTCTTTTTATACCTTGGTTCTGACCCTGAAATTCTGGAAGCAGCCTAAAACAACATTTTTTTCCTCCAAATAAGGAACTAGGATAGTCCTCTGACGCATCACAGTGATGCTCAGGTAAACAGATGTACTAGGATGATCTATAATCTCAATTTAGAAAAGAAGACCACTTCACTATCATTATTTTTTTTAACAATAAGAAGACACTACTGTTATTTTTTTTTGTCTGTCATTTTGTGACTGACTACTGGACTGTCATGATCAGCTTTTATCCTTATTGTGACATTGCCTTGCTCAACTGCATCTTGGGCAGCATATATAGCTGGGTCCGAGTATTGCCAATGCCAGCACTAATGCACAGAGCCTCTCTTTCTAAAACCAGACCTGATGTTTCCTCAACAGAAACATTAGCATGTTTCTTTTTAATGACTAGAGGCATCATGGTCACCTTAGGTGTAATATCAAAAATGTTATAATTGTTTTTTTACTCTCTTTTGCCCTTCACTGTAAACATGCAGTGTGCAGATCTTGTACCAGAATAGGAATGGATAGAAATTCCTCCTTCTCTCTAATGACATAGAGTCAAAGCCAGCTCTACTAGATCTTAAATGAAATCAAGTCTCTAAATTCCTATATATTAAGACCCCCTTCCTAATCACTATTTTCCCCCAGAAGTGAACTTCCCCCCCCTTCCTGCTAGAGTATTTAATTTACACACGAAACAATGCATAAAGAATTTCATTTCAACTCTTTAGAATAAAACTGACTGGAAAGAGTTTATTTCTAAAAGGAGTTTTAAGTAAATTGAAGAGAGCCTATGGCTGAAATGTTGGCATATGTTTGTAATGTGAAAAAGAGCCTTTTCAGACTGCACTTAAGGTGTCTGACTTGATGGCTTCACTTAAGGTCAAGTGCTCTTACACATTCCTGTTATATATTCACTGATCTCACATTACTTGTGTGCACCCCAGAAGAACGTTCCTGCAATATCTGTAGGGTCATTTTTCCCGCAGAATGTGACTTTTCAGTTTTGAACCACCAAGGCTCTGGGGCTTCTTGGGAGAAGTCCATCAATCCAGTGCTGCTGATGATTGAAGATTACCTGTCTCTCTCAGCTTCTCCTGTATCATGGTTTAATAATAACCTTATCTAATTCTCTATGTTTGTCATTTGGGAAGTTATATGGCATGAAATGTGTTCTAATCGGAAATTTGTAAGTATCAAAGCTGAATTTACATCTGACAAGCTCAAAGCTGATATTCATTATCCTTGTATGATAATGCTTTCTTAATGTACTCTTTTCCACAGGATGAAGATACTGGAATAAAAAGTAAAGTCCATTATATTGCCAAGGAGATCATGAGCTCAGAGAAAGTGTAGGTATCTAGTTTATAATTTAGAAGACTTCATTTCTTTATTGAATCATTTAAAACAATATTTATTAATGTTTTTTACAGGTTTGTGGATGTGTTAAAACTTTTGCACATTGTAAGTATCTGCTAATATTTTCTTGATGTCATCAGGCTACCCTCTTTTACATCTTTTCCTAGCCACCAATATTTTCAATATAACTTAAATACATTTAAATTAATACATAGATGCATGTATGTGGTTTCTAATATATGATTATATTTTTAAATTCACACAGATTGTGAATATAAAAGTTATGTAGGTATCTCATATATGTGTGGTATGACCAGGTGATTTTGAAAAGTAGCCTTTATATCTGTATCTTCAAAGTCTTCAAACTGTCTGTCTTCATAATAAAGAGTTTTTAAAGTGATAATACTTCTTCTTGGACATTTGCAGAAGTCTGCTGTCAAGTAGAATTTTGTATTAGCGATGTCTAATGAATGTCATGATCAGTGTTCAATTTTGTTCTTCTCTCTGAATAAGCTCGTAGTAAGAGACTTAAAATAGACATTTTTACAACTAACTTTTTTACAATTCTATTTTCAATTTTTATAATTGTCAACTTGAACGAACCTGTTGGGAAACAATTATGATATGTGTCTGCCTACATACTAATTTTTCTCATGCACTCCTTTGTCCCTGCAAGTTTTTACAAGTTTCGTTATGCATTGGCAGCTAAAGTGCTTTTATTATTACTTTATTCCAATTGTATTGTGGCAAGATGTTAAAACTTAACTAAAGGAAGGGATAAGCTAAAGGAAACAATGAAAAAAAGGAATCGAAGTGAAATTTTACTTAGATGGGGTAATTATTAACATCTTAAACTTAATTCCTGAGAGGTGGTAGGGCCGCAACTATACACACATTTATGGTTCTGCACAAAGTATCATTATTTTCAGTTTTCCTTTACTAGGTACACATGAGCATGAAAAGCGGGTTTTACTGAAGGGTGACTCACATTCACCAAATGATTCCCTTGATACAACAGAAACATGGAGGCCTAAGTCCTGTGTGAAAAATCTCTAGCTTTGGAAAGATTTTCCAAAACAATTCTTAACAATACTAACTTGTTTTGTGAAATTATTTCCCTGTGAATAGTTTTTCACCTAACTCTTGACTGTATTAGTAAGTTCTCTCTTGTAATTTATTTTGAAAAATTATAACAATATTTGGTCAGCTAAACAGATTTGTAGACTTTCAAGCATATTGTCATTTCAAATAAATAACAATAAGCTTGATAAATAAGTGGCTTTTCTTTTCTTTTCTCTTTTTTTTTTTTAAGTGAGAGGAAGGGAGATAATGAGACCAACTCCCGCATGTGTCCCAACCGTGATCCACCCAGCAGCACCTGTTGGGGGCCAATGCTTGAGTCATCCAAGCTATCTTCAGTGTCTTAGGCTGATGCTCAGACCAACCAAGCTACCCTCTCAGCCCATGGGTGGACGCTCGAACCAATCAAGCCACTGGTTACGAGAGGGGAAGAGAGAAAGAAGGGGGAGAGGGAGGCAGATAGTCGCTTCTCATGTGTGCCCTGACTGGAGATCGAACCTGGGACATCAGCATGGCAGGCTGATGCTCTATCCACTGAGCCAGCCAGCCAGGGCTTAAATGGCTTTTCAAAGTAAATTTTATATACATTTGCTGCAATGCCCCGAACCCTCTCTATTGTATAAGCACTTCTAGGGAGAAAAGAAAAAAACTAAACTACCATTTTCTGGAAAACTGAGAACATATCTTTAGGATGAATACATTTTACCTATTTGACATATTTTTCTGATAGACATGTTTAAATTTCTTCTCCAAGGAAATTTAAAGCATCTATAAGTTATTTGGTAAGCTCTATTGATAACTGAGGCAAAAAAGTCCTATGGAGTCAGAAAGACTTGAGTTTTCATTTTAGTGCGTTATTTCAGCTCATCTTGTATGGAACATGTGGGGGTTTTTTTGTTTTTTGTTTTTTTTTTCAAATTGATTTTTTTAAAAATTTTATTTATTTATTTATTTATTTATTTATTTATTTATTTATTTATTACAGAGACAGAGAGTGAGTCAGAGAGAGGGATAGACAGGGACAGACAGGAATGGAGAGAGATGAGAAGCATCAATCATTAGTTTTTCATTGCGCATTGCAACACCTTAGTTGTTCATTGATTGCTTTCTCATATGTGCCTTGACCGCGGGCCTTCAGCAGACCGAATAACCCCTTGTTGGACCCAGCGACCTTCGGTTCAAGCTGGTAGGCTTTTGCTCAAACCAGATGAGCCCGTGCTCAAGCTGGCGACCTTGGGGTCTCAAACCTGGGTCCTCTGCATCCCAGTCCGACGCTCTATCCACTGCGCCACCGCCTGGTCTGGCTGGAACATGTGTTGAGTGAGGATTTCTCTGTGAGCAGCATAGAGTCCCTGCCCTCAGAGTGCTTCGAGTTCTCATATCTTATGCTTCTCACATATTGTGGTGAGGGACTAGATTTTAAAATTTTCAATTCATGGTAGACCAAAACTTTTGTAAAATATATTAAAAATGTCATGACCATGTCAAATTGATATAAAAATTTTCTATTTCTTATTCTCACTTCTGACTAATATCTTTGCAGACCAGTAACAGTTTGTGGATCATACTTTGGAAAGCATTGGCTTGGTAGATTCTGTTTTTTACCAGCTATGTGAATTTTAGAGTGTAGTTTAACCTTTTGGGTCCAGCTTTTCTCATTTGCAAAATGGGGATAAAAATAGCCAACTCTCCGATTGTGAGGAATTAACAGAATAAGATATACAAAAGAACCTAGTAATGTAGGTGTGTGGTAGATTCTCAGATTGCCTTCCCAATACCCTCTTCTTCACCGTCTTCCCTTTTAAGAGCATCAATGATGGGAAATACTGATTTTTATTACCAGAGAGTTGACTTATCACTTTTTCTAGTGCCTTTATTTTTGTATTAAATTTTTGTTTTAATAAAGAGAGTTCTGATTCTAGTAGGCAGAAAAGCGATGAAAAGCTTTACTAGTTTATTATTTGGTTATTTAAGAATATATGTCCTATTCTTACCTCTATACTTTTGAAACAAATGATAAGCCCCATAAAAATGGATAATCAGACCAATTTCCCATGCAATGTCAGATCTGATCTGTAAATGGCCTTGGGCTCTTCCCAGCTGAAGTTGAATAGAGTGAGTCATCTATAACCCATCTTGACTGATACATTTTCAAAACCTCCTAAGCCTTTAATGTCAGGGTGACACTAGAGAATTTACCAACCTCGTGTTAACATTCTGTCTGGTATGTGCATATGTTAACCCAGCAGAAATCAGCTCTAATGGGTGTTTTAACAACAGGGCATTAACCAAGTATGAGCCATTTTTAGGAGAGCTTCCTGTTACCAGGTTAATGTAGATAAAGCCAAAAGTATCTTGCTTCATTCCAATATGCCCACCATCGTATTAAAACTAATATTTACTTCTCTACTAAAAGTACCCCACAAAGGTAGCACAGGGACCATTTAATACTAAGTACTGCTGCTATCTGATTTCATCTAAATGAATTAACTTCTGTTACATGGTAGAATATAACTGATTTAAAATATGTAAATAACATGCAGTCAGTCCAGTGGGTATTTTTTGGAAATCAACCAGCTGTTCAAGTGGCTTGGGAGAAGCTATTGTTTCAATTATATATAATTTCCCATATTACAGACTAGAATAGCATTAATATACTGCTCACAAATTTTAAGGGATATTTCAAAATGAATATGAAGCAATAAAATATCCCCTAACTTTTGTGAGCAGTATAGATCTTTCTGAGATGATGGAAATGTTCAATATCTGCATGGTCCATATGATAGCCATATCTAAAAAATTTTAATGTATCACTGTAATTTACTAATACTTCTTTGTTTAGCATTGGTAAAAAAAACTAGGTGGAATAACTCATAGAAAAAAATTAAATCTAAACTACTGACTCCCATTATTTAAATTATTATATTGGGAAGAAGTAGGCTTGTGTGGAGGGCAAACAATTTAAAATATACTTAAGGTTTTAAGAGCCAATATACTCAGTTGAGGGCTTTGATTCATCTACCTGATGTTTGTGTGGGGATGGTGGGGGGAGTTCCTGCGGAGTCAGTAGTATGACTTTACAATTAATGTTTTATGTGGTATATTCTCTGCAGTATATACCACCAGCTCCTGGACTTTGAACTGGATTAAAAAAAAAGAAAAGAAAAGAAAAAGGTTAGATGTGTATATTGTCTCTAAGTTAATACCCTAAGTATAAAGAGGAGGGAGAGTCCTAAAAGTTCGTCTTTCCCTTTTCAAAATGGTAGTGCCACCCATACAGCTGCAGAACCCAGAAAACTAGGACTTGTTCTTCATTTCTCCATCTCACTGCTTCAGCTAATCCATAACAAACCTGCCAATTGTACATTCTCTTTACTGTAACCAGCTCATCATGTACTCAGCCAACCATACCAGGCTCCTAATTGGGCTTCTTATTTCCATTCTTACCTCCCTTCCAATCTGTTCTTTATATGATTTTTTTCCTTATAAAATTTTAACAGTGATTTTTTTTTTTTTTTGTTGTTGTTCATGAGAGAGAGAGAGAGAGAGAGAGAGAGAGAGAGACAAAGACAGGAAGGAAGAGAGATGAGAAGTATCAACTTGTAATTACGTCACTTTAATTATTCATTGATTGTTTTCTCATATGTGCCTTGACCGGGGGTGGGGGTGGGGGGATGGGGATGGGGTCTCCAGCCATGCCAGTGACCCCTCGCTTAAGCCAGCAACCTTGGGCTCAAGCCAGCGAGTGACCTTTGGACTTAAGCCAGTGACCATGGGGTCATATCTGTGATCCCATGCTCAAGCCGGCAACCCCAGTGAGCCCACGCTCAAGCTAGCAACCTGGGGGTTTGAACCCGGGTCCTCTGTGTCCCAGGTTAACACTCTATCAACCTTGCCACCACCTGGTCAGGCTTAGCAGTGATTTTCTTAAAATATATAATAGAGCTTGTCACTCCCCTGTTTAAAATCCTTTAAGTGATTCCCAGTGTGTTATGAGTAAAGCCCAAGCTCCTCATCAAGACCTGTAAGTAGAACAACTATATGTCCTTGTCTGCTCTTGACAGTTCTGGTTACTGTCATGGCATAATATTATTAATAGAACTCTTTTCCACTGTCAAAAATGATCTGCTGCCCTCAAGAGATAACTCAGTTGGTTGGGGCATCATCTGAAAGCAACAGAGGTTGCTGGTTCAATACCTGGTCAGGGCACATACAGGAACAGATTGATGTTCATGTCTCTCTCTCCCTTCTCCTTTCTAAAATCAATAAAATAAACATTAAATTTAAAAAAATGATCTACATTGGACAATTATGGCCCAACTAATAAGCTGCTGTGTCATTTGGCCTCTGGTAATTAGATGAGAAATTATAAGGGAGGGTGTTCTTTCATTCATTGAGCATGTTCTAGCCATACTGGCCACCTTTCAATTTTTAGTTTAGTGCTAAAGGTCATTCCTGCTCAGAGCTTTTGCTATTGCAGTTTCCTAGAATGTTTGTTCTTCCTTCATTTTGATCATAGCTAGTTCTTTATCCTTTCAATCGGGGTTTATGCGACCTCCTCAGAGAGCTCTTCTTTGAACATCCTTTTTTTTTCAATTCCCCTTGTTTTAATCTTGGAAGTTAATATAATTTATATATTTGTTTGTTTACTTGTATCTTTTTGGTCTCCTCTACTTAAAATGGATGCTAGATGAGGGTGGGAATCATATAATTTCTACAACTACTATTCTTCACTGGAAGACCCTCAGTAAATTGAAGGAATGAATGTGACTAATTGGTTAATGTTAAGAATTCTGTCTATGCTACTATGTGCTCTTAGATAAATTAGTCAAGCTTTGGTTTCTTTTTCTGGAAAATGGGAATAATAATAACTAAGGTTGGTGTGATCATTAAACAAGATCCTAAAAGATAAGTAAAACATAATTAGTTTTAGCTGCAGGCCAAGTAGAGAGAGGGCCTTCAATGTAAAGTACAGGGTGTCCTCAGGTTACGACGGTTCTGTTCCTACAACAGTGGTGTAACCCAAATTTTGGGGTAAGTTGAAACACACCCTAGCCTAAGTCACTTACCTATCCTAACAGTTGTAAAATCACAATCTAGAATATAGAAACACAAATATGCCGTGTTACTGCATATTCTTCTGCCATGCTCAACCAAACTAGTTCGCCAACATAGCTCATAAGTAGGACACTAACAAAGTAAGCTGAAACGCTCACTTCTCAATTTTTTAGTTTTTATGGGAGTGAGAGTCATAAACTCAAAAAACGTATGTCGAGACTGTTGTAACCCGAGGATCCCCTGTGCTCTTATTCAGAACTTACTTAGGTATGTAAATTTAAATCCCACTATTTACTTTTGCTGTTCTCAAGTAAGCTTTTAATCAAATCAATGAAAATAGACTTTGTTCATGAAATAGAATCTAGGTTTCTATCTACATTAGAAAGTAAGCTTCATGAGGGCAGGGATTTTTATTTATTTTGTTTATTGTTATCCCAGTAAATTAATATTTGAAAGAATGATAGAAAAGTGATGAATAATATTTGGTTTGGCAAAACTCTTAATTACTTATATTTGTTTCCCCCTTTTGTGGCAGATGTTGTCCAATCTAGAGGTTGCTATTGTATATAAATGCCCATTTTAAAGATAAAACACCTTAGACATCTAGTATGTATAATTAAGTACAAATGATACATTGTTTTTTGGTGTTGTTTTTGATATCTTATTTGCTCTCTGGTGGGAGACTAATATAATAAACATCTCTATAAATGTATTTCAAAAATGTTCAAATAGCACTATTAAAAATATTTTTAACGGGAATGATAAGAGGCTTTACTGTCTTTTGGACAAAGGGGCTGGTTAAGTAATAGTTAGGTGGTCCTAGTAACGAAGCACCTGTGTCACACCGACTTCTGTAGGTTGGGGGATGCATTACCTGGACAATGTGAGAGGGTCTCACTAAGTCCATAGAGGTGGGGCAAAGTGTCTCCGACATCAGACGTGTAGTAATAAATAGAATATTATCTTTTTTTTTCAATGCATTATAAAAAGCAATAAAAGACTTCTTCACAGAAGCCTCTAGTTTTTCCTATTTTAAAATCGCCTGTTCTACTGAATACACCCCCCCCCCCCCCGTTTTTTTGAGTCCTGTGAACCATTTAATTATCATTTATTCTTTAGTTGTAAACAGTCCGCCTTAGGTGTCTACTGACATGGCTTCCAAACCTTCACTTTTGAGCAGCTTCCTTCATGTGAGGGCTGTCCTTTACTGGATGAAGTTCGTCGTTGTGAGCACCTTTGTCTTGGTGCTGAGAAGTTTGTTGTCCCCACCTTGGGTTGGTATTTCCTTCGCTTTATAGGCCACTGTTTCAGGGCTCTTTCCAAGCTTCCAGGAACTTGTGGATCTTAAATGATGTTTATGTGTTCATTTAAGTTAACTTTCATTAAATAAATAACTTTCTACTGAGCACTCTCTCTGTTGGCTTTTCAACATGCTATGTTATATAAATTATCTATTTTAATCCTCATAACAACCCTATCAAATAGATGTTATTTTTATTTTCTAAATAAAGAAGGTAAGCTAGCTGCCAAAAGTAGCCCACTGCTAAATGGCAAAGTGAGACTTTAACTGTGGTCTCTGAGCCTTTGTACTTATCGAATTCTTCAGAAATTGATGAAAAATTGCATCTTGAAATCTTTACCATGCTGGAAAGGGTATTAATTAGTATGTCTTTCAGTATAGTAGCTTATTTTCAGAATTCTTTCAGTTGGCCCAGGAAACCAGAGAAATTCTAGTTTTTCACCTTCTAAGGATGAGAATGAAAGTAGATATCGGTCATTTAGGATATATTATGATAATTACTTGTTAATGTTATTAAAGGGGTTGGAGACTTCAGATAAAGGATTGGTTTCAGTCATGTTTTATACAGTTTTGCATTGATAATTTTGTACTAGGTCTGAGCATATAGAGAGGTAGAAATACTTTTATTGGACAAGTACTTTTATTTTAAAACAAAGTCAAATTGTTAATGTGGGTACTTTCTCCCCGCTGCTTTTACTTCATAGCTATACATTCATTTCTGCATATTTATCAAAGCTCTTTGACCTTAGCAGCTGCTTTGCTTTTGCTTAATATGAAGTGATTTTTAATGTCCTTCATGAAGGCGGGGAGCCATGCAGAGCTCTCTGTCTGTCCATATGTCCATTTGGTCTGTGTAATTCATTGTGTCATAGCAGTGGTTAACTAAATGCCCTAGGGTCAGGAAGCCTGGTCAGGACAGCTGGTAATTAAGTCACTTCTCTTTGACACTAGAGATGTAAAGCCTGACCTGAGGAACAAGGCCATCTGTTTTGTGCTTTATTGCCTTAGTATATTCATACTTGACTACATTTGCATTGATTTTTGCTTGAGTCTTACCCAAGTGATCAGAGCTGGAAACACTAGGGTATTCATACCTCAGAGGAACTAAGTTATTTAAAGTTGATCTGGTTCTTATTTGTAGATTTTCTGGGAATGGTTAAGAAAAATATTATATGCTTTATAATTTAGAAGCCCATTTCTATTTCTAAAAATTCCAAGTTAAACGAGCGTTTGGTTATCGTGCCCAGAAACTAGAGTGTAGGTGGTTCAGTGGGTTTTATGTTAGAAGAATAGACTGAAGTTAAATAGTTGACATTAGTAAACTCTGTCGCCCAACAGTTTCATACTCTAACTCCTCTCACTCCTTTTATTTTAGTTATCCAGCTTTTTTCAGTGTGAAAGGTAAATTCTGGATCCAGTTTTTGAAGTGCCAGTCCTGTGGTCTTGCATCCTCACTGATTTAATCAATGAGGAGTTGGTGAATTTAGATTCTTCTGCCCCAAACTAGCTTTACTTTTGTCTCTTAAGTGTCATCACACTTTCCCAAATCATCCTGGATATTAGCATTTAGAAAAATAACCAGACATATGCTGTAATCATCCTTTTTATTAAAAAAAAAGAGAAAAAAAGATGTTTCCTTTTTTCAGTGGCACCAGTTTAGACATGTTTGAGGTTCATGAAGAGCTAGGAAGTTAAAAATTCTGCTGTGTCCTTCCTGTGTGAACATCTGGCACTGGGACCATAGCATGTCACTTTCAGGGCTTGGTGGCCCGAGGGGTGAGGGAATGAGTTGAGGACCAGGGCTGCCATGTGTAGTTATAAAAGCCACGAGTTAGGGGTGCTATGCCCGTTTCCATTTTCAGAAAGGCACCATGAAGGCCTGGCCTGTGGTGGCGCAGTGGATAAAGCATCAACCTGAATGCTGAGGTCCATCAGTTCAAAACCCTGGGCTTGTCCAGTCAAGGCACATACAAGAAGTAATCAATAGGCCCTGGCCGGTTGGCTCAGCGGTAGAGCGTCGGCCTAGTGTGCGGAGGACCCGGGTTCGATTCCCCGCCAGGGCACACAGGAGAAGCGCCCATTTGCTTCTCCACCCCTCCGCCGCGCCTTCCTCTCTGTCTCTCTCTTCCCCTCCCGCAGCCAAGGCTCCATTGGAGCAAAGATGGCCCGGGCGCTGGGGATGGCTCCTTGGCCTCTGCCTCAGGCGCTAGAGTGGCTCTGGTCGCAACATGGCGACCCCCAGGATGGGCAGAGCATCGCCCCCTGGTGGGCAGAGCGTCGCCCCATGGTGGGCGTGCCGGTTGGATCCCGGTCGGGCGCATGCGGGAGTCTGTCTGACTGTCTCTCCCCGTTTCCAGCTTCAGAAAAATGCAAAAAAAAAAAAAAAGAAGTAATCAATAAACAACTGAAGTGAAGCAACTATACTTCTTGCTCCTCCCACCCCATTCAATGTAAAATCAAGATTTTTTTTTTTTTTTTTTTTTTTTTTTTTTTTAACCAAGAAAGGGAAAGAGAAAGACAGGAAGGGAGAGAGATGAGAAGCATCAACTCATAGTTGCAGCACCTTAGTTGTTCACTGATTGCTTTTTCATATGCAGAGGTGGATTTAATGGCGGGCGCATCGGGCACGCACCCTGGGCCCCAACTTCTGAAGGGCCCGCACACCCCAACTTTACACTTTTTTCTAATGACACATTTGGTTTCATATGTGCAATTTTAACATTAATAGTACATAATATTTTTTATTTATTTACAAATATGGTTAACATGTATTTTTATTTTCCTTGTATCTTTTTTTAAGAGGCCTAAAATTTTCTACTGTGCCCACAGCCTCAACCCACCTTAATCCATCTCTGCTCATATGTGTCTTGACCGGGGAAGTGGGGGGGACTCCAGCCAAGCCAGTGACCCCTTGCTCAAGCCTTCAACCTTGAGCTTCAAGCCAGTGACCATAGGTTATGTCTGTAATCCCATATTCAAGCTGGTGACCCCGCACTCAGGCTGGTAACCCCGTGCTCAAGCTGGTTAGCCCATGCTCAAGCCAGCTTGGGTCCTCAGCATCCCAGGCTGACGCTCTGTCCACTGCACCACTGCCTGGCAGGCAATAAATAAAATCTTAAAAAACAAACAAAAAAGGCACCACGAAGGCCACCAATTGCTCTAGTAGAGCTCGCTTAGACTATGTAACTTTCTGAGTCTTAGGGGTAATTTCTAATAAACAGCTAGATATAAATTCTCTAAATCCCTATAGTTTTTATTAAATGTTCTTCTTTTGCTCTTTTAATTGTTAAATTTCTGTTTTATTCTGACATGTTACAATTTTAAAAAGAGGTATGGTCCATTAGTTTATTCAGAGCTGCCTACTCTATCCCCTAGTACTGGAAAAAGGAAAATTTTGCCTGGTAATGTGCAGGGGCCTCCAGTTAGAGGCCATCTCACTGGTCAGCCCAGTGTGGATTTGGCTGGTCTCTGCTGAATGTGTCTTAAATAAACAAGTTTCCTTTTTGGCAGTGGTGGGAGAAGTGTGGAATGCAGAGTCTAGGAAAAGCTGTGTCAAATAGGACTCCATCTACTTAATAGCTAATGTCTACTGTCACTGTCATGACTGAGGAAATACCTTCCAACTGGAAACTAAAAGTCTTCCCTCTGCCAGTGGACAGAGTCATCATTTATTCATCATTGATTCCACCAGAAAAAAAGGCCGGTGCTGATTACTTTGTTCAACAAGGAACTCGTGTCTAAATTATTTTAATTGCAAACTAGTTAAAAAAAATACTGTCGAGTTATATATATTGTCGTGCTTTGAACACCTTTGCAGTTGAGGAAGTTATTTGTGATATATAAATATATTCTATTGTTCTGCACTATGGAAAATCTAATGACTTGCAAAAGTGTTAAGTTGCCCTATTTTCTCTTAGTAAATGTGAGTTCTGACAGAGACAAGCTGTTGGGAGGTGGAATTTGGCGGATATCCATTTTGTTTCTGGAGATGTTTTGTGTGGTTTTCAGGATTGGAGTTTATACAACTTACAAATTCTTATTCTATATTACAGTAATTAGTTATAAAAGTAGTTCTTTAGTTACTGGTGTAAGTAGATGGTTTCTGTGAGCAAAAGTGACTATTGGGCAGATAAAGGTTAGTACCAGGTACTAAGATAGAAGTTAAGGATTTTTTTTAGCATTTTTGAGCAAAAGAGAATTTGGGTTTTGTAAAATAGTGAAATTTTAGAAAAGGAATTATTTCATGTACTTTTAAATTACATACGAGGTTTCTGTCTTTCACA
Source organism: Saccopteryx leptura (assembly GCF_036850995.1). Classification (NCBI taxonomy): domain Eukaryota; kingdom Metazoa; phylum Chordata; class Mammalia; order Chiroptera; family Emballonuridae; genus Saccopteryx; species Saccopteryx leptura. The sequence continues at coordinate 301,922,490 of NC_089503.1, forward strand.
AGAATCATAGGACGTACTCTGGTTAGACTGTCCTGTGGTGGCGCAGTGGATAAAGCATCGACCTGGAACACTGAGGTTGCCAGTTCAAAACCCTGTGCTTGTCTTGTCAAGGCATATATGAGAATTAATCAAAGAACAACTAACATGAAGCAACTATGAGTTGATACTTCTTGCTCCATCCCCCCTCTGTAAAATCAATAAATAAAATCTTGAAAGAGAGAGAGAAAGAAAAAGAAAGACTGACTTATGGTGAATATATTGGTATGTTGGGGGCAAGTGTTGAAGGGCTCAAGGGAGAAATCAGTGCCTTTTTTTTAATTTTTAAAAATTGATTTTGAGGAAAACAAAAGAGAGACATTGACATTGATTTCTGTTGTTCTATTATTTATGCATTCATTGGTTGACTCCTGCATGTTCCCTGACTAGGATGAGTGTGCCACCCTTTTGTTTCCAGAGCAACACTCCAACCAACTGAGCAACCTGGCCAGGGCAATTAGTATAATTTCTAAAGTTGATTTGTCCAGTGAATCTCTAAAGGAAAATTAATTGTAAATAAAGGTAAAAGCCTAGTAGAATCTGTTTTACTCAACCATTGTTTGAAGGTTTTAATTAAACCTATTGTTTCTAAGAGGGAACAGTGTTTGTTTTGGAATCCTCAGGATTGTGGGACAGACACCACTATTGTCTTACTTTTATCTTGAGGCCTACCGTCTGGGGTTAGTGAACTCCAGACAAATGCCAGTCTCCTTCCCTGCCCTTTTCAGGTCCTTGGAATGATAGGGTAGGGTGGTGTGGACCTGTCTTAAAACAGTGTAGAAATAGTCTTCTAGGGAAAAACTGATGAAAAAGAATATGTGAAGAGAAAATTTTTATTTGTGAAAAGTATAAATCTTGGTGAATTAATGAGAAGGTTGAATAGAGGGGAGAGTTTAAGGTCCAGAGTTAAAATGTTTTGTTGATTCTTTGTACCAAATAAAGGTAGAAAACTTTAGTTGTTCAATATCTTACTAAAGCCTAACAACCCATTTAACAGATAATAGGGAGAAATGGGTGAAAGGGGTCAAAAGGTAAAAAGATAAATAAATATAGTACATTAATGAGCAACACCAGAAAAGGCTTAGTATTGTCTAGTAATTTGTGACCAAAAAAAAAAAAAAAAGTCTTTCAAAGAAGAAAAACAACCTTAATTTGGATGTAAATTACTGAAACTAAACAATGGTGACAACCAAGTCAGACTTTAAATTCTAAAGAGTATCTGTTAGATAATATACAGTTTCTACCTAGATGAACTACTCTTCAACTCAACGTATCAGTAATCCTAAATTTGACATAATTTATAAGGTTAGAAAAATATTTTCATAAAAAGATTTTCCTGAGGCCCCTCTCAGAAATTTTCATTTATATCTCAGTAGCTAGAATTAGATGGGTCATGTGGACATCGTAGCTGAAAAGAACATGAAGACAAAGCATTTTTTAGCTGGACATATTGTCCTTCCCTCCCTGAAAAACAAAAACACAAGCAACCTAGAAATAACATAACATTTTATTCATTATTAAGAGACTGTCACTGACTTTCTTCAGAAACTTTACTTTTCTGCCTCAACCATACTTGAATTTCCTCTTATATATATACTATTCTGGACAGTTTAACTTTCTTTTAACCAATAAGTGAAAAATGCTCAATAAGTGAAACTTCTCTGAAAGAAAATAATTTTGTTCAAGTCACTTTGGTACAGATGAAATGCATTGTTATTTGACTTTATTCTTAATAATGAAGAAGTTGAGGAAAATGAGGCAAGCTCCAGGAAACACAGGAAACAGGAGAAAGGGCTTAGATCCAGTATCTTCTGATTATCAAGAATGTGGCCTCCTCCATGTGCCTCACCTGGAATGCTCTGGTCTTGGGGAAATGGTTACTGAGAGAAGTCACAGGGACTCTTCCAGAATAAAACTAGTTAAGATTTCCTGGGGACTTTGAAAATAAATAGATTGTGTTCATATTGCAGTATTATAATAATTTTCGATTAGAGTTGCAGTACAATTTCTAGACATGCCCTTAGTATAAATTGCTAAGTTTGGAAATCAAACCAAAAGATTTAAGAGCAACACACATAGTCGTCTTCTTTTTTTTTCTTCTTCACACAGATTGCTTTAAAACCAAATATCTACCCCAGCCACTTTGTGTTTTTGTTTGTTTGTTTAATTTTCTATCTATAAGTGGAATAGAAGGAAATAGGTACTTTCCACTTGTAGTTTACGTTGTTTTAGGTTATACAGTGACCAGGGAAAAAAGATTTTACCAAGTTATATGTGTATGTATATTGTTTTTCCTCCCCTGACTGTAATAGGACTTTCGGGATGCTGTAGCCCATGCTTCCAGACACCTTGGGAAACCAGTGATTGAGGACCGGATCCTAAATCAGATCTTGTACTATTTGCCTCAGCTGTATGAGCTCAACCGGGATCTCCTGAAGGAGCTGGAGGAAAGAATGTTGAACTGGTAAAAATGGACTGACCAGCTTTCCCAGGGTTCCCAGTTTTAGATGGCTCCATAGGCAAGAAGGGCCCATAATCAGCTAATTTAACTTTTATATGTGAACTTTGATAATCAAGGTGTTTGAAATTGAGAGAGTTTAGCTGATACTCTGACATTGCAAAAAAGTTTTAATGTTTTATCTATCTTTTCTGGAGTTTCAACTCAAACGCCCTTTGCGTTTTGGAAAAAAGGCCATTCACTGATATAATTTGATGATATATTTGGTTGGTTTAAAAAATTTACATGTGTCTGACATCACTGTAGATATTGTAGAGTTCAGAACAGGTAAAGGATACCAAAAAGTTAACAGCTTCCATTGGGTGTAGAAAGTAAGTAGGAACTTTGGTGACAGCTTGTAGAAAGTTTGGTCTAGGGCAGGGGTCTCAAACTCAACTCAGCATGTGGGCCACAGAGCAAGATCACAGCCGTTTGGCGGCCGCACTAGGTCTACAAAAGGCAACTGTTACGCAACACTTTTCTCACTGCAGTTGAAAACAAAAAAAAATCAGTACAACAAGCACAATCGTACAGGCAGTTTACTCAGTGTCACAAAACGACCAGAAACTGTAGTTTGCATCACAACTGCTGTTAACTAAGCTAATATCTAGCTAGGATGCTAGAGAAATGAAAAATACAAGTAGGCCCCTAGGCTTACTTAATTTTATCCAAAATATTTTGAACTTCGTGGATTAGTCTGCGGGCCGCACAAAATTGTTCGGCGGGCCGTGAGTTTGAGACCCCTGGTCTAGGGGATTGAATTTATTGTTGAAGTACTTAGGGAACTCAAAATGATTTGAATAACAAAACAGTATCACATATTTTCATGATTACAATTTCCCTCTAAGCTCTCTTTATGTATAATCCAGAAAAATACTACTGCCTTTTGGAAATATCAGACCTCTGCGTGTCAGGAAAATATGGTAGATAAGCAATTAATACTTAGCTGCAGTTTAAGTATAAAATAACACAGAGTTAAGGACTGAGAAATGACTAAAAGGTAGTTTTTTAAAGTCATGGTAGAAATAAAATATTTATAAAGAGCTCCTGTACATACTTTATTCCTTTTTTTTCTCACAGAGAGAAAGAGAGAGAGAGACAAAGAGAGGGACAGATAGAGACAGACAAACAGGAGGGGAGAGAGATGAGAAGCATCAATTCTTCGTTGCAGCTCCTTAGTTATTCATTGACTATTTTCTCATATGTGCCTTGATGGAGGGGGGGAGGATACAGCAGAGCGAGTGACCCCGTGCTCAAGCTGGTGAGCCTGCACTCAAGCTGGATGAGCCTGTGCTCAAGCTGGCGACCTTGGGCTTTTGAACCTGGGTCCTGTGCATTCCAGTCTGATGCCCTATCCACTGCACCACTGCCTGGTCAGGCATACTTCATTCTTATAAAAATCTTAAAAATAATCTGAAATGACTTTAGATGTGCACATTTATGCAAGCAAGTGGAGGCTTAAATATATTTTTTGCTTTTACTAAAGTTTTTTCAAGTTTAGATCTATAGATGTTCTGTGTTAAAATATTAAGCATTCCTATGAGACAGACTATGTTAGAGACAACTAGAACAACAGTAGGGCAAAAGCTGTATTTATTACCAACAAAATTTTTATAATCCTTGGGTAAGATATTTTCTACTTATGAAAATATATTTCTTTTAGGGGTCTTTGAATCAAAACATTTTTTGGTTTTAGTAGGCTTTCTGAAATAACATTTACGTTGGCTTTAATAACAGCTGATGAAATCTTTTGTCTCTGCATTCAACAAGTTTTAAATACTTACTGTGTGACAGCACTCTAAGCATGCTAGGCCTATCCCAGCAAACAAAACATACAACTCTCTTTCTCTCATGGAGCAGACATTTTAGAAGGGGAAGCATCAGACAAATATACAAAATGTGTGTGTGTGTGTGTGTGTGTGTGTGTGTGTGTGTTATATAAGTCTATATAACACATGTGTATATATAACATACTATTCAATATATATAGCATATGCTTATATATAACATACATATATACGTATATATATTAGAAGCAGTTTCTGATCCTCATATACATATACATAAAGTAGGATCAGGTGTTTGTGAATTGAGTGGCTAAGGAAGGTTGTTTAAGAATGCTGAGCATTGCCTGACCTGTGGTTTTGCAGTGGATAAAGCGTTGACCTGGAACACTGAGGTTGCCAGTTCAAAACCCTGGCTGGGCTTGCCTGGTCTTGACACATATGGGAGTTGATGCTTCCTGCTCTCCCCCTCCTCTCTCTCTCTCCTTTTTCTCTGAAAAATAAATAAAATCTAAAATAAAGAACACTGAGCACTGAAACTGATGTCGGAACAAAAAGGAGGGGCCAGCCTGGGTTCTCTACTTCTAGGCATGTGGAGCCATTAGTTTTGAAAGTAGTTATGGATTCTGTATGACAAAAGAATATGAAGAAGGCCAGTACGATTGGAGACTAATGAGAAAGGGGAGATGGGTCAGAAAAGTAGGAACAGCAGCACCTGTGGGGCTTTGTAAGCCCAGATAAGGTGTTTGTTTTTCCGCTAAGTGCCAAGGAGGCCATTGGAGGTCACATGGTACAATAGATGTTTTTAGAATCTGGCTACACAGAAGAATGAGGTGGTAGAAGCGAGGAGACATCTTGACCAGGCAAAATGTGATGATGACAATGTCAATGGTGAAGAGTAGGCATTTGGGATATGTCTCACAAGAAGAGAAAAAGATAAGTTGATGGCATGAAAATGAGACTCTGCTCATTGGATATGTTTTGGATACATTGATGACTTTTTATATTTTTATGTATTTCTTCTCTATCTTTAGGACAGAACAACAAAGAATTGCTGATATCTTTGTAAAGAAGGGGCCATATCTAAAAATGTATTCTACATACATCAAAGAATTTGATAAGAATATAGCTTTGCTGGATGAGCAATGCAAGAAAAACCCAGGTTTCGCTGCTGTTGTTAGAGAATTTGAGGTATTTGTTGCTACCATCCAATGTTGAGCTTTTGTTTGTTTGCTTGCTTTCAGAGTTTTAATAATTTGCAGTCATTGAAAATAAATCCTGCAAACAAAAAGATATTAAAATATAATCCCTTCAAAATCAAAGAGGGAATTGAACAAATTAAATAGTGACAACTCAGACAGTATCTAGAAGATTTAATTTTGGAAATCTATTACTGCAGTTGGAGTATTTTAATGAGTCTCTTTTTATATTTGTAGTAAAATACACATAAAATAAAAACAACCATCTTAACCATTTTTAAGTGCACATACAGTAGTGTTAAATACATTTACTTTGTTATGCAACCGACCTCCAGTACTGTTTGCTATACCCATTAAACAGCCAACTTTTCATTCTCTGCTTCCTCCAACCCCTGGCATCCACCATTCTGTGTTCCTCTCTATGAATTTCACTACTCTAGGGAACATTTATTATTTTTTTAAAAGATTTTATTGATTTTAGAGAGAGGAGAGAGAGAGAGAGAGAGAGGAAGTTGGAGAGGAGGAGCAGGAAGCATCAACTCGTAGTTGCTTCTTGTATGTTCCTTGACTGGGCTAGCCAGGGCTCTGAATTGGCGACCTCAGCATTCCAGGTTGATGCTCTGTTCGCTGTGCCACCACAGGTCTGGTGAACATTTATTTTTAACTCAAATTTTTTCTTTATTCTTTTAAAACGTAATCTACAGTCTTGGGTGGGAAATATAATTTATTTCCCTTTAGATAAATAACACAGTTTTAGTATCAATGTTAAGAAAAGTGAATAACATGTTTATTGCTAAAGTTTTGTGTTTTGACTCAAATCTGTGAGATCACAAACCTGATTTGATTTGTGATAAAATTATTTAGTGCATCTTTTTAAAAAATTAATTTTTAACTAAAATTTTAATTTTGGATAAATACTATATATTTTAGTAATTGTTTCTCTGTTTTGAAACTAAAAATTTTAGTGATTTCTAGTCACACAAAACTAGAAAAATTTTAAATATATTAAGATATTGCAGCCTGGCCTGTGGTGGCGCAGTGGGATAGAGCATCAACCTGGAACACTGAGGTTGCCAGTTTGAAACCCTGGGCTTGCCTGGTCAAGGCACATTCAAGAAGCAAGTAATAAATAACTAAAATGAAGCATTCGTGAGTTGATACTTCTTCCTGCGCCCCCTATAAAATCAATAAATAAAATCATTTAAAAAAAACATTAAAAAAAAAGATACTGCTGATTTCTAATTTCTAGGCAAAAGAATAACCAGATCATGTGTTAAAATAGTTACCAAAAAACAGTTTACCAAAAAGCAATGCAAACAAAAACCAACCATCCCCTTTTCCTTCTCACTTCTAATTTACTTCACAGGTTTCAAATAGCATTGTAAGGCAATACAATTTTTAAAAAGAACAAGGCTGTGTAGAGATAAATTTATTTTAAATTAATCACATGTATTTTATGAAAAAAAGACAAACTTTATAATTATTTGTAGTCTTTTTTCCCCCTTTTTCACTTCTCTGCTGACATCTTCATGCTATTAAGAAATAATGTGTGATGTGCAGTTGTGGAGTTGATAATTGACCCCCATTTTTATAAGGCCTAGTGAGTTAGTTGTTCTCTTGTCTTGGTAGAAGAAAAAGACAAGCGAAAGTTAGTTTTCTTGGTTAATGATGCTTGCATGATAGATGCTTTCTTAACATGCATTATCATTGTGATTTCATAATTGTGTTGTGTACTAGACCCTGGAGGTACATATTTAGAAAAAGATAAAACAGTCTGAACAAATCTGTAAAAACTCTTCCCACACCCACGTCAGCTGTGTAAGCAATGCAGGACATCTTTGGAGGAGGGACATTTTCACTTGGCCATTTTGATGCTACCTCATAGTAAATACGTGTGTTGGAGAATGAGAGTGGAGACTAGGAATGGGCAGAAGTGTCTGTTGTAAGGAAAAGAGATTAAAAGGCAGAATCAAATGTCTCATGGTCAAGTCAAAATGGTTCTGGATCAAATGTTTCTATCCACTATGATTTGGGGGCTATCTCTTATAGCCAATCATTTGAGAAAGTTTTTCATTCTCCAGGCTTATTAGAGAAAGGATGCTTAGCAAGGCTGCTTTTCAGGTTATATTTAATTTCTGTAATTCTCTTCAGTACCACCTATTGTTATTATGAGTATATTGATTGGCTCTATTATTTGAATCCAATTCCCAGTAGTTTCGTTTCTGCCACCTTATTGGTCAAGGGGTTTGTGTTTATGAGTACATTAGCAAATCCTCTTCTGAATGGCAGCTGCTGAGTAGGATGGACTCTCATTGGCCTGGAAAGCAGACAGAGCCACCAGCCTCTGTGAGAGGGCTGTGAGCAAGTTTACCCTGTGAGTCTGTGATTGGAGAGAGACAGACTTACCTGTGGGGGAGGGTGGCCTACATGGTGAATTTGGCTGTGGTTTCACTCAACATTGCAGCTATCCCTTAAAGGGCATTTCTCTGTGAATGCCCTTCCAGAACTGCTAGCTAATTAAAATTTGGCTTCCTTGGCACCTGAATCTGGATCCCCTGCTTAGAAAAATGGCTGTTTACATTGGGTGCCTTTTCCTTTCAGATGAGCCCACGCTGTGCTAACCTGGCCCTCAAGCACTACCTACTCAAGCCAGTTCAGAGGATCCCCCAGTACAGGCTGCTGCTAACAGGTGGGTATCCCTGGCAGTTGACCTCTCTTTTTCTATCACTCCAGTAACCCCTTTATCTAATATATGGATTTATAGATTGCTTAGAACCTTGCAGGTACACTGCCTGAACCTAATTTCTTTTAGTTCTTGGGTCATCCCATGCACACTGTCTGTTTTGCGCATTTAAGCATTTCAGTAACTTTTGCTCAGAAATTCTTTTACCATCCCAATGCCACAACCCTTCATCATTTTACCTGATTAACATTATTAACCCCAGGAAGGTACTTTCCCAGACACTCAAAAATGCACATAACTATCATGTGCATAACCTATTAACCATCATGGCTTTAGGCACTTCAGAGGATTGTAATAAGGATGCTTAATGAGCTCTGTGCTCAGCTAGTGCTTTGGTCATAGTGTATTCTAAATAAGCACTAGCTGCTATTAGTACTTAGTACCAGCAGTAGCCTTACTGCCATCATCATCTTCGTTATCATCATCATCATTCTGTATCTGGTCATCGTTGTCTGTATCTTCTACTTCACTGTGAGCTTCAAGGTTACAAGGCTGTGTATTTAGTTTCCACTCTAGTAGTACAAGGGAAAAAAAGAAGAGACCTTTTTAAAAAGCTATGACTTGAGTGAAAGCACACATTGTGCTCAGGACTTTGTATTTATTGACTCTTTAAATCTTCACTATAACCATGCATCTATCACAATATATTATTTACATAGACTTAAAAAAGCAAATAAACGGGCTTTTAGAGATGAAGTGGTTTGGTGTTACAAAAATGCTAGTGTAGTCTCAGTACCAAGTATAGTATCCAATATATACTACTACGTCCTCTGGAGTATTTTCTGAAATATATTGGATGTGCAATGACTTAGTATACATATATAATGTGCCTTAAGAATTGGGTCAAAATGGACAAGAACACTGACATGCCATCACAAGTTTAAATTCAATCTGTTGTAATTATTTTCCCTTTTTTTCATTTAGAAATTAAATTTAATGGGTGACATTGATAAATAAGAATATATAGGTTTCAGGTAAACTTTTCTCTTTTTTTTTTTTGTATTTTTCTGAAGCTGGAAACGGGGAGGCAGTCAGACAGACTCCCGCATGCGCCCGACCGGGATCCACCCGGCATGCCCACCAGGGGGCGATGCTCTGCCCATCTGGGGCGCTGCTCTGTTGCAACCAGAGCCATTCTAGCGCCTGAGGCAGAGGCCACAGAGCCATCCCCAGTGCCTGGGCCAACTTTGCTCCAGTGGAGCCTTGGCTGCGGGAGGGGAAGAGAGAGACAGAGAGAAAGAAGAGGGGGAGGGGTGGAGAAGCAGATGGGTGCTTCTCCTGTGTGCCCTGGCCAGGAATCAAACCCGGGACTCCTGCACGCCAGGTTGATGCTCTATCACTGAGCCAACCGGCCAGGGCTAGGTAAACATTTCTATAGCATTTGAACTGTTGTTTGCATTGTGTATTGTTGTAATTTTCTTTATGGTTTTATCTCTTGTAATTTTATGTAGATAGATTTTAAGGTTCTTGGTTTCTATTAGTGTTCTTAAGAAATGGTGTGCATGTTTTTATCCTTAACCCAATCTCTCTCTTAAACCAAGAGCTATAGTGAATGAAGTAGGTGACTCCTGGAAAGCAGGGATTTCCTAATTTCCCTTCAAGCAAAAGCTTTCTGCCTTCCATGCTTGCCTAGTGAAAAACAAACTGCTGATAAGGAAGGCCTGCCTCTCAGGACTTGCTGCCCTAAGTATTTCTACTTAATTTGAATTTCTAGCTGTGAATCTGGCTCTAGACTTTTCTCTGGGATGACATAAGGCAAACCAAATAATTTGAGGATATCCTGTCCATCTGTACTTTTCTTTCCTCTGCTTTTGGACAAGATTTAGAATACACAGGACAAAAGGAAGTACCCATGCATGTGTTGTGTTTTTGCTAGATAAATTCAGTGCTGTATCATAAATGAGCTATTGAATAGCTCAGCCTATTCCTACAGCTGTTAAATGAGGTACTGTTTATAGTGGCAAAAGGCAACTGTGGTTTTAAAAGCTGTGATTTGCAAGGACAGGGCAAGGTTATGAAGTTTTTATGTAAAAATTTTTTTTCCCACACAATGACTGATCTAAGTAAAAAGTTACACATTTATTTAATTTAGGTTTCATGCTGAGTTTGATTTTAATGGATTAATGGTGAAATAGCAAAAGCAAGTTTTAAAATTCTCTTTAAGAGAACAGATGTTATTTTATAACCAATATAATGGGAGCTTGGGGTTATTTTTAGTTTTGAACTGTCTCTTTTTTTTTTTTTTTTTTTTTCTGAAGCTGGAAACAGGGAGAGACAGTCAGACAGACTCCCGCATGCGCCCGACCGGGATCCACCCGGCACGCCCACCATGGGGCGATGCTCTGCCCATCCTGGGCGTCGCCATGTTGCGACCAGAGACACTCTAGCGCCTGAGGCAGAGGCCATAGAGCCACCCCCAGCGCCGGGCCATCTTTGCTCCAATGGAGCCTTGGCTGCGGGAGGGGAAGAGAGAGACAGAGAGGAAGGCACGGCAGAGGGGTGGAGAAGCAAATGGGCGCTTCTCCTGTGTGCCCTGGCCGGGAATCGAACCCTGGTCCTCCGCACGCTAGGCCGACGCTCTACCGCTGAGCCAACCAGCCAGGGCAGACTGTCTCTTTTTTTAATGTTAAAGCTGTTATCTTCTTTCTTAAATTGGAAAAATCTTCATTATTTCAGTGATGCACAATACGTTACATATAGTAAATCCTCAGTAGTTGTGGATCCATTGAAGGGTAAAGGTGATAAGTAGTCAAGAAGTCAGGACTAAAGTTAAAGAATGGCCTGACCTGTGGTGGCGCAGTGGATAAAGCGTTGACCTGGAATGCTGAGGTTGTCGGTTCAAAACCCTGGGCTTGCCGGTCAAGGCACATATGGGAGTTGAAGCTTCCTGCTCCTCCCCCCTTCTCTCTCTCTCTCTCTCTCTCTCTCTCTCAAATGAATAAATAAAAATAATTAAAAAAAAAAAGAACATGACTATTTAAAAAAAAAAAAAAAAAAAAAATAAAGTTAAAGAATGAACATAGTCTTTGTAAATAAATAACTAGTCTCCATATTCTTAGTCCTATGCCATTTCTTCCATTGATTCGAATTCTTCTCTACTGCCCAGCCTGACCTGAGGTTCTCCATTCCTTTTGAAGCCATCTCTGATTACTCCAGTCCTGTCTGACCCTCCATGTCGGAGCAGTGTGACTTAGTAAATATTTATTTGATGTCTTATGAATTTGGTGATACTTGTACGATTTAAATATTGATTTAATTTAATTATAAACTTTTTGAGGTCAAGAAATGAATCTTTTACTAATAATTTAGTGTACCCCAATATATCTGGGTCAGTTTTAGAAACCTTCAAAGCTGTTCAGGAAATAATATTGGGTTGGTTTTAAGCTAGGTTTAAAACATCCCTTTAACCAAAGTATCTTTTGCCTAAAGGACAACATTGAGATAGAGAATTTCAAAGTTTTCTTCTCCTAAATGAAAGACACAGCCAGAGAGGTGACATGTCTTGCCCGAGGCAACACAAATAGTATTAGTTGAAGCACCTATGATCATATAATCCTAAAGAAATAGATGTTGATACTAAAGGTTTGTTTTATTTTAATTTAAAATTCTTATTTCTAGGACTCCTCTTTTGTGATATTCTAATAGCTCCCTACTTTTGTGTGATATTTATGCTATCAAAGTGCCCCTGCCTAAGTATTCAGATTGTTAGAAGTTGGATATTAAGTCCAAAGTTTGCATCTATTTAAATATTGTAATTAACTCAGTCCTCATCTTTGAATAAATAAACTCAATGATTTAATCCTCGGATCAACCTTGTGAGGTAAGTACTTTTATTTCTGTTTTAGAATTTGGAGTAATTCCAAGTGCACAGAACATACTAGAGCAGGGAGGAGGAGTGAGACTATCTGAGGCACCCCCTGAAAACTTTGATTCATTAATGAGTTGAAGGCAGAGAAGGGAAGGATTCCTGCCTGACTCAGATTTGTGCCTGTTTGGTTTCTTGGGCGGGGAAGCTTGAGAAATACGGAGATGAAGCAGATAAGATAGGGTAGTTTCCTTTGGAATCTTTTCTTAGAAAAAGGTGAGTGGAAATTCTGGGGTACAGCAGTTCTGCCCGCACAATTCAAACAATGGTCCTATTGTCTTGTTTTCTTGTTTGTTTTCTTCAGGACATAATTTGGGTCTTGTTTTTTGTTTATTTGTTTGTTTTAGTTAGGTGCTTTAGTTAGGTTCCCTCTTTCTTAAGTAAAAACCTTCAGCTAAATTTTTAGTAGTATTTGTTTAAAGTCAACTAAAAACAGGCTCAAAGAAAAAGCCTATGTCGTGTAATGGAATGCTTCAGATTACAATTCTAAGAACAACAACAACAAAAAACTTTAAGAAGAAAAACTTACAAATTTTATCTTTATATTGGCTACTCAAGGGCAGTCTAGCCAGGTCTTTAGTATCTGTGGGGCCCAGAACCTGTTTGGAGTTAGGAGAAATGGGAATCTTAGGGCAAAAGTGAGGAAGCAATGAAAGAAAACAGACAGACAGTATTACACGAGCATCATTTTTTTTTTTTTAACCAGTGCCTATTTCCTTCCTCCTCTTCATCTCTTCAGGGTAAAGACTGTCTTTATTATCATAATTCAGTGTCTGACACAGATTCTGACACATTAAGAGAGGCTCAGTAAACTAAAGGGCTTAGGGAAACAAACATTGTTCCTGTTTATAAGGTTGAGAAGCCCTGTGTAGTGGTGCCAGCAGCTGTTTCATAGATATGGATGGATGGATGGGTGGATGAGTGAATTGCTTTTAAGAATAAAACCAATCTTCCAGTTACCCAGTCACAAAAGTGTGGAAAAAAGACTCTGAAATACTTCCCTTTCCTCATCTTCCCTCCCTTGTAGGATCTGCTGGCCAGTTCTCCTCTGCCTCCGCTTCCTGCTCTTTCCATTTCCCTTGTTATGTTCCAGGCCAGGCCTCTCGAAACTCACGCCAGATTCGGCCATGTCCTCCTAATGGGCATGCTACCTCTTATCACTCCCCCAGGTAGCCTGACACATCGTCACATCATTTATTTCTCTTCCAAGGACACCAGATGTGTGGAGTTTTTTCCCCACATCAAGCAATTCTCTTTGATACCAGCTAGTGTCCTATAATTTAACTCAATGCTGACACTGTCTACCTGGAGAGTGTCATATGCTACAGGTTAAGGGCTCAGTCCCACAAGACTGCCCTCTCCACAAACTTGATGCCAATTGAAAGTTCCATGTTGTCACTTGTATTTCTGATCAAGTAACTATAAATCTGGGTTCCATGACCCCCTCCTTGGGTTAGAATAGCTCACAGAACTCAAGGAAACTGATTTACATTTACAAGTTTATTAAAAATGCATGTAAAAAGGCAGCTATTTTCCACTGGTTGCTGCAAGAATTTTTTAAAAGTGTAATACCTTACTATTTAGTTAGGGACACTGATCTCTTTTCCCTTAGATTGTAAAAAAACACACAAAAAAACAGCTAACACAACAATAGCCATTCAGTGTAAATAAATCAAAATTGTGTCTTTTTTTTTTTATTGTCAGATCAGCAAAAAATGTAATATATTTTTTGGTCTGCCACACAATTTTAGTAATTAGTTTATGTGTGCCGTGAGATGAAAACGGTTGAAAATCGCTGTGATAAAAGGTATATGGGAAGGGTTGCAGAACTTCTGTGCTCTTGTGGGCACATACTCTTCCAGCACCTCTGCATGTTCAGCAGTCTGGAAGCTCCCAATCCTGTACTTTGAGATCTTTATGGAGGCTTCATCATGTAGACATGGTCCATTAAGTTCATTTCTACCCTTTATCCCCTTCTTTAGGATGGAGAGTGGGGCTGAAAGTCCCAAGCTTTCACTCATAGCTTTGTCCTTCTGGTGACCAAGCTTTTCAATGGCCCATCAAGGGTCATCTCATTAACCTGTCCAGGCGGTGGTGCAGTGGATAGAGCATCGGACTGGGACATGGAGGGCCCAGGTGCTAAACCCTGAGGTCTCCAACTTGAGCGTGGGCTCATCTGGTTTGAGCAAAGCTCACCAGCTTGAGCCAAGGTTGCTAGCTTGAGCAAGGGGTCACTTGGTCTGCTGTAGCCCCCAGTCAAGGCACATATGAGAAAACAATCAGTGAACAACTGGTGCTTGTAGAATTGATGCTTCTCATCTCTCTCCCTTCTTGTCTGTCTGTCCCTATCTGTTCCTCTCTCTGTCTCTGTCACACACACACACACACACACACACACACACACACACACACACAGTCATCTCATTAGATCAAAAGCCACTCCCATCACCTAGGAAAGCCCAAGGGATTTAGGAGCTCTACCTCAGAAGTAGGGTTAAAAACTTACTATTAGAAAAAAGGTGAGCCCTGGCCAATGGCTCAGTAGATAGAGTGTCGGCCCAGCATATGAATATCCTGGGTTCAATTCCCGGTCAGGACACATAGGAGAAGTGACCATCTGTTTCTCTCCCCCTCCCTCTCCTCCTTCTCCTCCCTCAGCCAGTGGCTTGACTGGTCCTAGTGTCAGCCACAGGAGCTAAAAACAGCTCAACTGTTTTGAGCTTGGTGGATCCGGTTTGGGGTGCATGTGGAAGTCTATCTTCACTATCTTCCCCTCCTCTCACTTAAACATTTTTTAAAAATTTAAAAGAAGAGAAGGAAAAAAAAGATGCTTCCAGCACTCTTATCACTTAGTATATACAGCTCACAAAAATTAGGGGATATTTTATAGCTTCATATTCATTTTGAAAATATCCCATAATTTTTGTGAGCAATATATTATAAGGGTTTTAGGAGCTCTATGTCAGGAACTGGGAGCAGATATATATATCATTTAAAAAAATTTTGCAGACATACTTTTATTCTGCTTATTAGGAAAGTTGAAAACATACTTATCCTATCATAATGATGGATACATGTCATTATACAGTTGTCCAAACCCAGAGAATGTTCAACAGCAAGAGTGTACCCTAATATAAACTATGGACTTGGGTGATTATGATGTGTCAGTGTAGGATTACCCATTGTAACAGATGTACCTCTCTGGTGGGGACTGTTGATGGTGGGGTAGGCTCTGTATGTTTGGGTACAAGACAGTGGTGGGATTCAGCCAGTTTATACTGGTTCAGCAGAGCCGATACCTAATTTTTTGTTGAGTTTGGCGAACGGGTTGTTAGAATGGCACTCATAATCAGGGTTCTCTCTAAGGTGGGCGCCTGGGCAGCCGCCCAATGTGGAAATCACAAATTTACATTCCTCACTCTTTTTGAACATTCATCTGCACAACAGAATATTCTAAGAGCCCGTAGTAATGTTCATTCCGTCCATAAGTGAAAAAATTGCAAGCGATGACATCAATCAAGAAGCAAAATGGAAATATCTTAAGTAACAGTTTTATTGTTTTTTGTCAGGTATTATCTAATATTTTTTTTCATTAATATTTTAAAACCCTTTCTTATAACATAATCTAGTTTTATGTACCTCTTTTATTCTTATTTAAGTATTAAATGCATGGAATAATAAACTACCTTTCGGTATATCATTTTTATATACTTAGAATGATCATTAGGGCAGAGAACTGGTTGTTAAATTATTTGAATTCCACCACTGGTGCAGGAGGTATATGGGAAATCTCTATGCCTTTCAGTTTTGCTGTAACTGTAACACTGCTGTAAAATTAAGTCCCTATTTTAGAAAAAAAAAATTATCCACAGTATAAAGGATGCAGTTTATAACTCCAGATTGCCCAAATTTTATTTTCCTTTGCTTTGGTAGGTTTCTTAGTCTCTCCTGAAACTTGGGTTTCCAGGCCAGATTCTCTCCTTCATTAATTAGTCACTAGCACACTGAACAAATATTTATACGAGCTGGCCTTGAGCGAGACACCTGTACAAATGGGTCCGTCACACGGTGCTGATTCCTGACCTGATGGAGCTGACAGGATTCCTCTTTAAGGCCACGCTTAGCCAATCAGGCTCCCACCAAACTCTTCCTCTTTTTAATTCCTTAAAATTATATTGATCTTGACTCTTGTTTGAATGAGTATGTTTAGAGGATTCTTTTTTTTAAGGGTCACTTTTATTCTTTGAAGGGATCTTCTGTGCCTTTTAAAAAAACAACAGAGTTCTTTATCTTCTGCCATCCAGAGTGACTCATATCTTTTTAGATTTTTTTGTCTCTGTGTTAAATGTGGTATGAATTTTTTCAATAAAAAGCTTTTGATTTGTGGAAAGTTACTACATTGATGTTGAAACAGGTTGAATCAGTGAGGATCATGGTGGAGAAAATATAATGAAAAATATAATTTAAAAATTCTTCTGAAATATCTTTTCCACTTGTATATATATATTTAGGGAAAAAACACTCCTTTGAACTTTGATTAAATTTGGATCAGGTGATTTCTTTGATCTTGTTCAAAATATTTATATTATATTATAAGAGACTTTAATAACATTACTTTTTCTGTAATCTTTGCCTTTAGTCTAGGATGGTATTAACTTTCTCTAGGTTTTAGAAATCTAGGATTTCTTATGTTGATAGAAAATATATTAAAAACATCTGTTCTAGTGTTCTGAAGTTATACATTTTAGCCATGAATAGCTAATAAGCAGAATGGTAAAAAGATCAGAATCAAATTAATGCATGACTTAAAAAAAAATCTTACTGAAAAACAAAACTGCTGCTGGGCAAGTATTTGTTTTAAAACCTAGGGCTAATTGTTTACATCAAAAGTCATTCTAACACTTTCTATAGGGCAGGACTTGATGAAAGGTGGGGCTGTCCTGGACACCAGCGAAGGAATTTCGTTTCTGGGAAGCCCAAAGGCCCTGGTGTAAGGCAGTTCCCTCAGTGCAAAATGGGAGGATGATAATATTCAGAATTTTTGTTGTAATGACTTCAGCTCTTGTTCTTTTGCAATTAATTTCAATTGTAGTTGTGAATAAGGTATTTTGAGAGATGGTATCTAATAAATTATATCCATGATTTTAACACTGAAAATGCTTTATTTGGATATAAGAGGTAAGCTTGTTTTATCTGCCTGTTCTATTAAAGCTTTTAAATATAATTTTACTTTCTTTATAAACAGGGATTCTTTTTTTTATTTTTATTTTATTTTTTTTTTTTTATAGGGACAGGGACAGAGAGAGAGAGTCAGAGAGAGGGATAGATAGGGACAGACAGACAGGAACAGAGAGAGATGAGAAGCATCAATCATTAGTTTTTCGTTGTGACATCTTAGTTGTTCATTGACTGCTTTCTCATATGTGCCTTGACTGTGGGCCTTCAGCAGACCAAGTAACCCCTTGCTCGAGCCAGCGACCTTGGGTCCAACTGGTGAGCTTTGCTCAAAGGAGATGAGCCCGCGCTCAAGCTGGCGACCTCGGGGTCTCAGACCTGGGTCTTCCGCATCCCAGTCCGATGCTCCATCTACTGCGCCACCTACTGCGCCACCGCCTGGTCAGGCTAAACAGGGATTCTTAACCTTTTTTTGTGCCTGGGTCCCTCTGGCAATCTAGTAAAGCCTATGAATGGATCTCTTCTTAGAATACTTCTTTTAAATTACAGAATAAAATACATAAGATTAAAAGGAATCCAATTGGGCTGAAATACGGTTATTAAAATAATTTTGAAGTGTGATATGTTATTACATGTGCTTCTATTTTTTAAATTAATTTATTTATTTGAGAGAGAATAGAAGGGGTGGGAGGGTAGAGAGAAAGTCAGAAACATCGATCTGTTCCCATATGTGCCCTGACCGGGGACCAAACTGGCTACCTTTGAATTATCAGGATGATGCTTAATCAACTGTGCTATCCAGCCAGGACACATGTGCTTCTTTAGTAATGCAATAAATAAGAAGATCTGATGGTGCAGCTAATAGCCGCCCTGATTTTGAAGTAGTGGTGAGAGTAAACAGTATTTTGAGATGTTTGCAACAACTGTACTGTGATTAAAATAAAATGTGGTTTTTATAGTGACATTCCCTGGTATCATTGATAATACTGTGGTTTGTTGCCTACATTCATAATGGAAGGAAATACTGTATTAATACCTAAAAGCTAGTGAAAATGTTTGTTTTGCCCATTAAAGTTTGCTGATCCCCTGAATTTTGCCCGTAGACATTTCTATGAAGCTATCCTTTCCCTGATTCTCAGCATAGACTTGACCCAAATTCCCTGTAAACCGCCAGACACCTTTATTGCTGGGACTTGCCTTGCCAGAGATCCAACAAGCTGACTCTTGCTCCAGTTTTCCTCTTAGTGTTTCTCAGAATCATGGCTCACATCAGGAACTGTTCCAGTTGGCCAAAACACTGAAATTTGGTCAAACTTGAATTCATCTTGGTGTTTATTTCCTTTATTCTTCATTTGGTTGTTCTTTGGGATAAGTAAAATATACTTATCTCCCTAAACCTAAATTTTCTCTTTGTTGATAGTCACAGTAGAGGGAAAACAAATATGGTCAGAGGTTCTTTAAGTGTGGCTTGACTGTGCCACAGTGGTTTCTGAACATTTCAGGTTCTCACTTGATAAATTGGCAGCCTTAACCGTTAAAAAATGTGTCCACAAAGAAAAGCATTTGTTTCAATTCAGTCAAAATAGTAGATATTGGCCCTGGCCGGTTGGCTCAGTGGTAGAGCATCGGCCTGGTGTGCAGAAGTCCCGGGTTCGATTCCCGGCCAGGGCACACAGGAGAAGCGCCCATCTGCTTCTCCACCCCTCCCCCTCTCCTTCCTCTCTGTCTCTCTCTTCCCCTCCCGCAGCCGAGGCTCCATTGGAGCAAAGATGGCCCGGGCGCTGGGGATGGCTCCTTGGCCTCTGCCCCAGGCGCTAGAGTGGCTCTGGTCGCAATGAGCGAAGCCTCGGATGGGCAGAGCATCGCCCCCTGGTGGGCAGAGCATCGCCTCCTGGTGGGCGTGCTGGGTGGACCCCGGTCGGGCGCATGCGGGAGTCTGTCTGACTGTCTCTCCCCGTTTCCGGCTTCAGAAAAAAAAAAAAATAGTAGATATTTACTTATGTTAGGAGATTTCTTATGGCTTTGACTTCTCCAATGGCGTTCTGGATATGCCTAGCCAGCCTGTCCTCCTAAAAAGGGACTGAGGAGAGATTCTGTCCATTGTAAGAACTGCCCCCAAAATTTTGTGATAGAATGAGCCTGGAATCAGGTTTAGTTCTGGAGTCCTTTGGGTGAGCCACCTCAGGACCAGACTTATGAAAGTCTAGGATAGACCGTGGCTGCCTCATAGGGTTATGCCCTCCCGACTGAGGTCCAAGTCTAGCCTGCATTCTGCTCACTATATTGGGTGCTCCACTGAGGGGCTGCATCAGCCAGGAAAAGTGACCTTTTCTAATTCAGAGAAAGGCATCTCTGGCTTTCTAAGCTAAGAATCTGTGAGCCTGAGAGCCCAGAAAGGTCGCTTTCCTAATTTAGACAAGCACCATATATGTACAATAGGAAGCCCTGGGCCACATTTTTAGGAACCAGAATTGAACTAATATTCAAGGAGCAAGAGAATTATATTCCTATGATGGGATGTTATTCAGCCACTCATAAGGAAAAATAAATATGGGCTATGGGCTATAAAATCCTAAATATTGTTAAAATTGAGTAAAATCAAGCATTTATAAAATCTGAAGGAAATACTTTTAAATTATAATATTTTAAAGAGATACCTGTGGTTTGAGCTTTCTCCATTATTTAATTTTCTAAATTTTCTATAATGCATCTTAGAAAATATATATATATATATTTGCATGCATGCTTGGTGATACTTGAGAATGAGAATCATTACAGTTTTCCAACCTGGTCCAGCCAATTTTATGTGTGGGAATTCTGACAGAGAAATGCCTCTGCTAGAATTTGCTGGACTAAGAGAATAAGAATCTGTTTTCTCACTCCCAAGAACGGCTCCTGACCACTTCACCAAGGTTCCTTGAACATGGCAATGTGCCTTTATAGCTTGACAATTTTTATTTGGGGTATTTAAAATAATCAGTACTTCATTTCACAAGTCAGGATAATTTTAGATTACTTGTTTTAATTTGAAACTTTGGCAAGCAGACAGGCTTATTGACTAGACTAATTGGATCTTTGGATTGCATAATTCTGTATTTGTTGCTGGTATCATTACATATTTAGGGAAGAAAGAAGAAATCTCTAGATAATACAAAGCGAGACATGTCCACAAATTGAAAATAAGGACTTTGGAATGCCCCCATCCTGTTTGCTCATTTCCTCTGTGCTCTGCCATCCCCATCTCTCACCACACAGTCCAGGAATCTGACTGGGTACTATAGAATTAAAAATCCCAGACTCGCCTGACCAGGCGGTGGCACAGTGGATAGAGCGTTGGACTGGGATGCTGAGGATCCAGGTTTGAGACCTTGAGGTTGCCAGCTTGAGCGCGGGCTCATCTGGTTTGAGCAAGAGCCCACCAGCTTGAACCCAAGGTCGCTGGCTCCAGCAAGGGGTTACTCGGTCTGCTGAAGGCCCACAGTCAAGGCACGTATGAGAGGGCAATCAATGAACAACTAAGGTGTTGCAACGTGCAATGAAAAGCTAATGATTGATGCTTCTCATCTCTCTCCGTTCCTGTCTGTCTGTCCCTGTCTATCCCTCTCTCTGACTCACTCTCTGTCTCTGTAAAAAAAAAAAAAAAAAAAAAAAAATATCCCAGACTCCCACAGATGACTCATTTTTAGGAAAGGTTAACTACTTCTGAAAAACTTTCTGCTTTAAAATTAATTATTCATTGATTGTGTGATCATGGGTGGTAATGCTTACTAACAACCTTTATATAGAAAATTTAGACCTGCAACAAGGTACAATATTTGTTGGGTCCTCATTTTTTCACTCTGGGCCTCTGAAACGAATACAAAATTAATTTACACGTCCTTTGAGATGATGGGGGTTAATTTTAACTTTTATTGACCAACAATGCCACCTGGTGGCCAGAAAGTACATTTTGTGGTGCCCATGCAGGCTGCACCAACCTTTGGATAGAAATAACCTCTATAGCGTTTGTGGCATTTTTATTATCGGAGTTTTAAAAAATGCTTAGTTTGATTTGGCAGAAGCAGGAAGGTCATACACTACTACATGTCTAACATGGTAAATAGAATTGACTACTCTCTTCTCATTCTTTAAAAATGGAACTCCTGTAGGATACTAGGTCTTAAATGGTATGTAGTAAACAATTCACTGTGACCAATACAGTCATGTCTGTCTGGTCTCCTTTCCTGGGTTTCACCTTGGTTATAACAGTCCCTGAGGCGGCTGGTGGTTTCATTGCTCCTCCCATGTGACTCAGGGTGATCCGTCATGTTCTCATTCTATAGTTAAGACACTAATTGATTCTTTTTAAAAATTATTTTTAAAGATTTTATTTATTCATTTTAGAGAGAGGGGAAAGAGACAGAGAGAGAGAGAGAGGAGCAGGAAGCATCAACTCTCATATGTGCCTTGACCAGACAAACCCAGGGTTTCGAACCAGCGACCTCAGTGTTCTAGGTCAATGCTTTATCCACTGTGTCACCACAGGTCAGGCCTGAGTGATTGATTCTTAATTAAGGGTGATCATGGTCTTGTCTTTCTTGAAAAGGTTGCCCTGAAAATATGGATGGATGGATGGATGGATGGATGGATGGATGGATATGTTGGAAAGTTGACTTTCTAAAAATTAATTTTGGAATGTCGACTTGAAAGCTGAATTTTAAGATTTTTTTTTAAATTGTCAAGGAAAAAACCTAACTCCATTACTTCCTTTATTAATAGCACAATTTTGTGACACCTATCTTAATGGTGGGTTTTCTCTTCAGCCAATTTGTGTGTTTCCACTCTGTTCCTGAAGGTTCAGGTGGGTGGACAGCAGCTGAGCTTGTGTACAAAGGAAGAAAGTGCAGCTCAGAAGCTTATCAGGCTCAGTCCAGTGATTCTGAGGTCAGGATTTCCTAATACGGACATCTCCCAGCAAGCTCTCTCAGTTTAGAGAAATGTCTCAGTTCTGTTGTCAAGAACAAGCATTGAAGACAAAAGGGGAACTTGCCATGAACCTGATACTTATGTATTGAATAAATCTGCTTTCCTTTCCACATTCTTCAGCTGTCTAGAGGCTTTAAGGAATATCACTTTTGATTAATGAAGTAGATGATTTTTTTTTTTTTTTTTTTTTTTTTTTTTTTTTTTTTGTGGCAGAGACAGAGAGAGAAGGACAGATAGGGACAGACAGGAAGGGAGAGAGATGAGAAACATCAATTCTTCGTTGTGGTTCCTTATTTGTTAATTGATTGATTTTTCATATGTGCCTCGACTGGGGGCAATAGCAGACCGAGTGACCCCTTGAGTCAGCGACCTTGGGTCCAAGCTGGTGAGCCTTGCTCAAACCAGATGAGCCTGCGCTCAAACTGGCGGCCTCGGGGTCTCAAACCTGAGTCCTCTGCGTCCCAGTCCAGCGCTCTATCCACTGTGCTACCACCTGGTCAGGTGAGGTAGACTAGATATTGAAAACATCTAAGAGTATTAATTTTTTTCTCCAACTCTGTCACTCATGAACAAGTTAAATATAATATTTAGACTCATCAAACATGGTTTATATGTGGTAGGCATTCTGAGTGGAATCAGAGTGAGATTAATTTTCATCTCCTGGTAAAGCTAAGTGTAATGTATAATCAGTGTGTTTTGTTAATTTTTGTTGTTTTCTTATCTGATTGATTGGAAGCATACTCTCCAACATCTGTGTTCAGATTACTTTAAGATCTAAATCGCTAGCGATGGTCTCTGACAAGATAGAACCTATACTGTGGCGCATGGGAGCTTAATGTTGTCATGCACAATATCTCACCATGGCTGCCTGCCAGCACTGGGTATTTATAATATGCATGTCTAGACTCACACAGGTTCTTGGATCCCTGTCTCAAAGATATACCGAGTTTCAGCACTTGGGTGTGTATGTTTATGTCATGTATGATATTAAGTTTGAAAAGCTGACACTAACACCAAGTTTGCCTTTGTGCCTTTCAGCATGATTTCATAAATCCATGGGATGAAATTATATACTCCATAATATTGGTAATAGAGATTGAGTCTGATAAAAATACATTCAGTCTCTTAACATGCCTTTCCTTCCCATTTTCTCAAGTCCCACTGTCATTGGGATTGGTTTCAGCCTTTATTGCTTTTTTCTAAACTAAGACACAATTCTGTCTAAAAAAGAAATTATTATTATTTTTATTCTAAGCATTTTTTGTCCCTTGTACGCAAAGGCCCCTGCTGAGTGCTATGAGAGATAGAAAGATGACTCAGATGTGGGTCCTGCCCACAAGGAGCTTTGAGTCAAATGAAAACAAAAATGATAAAAGGCATAAAATGAGTAACTGTCGTGTAATGTATTATTCAGAGGGAGAGAATACTTCGTTTATATGGAAGGTTTGGTAGGAGAGGAGGAATTTGAGACGAGCCTTGAAGAATATGAGGAGAATTTTTATTTGCAGAGACAGAGGAAGGATTCAGAAAACGGGAACATTAGATTCAAAGAGTGTGGAGCCAGAGAACACATGGGAAATGTTTAAGGAATTGTGAAGAATTAAACTCTGGTAAGAACAAAGGGCCTGTGTGAGGCAGTAGCAAGAGAGAAAAATCAGCAAGTTAATAGGGACCATGTAGTGGGGGAGAGGAGTACTCTAAATACCAGGCAATGGAATTTAATTTGATAGGTAATGGGAAGCCATCCAACATTTCTCAACAAAGAAGAAATTATTACCTTGAAACCCTATTACATTCCTTTGTATTAAAGATTTAGTAACAATAACCTATTGCCTTAATTTTTTCCCATAGTATAAGAACCACTATATATCACATTGCTCATTCACAGACCATCTTCATCTAGATCAGGTTTCTCAACTGCAGCTCTATTGATACTTCGTGTCAGACAATAGCTGTGGGTCTGCCCTGTGCATTTGTAGAATTTTAGCAACATCGCTGACCTCTAACCAATAGATACCAGTAGCCTCCAGTTATGACAGTCAGAAATATATCCAGACATTTTCAGATGACCCCTAGGAAGCAAATTCACCCCTATTTGAGAGTCAGTGGTCTAGTGTATTGCATTACTCTGGTGTTCTGGCATTGTTAGGCTCTTAGATCAACAAGCCTAAGTGTCCATTAGGCATTCAATCTACTGATGCTTGGAATTTTGTACCAGACATAAATCTGATCTTGAGATTAAAGTGTTCCATGTGTGTTGGAGTAAAAGGCCTGAACTGGACATTGGGAGCCCTGGGTTCATTCCTGGCTGTGCCACAGAGAGGTTGTGTGACTTAGGTGAGACCCTTTCCTCAGTAACCCGATTCCCCATCTCTAAAATGACCAGTGTGATGTTTCTGGCTCTTTCCAGCTCTGATTCTGTGTCCTGATTTCAAATTGATCTTTACTTTTTCACATTTTTAGAAATTTGGCACAGATTAAACTTGCATGTATATTAACCAACAAGAATGACTGAAATATTGAATTAAAAAGACAAGTATAAATATTTTCCTCCTTACAGCTTTATTTGTACTAAATACTATAATTTCTTTTCTGTTTCTAGATTATTTAAAAAACCTATTAGAAGACTGTGGAGATTACAGAGACACTCAAGGTAAATCACTTTTGTGTTATTTATTGCAGAAGTTTTTATATATTATGTTTATTTGGACCTAGAAATTAAAAATATAACAAAATCCTGTTGTATTCATAAGAAGCTTTTTTCAAAATAACCCTATTTGGGGTGGATTAAAATAGAACTAGATAGAGTGGTACTGTTAAACTGCATGCGGCTAATATTATGGGACAGGAGCGGCCCATGGTCAGCTGCCATGGGAGCAGCCTCCTGAGAGAGGGGACCCAGCATGGTGTGGGTCAGGGAGCTTCATCGTCCTGTGCTGTCACCCTTGCTAGATGTCATTTCACCTTCTCTGAATGTCCATTGCTTTCAAATCAGGGATGGAACCAGTTAATCTGCAAGGTCCTTTCAAGCTTTAAAATCATAAGTCTATGAGGTGACCAAACTAAACAAGTCAGGGATAATGTCTAAAATAGTGTATTGTTCTGGGACTGTTTAATGATGGGTATTAGCCTTACCCATCTCCACCCCTCATGCTCAGTAGTACTTAAGGGGAATAGCCCATTACATTACAGTGGACTCATTGATATTCATGGGATAATCCACTGTGTGTGCCTGCGTGCATGTGTTTCTCTTTCACACACACACACACACACACACACACACACACACACACACACACACACACAAGGATCACTTCTGTACAGGATAGTGGTGTTTCTGTCTGTTTATCCCCATACTACCTCTTTCAAATGTCATGGGTCTATCCCTTGTTCTAATCTGCAGAGAGACACATTAAACAAGTCCACATTCATCCCATTAGTTTTATGTATTTTGACCACAGTCTTGAACATCCTTTACATTTTCAGGTTACAAAGTTGAACAGGTTTTTAATCCATAGTGTAGAGCAGTGGTCCCCAACCCCGGGGCCGCGGACCGGTACCGGTCAGTGAGCCATTTGGTACCAGTCTGCAGAGAAAGAATAAATAACTTACATTATTTTCGTTTTATTTATATTTAAGTCTGAACGATGTTTTTTATTTTGTTTTGTTTTTTTTAATTATTTTTTTAATGGGGCAACATCAATAAATCAGGATACATATATTCAAAGATAACATGTCCAGGTTATCTTGTCGTTCAATTATGTTGCATACCCATCACCCAAAGTCAGATTGTCCTCTGTCACCTTCTATCTAGTTTTCTTTGTGCCCCTCCCCCTCCCCCTTTCCTTTTCCCTCTCCCCCATCCCCCCGTAACCACCACACTCTTATCAATGTCTCTTAGTCTCACTTTTATGTCCCACCTATGTATGGAATAATGCAGTTCCTGGTTTTTTCTGATTTACTTATTTCACTTCATATAATGTTATCAAGATCCCACCATTTTGTTGTAAATGATCCAATGTCATCATTTCTTATGGCTGAGTAGTATTCCATAGTGTATATGTGCCACATCTTCTTTATCCAGTCATCTATTGACGGGCTTTTCGGTTGTTTCCATGTCCTGGCCACTGTGAACAATGCTGCAATGAACATGGGGCTGCATGTGTCTTTACGTATCAATGTTTCTGAATTTTTTGGGTATATACCCAGTAGAGGGATTGCTGGGTCATAAGGTAGTTCTATTTTCAGCTTTTTGAGGAACCACCATACTTTCTTCCATAATGGTTGTACTACTTTACATTCCCACCAACAGTGTATGACGTGAACGATGTTTTATTTTTTAAAAAATGACCAGATTCCCTCTGTTACATCTGTCTAAGAGACTCACTCTTGACGCTTGTCTCGGTCACGTGATACATTTATCCATCCCACCCTAAAGGCTGGTCCGTGAAAATATTTTCTGACGTTAAACCAGTCCGTGGCCCAAAAAAGGTTGGGGACCACTGGTGTAGAGATTCTTATTCTCTTAATTATTTTCTTTCTCCTCTATCAACTTCTATTTGCAAGTGTTATGCTTATAAAGGTGCTTTTTTAAAGGAAAGGTTTGGAGTGGGGGTATGACATACTTCTTGTCTTTGGTGGACACATAATCTAGCTCAAGAAAAAAGCCTGCCCAGCAGACTAAGAACAAAGCAGATGGCTGTAAAGTGAGCATGCACTGAACAGGACAGAATCATTTGGAAGAGGGAGAAAAGTGTGAGGATTGAAGAGGCAGAGCTTTGTGAAGAGAGAAGTGGGGCTGGAGATGAGCTTGAAGGGTAGGTAGGAGCAAGAGTGGGCATTCCAGGTCCGAATCTGTCTCGTGAAGATGAAAATATTAAACAGATCTTAACAAATAGGGCCTCAAGAGGACATCTGTTCCAGGGCTTCTGCCTTCAAGGACAGTGAATTATTAGCTCCATTTTATAGATAAAACAAGTACAGGGCCAGAGACTAAAGAGCTTGTTTAAAGGGAATTACACACTTTAGCAAAAACTGAGAGTAGGCAGTGAACAAGGGGTGCACTGTGTGGTCAGAGGCGTGACAGCAAAAAGGTGGGCAGTTGTAAAGGAGATTGCCCAAGGATGGGGAAACTGAGACAAATACACCTTTGGAAAGTTGGCAGAAGAGTTAAAGGAACAGAGTCACTGGGGCCTCTTCAATGGATGGCATGGGGAGGGCAGAATTACTGAATGGATGGGAGAATTCAGAGTTTGGAATCCAGGGGAGCAGACAGCAGCAGCTTTATGACTTCATCCAAAAGCTTCTCTCCCTGCCCAGTTGGAGTTCAGACAGGCCAGAAAGCAGGGACCGTGCCCAGGGTCATCTCCTGATTATCTGCATGATCAGTGCTGGGTGCAGTACATTCTGATGTATGGTGGGGTCTCTATAAGGAAATATTGCTTTCCTTTGATAATGGTGGTAATAATATAATTATACATTTATATTTACGGACTACAGAAATTGATACCAGATACAGAATGTCTTGGTAGATTATAGTAGCTGGACCAAAACTCCCCAGCCCCTTTCCAGAAATTGATTTTCTTATTGTTCTTTTGCTGATGATTCCTGTCACTGCCACACCAGCCTCAGGAGGGCATGTTCCGTCTTCCAACACTCCCAGCTTTTCTCAGCAGTAGTGCTACTGTCATATTGTGTGGGATAACCTTCTTTATCGGGGTGTCTAATTAGTATCACAGGATGTGTAGCATCCCTCGCTCCTACCCACCAAAGCAGTAGACCTTCCCAGTCATGTGACAACAAAAAATTTTTTTTACACATGTCCAACTATCCCTCAGGAACATTACTGTCCTGGGTTGAGAACACTGTCGTCCAAAAGGAGACAAAGTTCAGACTTTTTTTTTATAACATATAATAAGACTAGAGCATTAAAAAACACTCTGCTAAAGGCAAGGGGTTAATAAAAAAGAATAAAGTACAGATGAAGCTAAATAACGCAGCTTACAAAATAAGGCTTGTAATTTCCTAAGGTCTAGTCTGCTTCCATATGACATTTCCCCTGACCCTCTTATATAGTTGCTTCTTGTAGTTCTGGTTTCCTGTTCCAGGATCTTTGTCTCCCTAAGATCGTTTATACTAGAATGGTCCCTAGCTTCCAGGTGAAATTCTATCCTTATCCTTGTAAACCTCAACAGGATCATCAAACCTCAGCACATGACATGCATACATTGAAACATAGTCTGTAAGGTTTCTTTGGCTCATTTTTTTCCTAAGTACTATTCTTTTGCCTGTTTCATGCCCCCACTGAATCTCATCATCCTCATCATCCATATTTCTGCCTGCTCACAGTTAATTGAGATCCTCCAGAGGGTGGTTGCTGTGAACTATCCATCTTGTCACCTGGAATTGCTTAATGTTGCAATTCATTGGTAATGACCGAACGCTCCTTCTGTTCCTACATGTTTTAGATGCCCTTGCTGTTGTGATAGAGGTAGCCAACCACGCCAATGACACCATGAAGCAAGGAGTAAGTATCTGATTTCAGTGGCTGGTGTACTGATGAACCTGGAAGCCAGGGCCCTCATGTGTTCTGCATTCTATTTCTGTAGGACAACTTCCAGAAACTTATGCAAATTCAGTACAGCTTAAACGGGCACCATGAAATAGTGCAGCCTGGACGGGTAAGTGTTTTAGACACTTGGAGACCTGTGAAGAAGGAGAATTATTTTGGGGACTGCTAAAGGCAAAAATCACCCCTAGGCATAAGCGAATTTAACTAAGATCATTGGGTCTATAATTTTTATACAACATTGGGGTGGTGAACTCTTTCACAGACTGGTATAAAATTTCTGGCAGACCATTTCATAGACCGTTGGTTGAAAAATACTGTTTTAGAGTGACTTTTGCTAATTTAATGCAATGATTTTAGGCACAGTTTGTAGCTAATTTTCATTTCAGTTATGAAAATAGGTTGTTATTGTTACTCTTCATTGACCCAGTCTGGTTCAAATAAGTTCATTCTATCCATTCAAAATGCTCATGACTTAGGACACTGTGACAAGAAGTATGATTGAATTAGAAGAATGGTAAGGGACCCCACAGAGTTATCTGATTAAATAGGATAATTTTATTGTGTAATACTAGCTGACCTCACACAACTTTAAAGACAATTTAATTAAAATCTTTCATGTAAGAGAGGCTTATGAGGGGAAGGAGAAAATTGGTATTTTGTTGCTCCTAATAGAGCATAAAAATGGCCCAGGGAATGAATTCAGGGAAATTACAAAATACAATTGTCAGGATGTTGGCTGTGCCTCTGGGTAAAGTGCATGCTGGGTCAATTACATTTCAGACCGCATAGTTTACCGCTGGGACCAATATTAGATTTATGAAACTGCAGCCTTGTCCAATTCCTAAATGACTTACAGGGTTTTAAAAGAAACCATGACTTTAAAAAAATCACAAGGAAACTATGTCCACCCAGCCTGCACAGAAGAAAATCTGGGGAAAGAAAGTTGAAAAGGAAATTATATGTACATTGTTGTGTTGTAATGGTATAGGACTAAATGGGTGTCTGTTTGGATGAACCAGGTTTTTCTGAAAGAAGGCACCCTGATGAAACTATCTCGGAAGGTCATGCAGCCCCGAGTGTTCTTCCTGGTAGGTGGCTATGTGTATTTCTGATGGGCCACAGGCAGGCAGAGTTGCTTTATGGAAGGAGACATTTGTACATTAGCACATTCAAATAGTAGTTTTAGTGGGATCTTTGACTGAATGTATTGCTTCCTTGCATTTCAAGTATAGGAAACAAAGGTGTTTAACCAGAAAATTATTTTCTAGTTGAATTTAATTTCATTTTAATTTGGAAAACTGGATTCAATCAATTATTTGTTTAGGCAGATTGTAATACCTTAGAAGGACTTAAAATTCAGAAACCATTAAATCTGTCCACAGAACTTGGAAAGAAAATACATTTTTTAAGAAATTGCCTTTTTAATAATATTTTAATAAAACTTTCTGGGTGGTTCTATTTTCCGGAAGCAGAACATAAGTATTTATTCAGTGAGCTTTTAATAAAGAAGTAATACTTTTCCTTTATTTCTGTGTCTTATCAATAACTTTGCAGCTGAAATTTGTTTCTTTACTTCATCCTCTGACATGTTTCTTCCAGTTTAATGATGCCCTGTTGTATACAACACCGGTGCAGTCTGGGATGTATAAACTGAACAACATGCTCTCCTTGGCTGGAATGAAGGTCTGTGCTTCTGTGGGAAGATTGTTTTTAACCTAAAAAAATATTAGAGAAAAATCTTTTTGATAATCATCTTTTAATTTTTTCTTCTGCATGTATTACTGTTCATGTGTTTGTTTATTTACTCATCATTTGTTCATTCATACATTAAAATTTATTCATAAGATATTTATTGAAAACTTCTATAAACAACATGGCAATAGGTTTGGTGGAAAACATAAGGATAAATGGAAGCATGATTCTTTTTGTCTTTGTCCCCACACCGTTCTCTCCAGGGGCTTAGCAACTAATAGGGAAAACAATACATTATATATAAGCAGTTTGAAAATAGACAGTAATAAATATCACTGAAAGCAGAGTTTCTGGTTGGGAGTTCAGAAAGTAAAGAGAGTGCAGCTTTTGGTGAGACGTGGAGGAGGGATGGATGGCAGCTAGGAAAGAGGGAGAACTGAGGAAGTCTTTTTGAGGGAAGAGCCAACACTAGGTCACACCTGGCCATGCTGAGCTGCGGGGAAAGGCACTGCAGGCAGAGGGAACACCGTGAGCCAGGGCCTGAAAGTGGGGGAGTTGGGGCTGCGTGTGCGTCGGCGTTTAATGAGGGAGAGCTGTGGTGGCTAAAACTGGAAATGAAGGTCGGTGGTGGAAGTCGGCAGCCCGGACCCTGGGCGACTTGAGCGATGCTTTCGAGATGAGATTTTTTTCTTTTTTAAGTGACTTTAGAGAGAGAGGAAGGGAGAGAGACAGAAACATCAACTGTATGTGTTCTGACTGGGGATCAAACCTGCAACCCCTGTGCCTTGGGCGAGGCTCTAACCAACCGAGCTGTCTGCCCAGGCTGAAATGAGATTTTCAGTAGGATGAATTTGCTCAAATTGTTTTGCTTTCTTCTAGGTAAAAAAACCCACCCAAGAAGCATATCAGAATGAACTAAAGATTGAGAGTGTAGAACGTTCCTTCATTCTCTCAGCCAGGTAAATTTAAAAACTGGATAGATGAGCATTTGCAGTATTATAAGGTTGGCCATCTCCCTCTAGCATTTCTTTCACATCTAGGTTAACTACTGAACTTTTTCCCCTTCTTTTCTTTCTGAATTCCATGCAATTCTCTCTTGGTTTACCATGTACTGTGTATAAAATGTTTGAGAGCTAATACAACAGTTTGCTACCAGCAAAGATAAAAATGTTCCTCTGAATAGAATAATAATGCTAGAAATTGATTTGCTGATCATTTTTTTCAAGTGTTTCAAATTTTTTATAGTACGTGTTTTTAAAACCATATAGTGCTGCCTGACCAGGCGGTGGTGCAATGGATAAAGCGTCGGACTGGGATGCAGAGGACCCAGGTTCAAGAGCCCGAGGTCGCCAGCTTGAGCACGGGCTCATCTGGTTTGAGCAAAGAGCTCACCAGCTTGGACCCAAGGTCGCTGACTCGAGCAAGGGGTTACTAGGGCTGCTGTAGCCCCATGGTCAAAGCACATATGAGAAAGCAATCAATGAACATCTAAGGTGTTGCAACAACAGAAAAAAAAACTAATGATTGATGCTTCTCATCTCTCTCTGTTCCTGTCTGTCTGTCCCTATCTATCCCTCTCTCTGACTCTGTCACTGTAAAAAAACAAAAAAACAAACAAAAAGAACCATTTAGTGCTTTAATGCTTACTAGGAAGTTTTCACATAACATTGAAGGACATAACCAATCTACAAGGTAAGTGTCATCTCATTTAAAAGGAGTAAGATAAAGTCACAGAAAAATTGAGTTGCTGTTTTAAGGATACATAGCTGGCAAAGTCGGGATGTAGATGGAAGTTTTTTGCTTTTAATTCTGTTGTCATTGATGATACCACATTGCCTTAAACTAGAACCTGCAGTGACTTATGTATAAATCAAGCTATAATACCATAATGTAAATAAAGTCCTGAGAAAACCTGAAGCGGTATGTGTTCTACATTGTTGAGTTCTTGGCCAAGCGGCAGAAGGTGGGTTTGGCAGGCTGTAACAGGTGAAGGGAGAGGCAGTAGCCACGGCACGCTCTGCTGCTGGGTCGAGCCAGCGCGGCTGGGCAGCTCTCAGACCAGACGCTGATGTAATTAAAATAGCAGCAAATACTTTTACAGCATTTACTTTGTGCCAGGCAGTATCCTGAGCACTTTCTGAGTGTTCGTGAAATCTTCACAACAACCTTTCAAGGTAAATGGCCACTATTACACCCATGTAATGGTGAGAAAAGCCACCCAGCTATTACATAATCAGGGCCAGGATTTGGCTCCTGGCAGCCTGCTTACAGCTGTGTCCAAACCACTAAAATCAACGAGGGTCTTCATAGCAACTAGAGTCATAACTAGAAACATTTTTTCCTCTGCATCAGTCATTGTGTTAAACATTTTATAATTATTTTCTCTTTTTAATTCCTATAACTAGTGGAGTAGGTATTGTCTTGACCTTTCATATAAGAAAAATGAAAGCTAGAAAACATGTCCAAGTTTATACAGCTAGTAAGCATGGGAGCTGAAATTTGAACTTAGGTGTATGTGACACTAAATTTTTATGCTTTTAACCATAGTAATATTGCCTATGTCCATGGATGTCACAGACTCAGACCAAAATCAGAGGAGCACAGGAACAGCCAGCTCACTGGTTCTTGTCACTTTTCTGAAAGTGGTTGGCCACTGCTGCCTGACACCAGATCTCAGGATGGCAGAAGATAAATACTGTTTTCAGGGGTTGCCAAAATGCTTCCTAGCTCCCAGTCAGAGCTATGACCTTTTCCTCCCTCCCTTCCTTCCTTCATTTCTCCCTTTTTTTTGAGTTTGAACAAAAGTGCAAAGAACATCAAGTCCCTGTATATCAGGCTTCTTGCAAACACTTAAAGTATGGTTATTGAAATCAAGAAAGTTATTTTCAAAGATCCAAGGAGGAAATGCCTATAAGAAAGTCAAGGTTTTAATTGCACTTAAGTTTCCTAACTAAAAATGTGCTTTGGTAAAAACAAAATTATTTTTTATTAAAGATTAAACAATTCAGGAAATGATGGGGAATCTTTTCTTCTTTGGTTTCCTATCAGGTAAGTATCTGGAGGGTTATTGGATTTTTAAGTATGATGGGAAGCCATCTCAGGGTTTTAAGCTAAGACTTGACCTGATTAATTTATATTTTTAGAAAGAGCACACTATTTGTTTAGTAGGAGACAGACCACTGGAGGCTAGAGGAAGTTGGGAGACCAGGTAAGGGGCTATAGATGATGGTGTCTTGGACTAGAGTGGTGAGAAGTGGTTAGAATCAGGTGTAGCCAATAGGACTGCTCATGGGTTGAATGTGGGAGATGCAGGAGAAATGATAAGAGTGGAAAGTTCTTGATAAAGGAAACATGAATTTCCAAGGGAGCATTCAGGTGGCATGGGGGAAAGGAAGCTGACATGTATGAATGCCATGCTCCCCTTCTGGATCCCTCCATCCACAATGAGGCAGATCTGTATACCATGTAAAAAGGGATTAAGAAGGCCTCTTGTGATCTGGTTCTTGTCTACCTCACCAGCCTGATCTCCATCACTCTTCCTGTACCCACTACACGAAAGCCTGGCATGCTCCATCAGCATGGGTCTGCTTAGAATTCTCCATGCACACCAGCCTCCTTCACGGCCTTCTGCCTTACACAGGTGGCTGCCTCCACCTGGAATTCATCATTTTGTTCAATAAGTAATATGAAGTCTCTACCCTGGGCCAGGCATTTGGGATACAGTGGAGATTTAAAAGGGTCCTCCTTCTCCTTCTCTAAGCTCATAGTCCATTAGGGAAGACACACACTTAGAAAATATTAACATGGTCATTTAGTAGTATAATGAAAAGTAGGACACAAGAAAACTACCAGGAGATATTAAGCTGTAAAGCAAGCGATCTTGAACTAGATTTGACAGAGGATGGACAGTAAGGTTTAGCTTCCCTG
Source organism: Saccopteryx leptura (assembly GCF_036850995.1). Lineage (NCBI taxonomy): Eukaryota > Metazoa > Chordata > Mammalia > Chiroptera > Emballonuridae > Saccopteryx > Saccopteryx leptura. The sequence continues at coordinate 301,956,944 of NC_089503.1, forward strand.
AAGACCCACTGTGTCTAGTTACTGATGAAGGATAACTCGGGGTTGGATAGCTAGGCAAAGAGGAAAGGAATGTCGTGAGGTGGAAAGGAGCCTGACATAGTTGAAGAACTGAAAGGTTGGTGCAGCCTGAACATAGAGAATGAGAGGGACTCACCCAAGATAAGCCTGGAGGGACAGGGAGATAGATTTCGCAGAACCATCTTATGGATTTGATCTTTAGCCTAAGAGCCACAGGAAGCCACTGAAAGGTTTATGCAAGGGGATGATGTAATTTAGAGTATCTGGTTGCTGTTTGGAGAATGGTTTGGGAGGGGAACTGAATGAGATGGCCAAGTGGACCTAGAGGATGAGAGAGAGGCATTGAGAGTGAGCTCCAGCCTGTCCATCATATTGAGCAGCGGTGCCTCCGCTGTGTAGGGGACACAGAGGAGCAGCTTTGGGGGAGAGATGAGGAATTGAGTTTCAGATGTGCACATTGAATGTGAGGTGCCTATGAATCATCAAAATGGCACCATCGAGGAGACAGCATATGGAAGGGTCTGAATGTCAGAAGGAGGCTGGACTGGAGGTGTGTATTTGGGAATCATCAACTTAGAGATGGTAACCAAAGCCAAGAGACTGAATGAAGATACATAGAGAGAATGGAGAGTTCCCTGTCAAACTCTTGTAATTCTTCCAGTCCTATTTTAGTCTCCACCTCTGTGAAGCCTTCCCTGCCACCTGTAGAAGGTAATTTACCACTTCTGTGTCATTTATTATATCACATGGTAATTACTTGTTTCTGTGTCTCACCTCAATCACATGTAAGCCCTCACAAGTGAGGTGTGTTTTGTGTGCTCAGTTCATGGCTTAGGAGCTGGCTCTTAGTAGGCTCTCAGTAAATGTTACTCAAATGAATTGAATTGAAGCAGTGTGGCCTGTGGACCAATTAACATAACAGTTAATAAAAGGGGTATATGGTGTAACCAGGTCTCATACACCAGAAATCCCTTCTATTGGAGGGTTTTTCCCCTTGGAAGTTCACCCCAGTTAATGGGAAGGTGGTCCTTTTTAAGTATAAATTTGCTTTTTGCTAATGTGCACGTCCCATAAAGAAAAGAATACTTGGTTTAACTGTCTTTGATCCGAGGAAGATGCTGATTCTTCTGCTAACCATGTTACAAAAGGAGAGCTAGAGTGTCTTCACTCGATGCTGCAGCAAATGTGTGTGGTCTGTGAAAAATGTGTTATCAAGAGCTGGTAAACATTGATTTGGCAGAACCCACACAAGAGAAAGCCAGGAATGATTAAATGAAAGAACAGCATATGTGACATGATTTGTGCAGTTGAATTACATTCCACATGCTCTTGGGGCTCCGGAAAAATCAGATGGCAATTCTCAAATTAGCCATCTGCCTCTCTGCTTTCTGTTACCTCTTCCAGTGAAAAAGTGGGGAGGGAAGGAGAAAGGGCAGGATGGTAATATTTGATGAATGTTTGCTTGGGAGCCTGAGCCTGTGTGTTTATAGTGTTCTTCAGAGAACATGAATAGAGGCCAGAGACGACATTGTGGTGAAGGGGTCAACCTTTAGCCACACTTGGATCTGATACCAACTTATTTAGTATAGTCTGTTGTCTAAAGCAAATTATCTAACATTTTGTATCCTCAGTTTCCTCATCTGTAAATGGTGAGGGTGGGTGGTGATGTTGGGATGGGGTTATGTGTAAGATCTAATCTATATTCCATGGGGTTGCTCTGAGGAAGAGATGGACGATATTTGTAAAGCAGTTAACACAGTTGTCTGACACGTGTAGTAACTGTTAAAGAACTGTCAGCTAGTTGTGATAGTAATGGTGGAATAGTAGAGGTAACTGAGGGAGGTTTTGTTTGTTTTGGAGAGATAGGGGTTGTTTCTATTTTATTTTGTTATTGGTATATTGGTATATAATAAAAATTTGAGAAACATACAAGCTTAAAATTTTTATTTGTAAACTGGATTTCTACCTTTTAATAACCGTATGAGTTCAAATTCTAAGTGGCTCTTAAGTTATTTAATAAGGTATATTTCTAAGAATGATTATTGTGGGGAAGATGAATGTTTTTTTACTATCTCCTTGACCTGCTCTGAGTTTATTTAACTATAACAAAAATATCCCTAAGCATACCTTTATTTATTTATAGAATTTTTTATTTTAAAAATGTCATTTAAGTGTTCAAAAACCACATGTTTTCAATGTCTTACTCTGTGTGACACATAACTTTCTTTAATTTTTTTAACATAAACTTATTAATAAAATATTTGGGAGTAAAAGTTTAAAAAATGAGTTAATAATATAATGAAACTGCATATTCATCACTCAGACTCAAAAATGATCAAGAAGATTCTGTCACGAGTTTTCCTATTTTCTGAAGTCTTGTAAAACAAATTGCAGATGTGAAGTCATTTCACTCCTGCATTCTGCAGTGTGCCTCTCTAAGAAAAATATACACTGTCTTACGCAGTCACATGCCCTTCATTGTGATGGATTTCATTTTAGTATGGTAGAGTTCCAAACTTATTAAACTCTCTCTCTCTTTGTGCATGCGCACGCACACACACAAACACACCCTGTAATGTGCCCCTCACTCTTGGGTATGCAGCGATAATCTGATAGCAGCGATCATCAAATTACCAGCGTTTTGAGTGTGAGGAGGTGCACAAAAGTACAAGAATGCCTTTTTCTGAATAGGCTTCTCCCCTATTTTGCCCATTTCCATCTTGATTTGAATCATAACTCCTGAAGTCCTGAGGGTAGGGACAGAAAACGGAATGAGCTGAGTCAGGTAGAGAGGCCCTGACAACTATAGGCAGTTTCCCCATCAACCAGTCCTTAAACATCTGTTTATGGTCCCAAAACTGTGTTTCCTTAACCTACTGCCCTCTCTAGAAAATTTTAGTAGTTGTTACTAATCTAGATATATTTAGTATTCTATGGTATAAACTTGAGTTTAAAACTTGATTTCTTGGAATCGTTTTAATTTCTAAGATTATATCTGAGGAAAGTCCTTGGATACATAAAGAATCATTATGATTAATTGTGTGAATAGCTTGTCAACCAAATAAAAATACTTCCAAAGTTAGGAGACTTCAAAAGCCATTCAGTACCAAGCAGTACTTTTGGAAGGAAGAAAAGCATTGTGTTTGCTAAAGTGCCGTGTGTTCTCTAGAGCCTGGTCTGGCGATTTGTGCACATAAACCTCAGGGCTGCTGCTGTGACCAGCGTTGTGGGCAGGTGGTGGAATCTGTTGCCATGGGAGAAGGAAAAGAAGTAAGAAAAAGGCAAAGAATAAAAGCTGACATCTGGTTGATGGCACCTTCTTTTACCCCCATACAGCTCTGCGACAGAAAGGGATGAATGGCTAGAAGCGATTTCCAGGTCAATAGAGGAGTATGCCAAGAAAAGAATCACATTCTGTCCTAGTAGGAGTCTTGATGAGGTATTGTCTTTTTCTCCTTCCTTTTTTAAATGCACTTTACTTTTCATTTTGAAGAAACCTTTCCCAGGCAGTTGGAAATGCAACAAGTGTTTCACAGAAGGATTGGAGTTGTGTGTAGCTAAGTTTTTATCCTATTAATGTCTCACTGCAGGTCTATGATAACATGTAGCATAGTCATATTCTTTTCTGATGCTAAAACCTTATTGTATACAATTTAGAAAATAAACTACAGTTTAAGAAAACTAATCAGCAGTCATTTTACTACCACAGGCATCTTTGAAAGTTAATTTGTGTTAGAGGATCGTTATAATGTAGCTAATGTTAATATCCTAAGGACATGAAAAAGACAATAGCCCATATTTTATGAATGATCCCCTCAGCATTGTGAGCTGCCAGTGCTCAAGAAAAGGCTTGATTCTGTAGCAGTCCACGTGCATGAGATAATCAGAAGTTGTTCTTCCACAGGCAGACTCGGAAAATAAAGAGGAAGTTAGTCCCCTTGGATCAAAGGCTCCCATCTGGATTCCTGATACCAGAGCCACAATGTGTATGATCTGCACAAGTGAATTTACTCTGACTTGGAGACGCCACCACTGCCGGGCTTGTGGCAAGGTTGGAGAGGATAACACCTTCTCTGTTGTGATTACTATCAAACCCTACTCTTTGGGCCAAAGACCTTCTTGGTATCAATGAAAAACTCTCCCCCTCATGTAGCACACTACCTACACTTGTAAGTTCATTGGCCACCAGTTCAGTTGTGATTTTTAAAGCTCCAGGCTGTACATAGTGAGGAAGTATCTTTCCCCTTGTAAACCATTGTAGGGGGAAAGAGACACTGAATCATGGATGGTATTTTCTCTAAATATTTAGGCATGGGGCAGTCTTGTCAGGGAACTTACTCCTTCCTACCTCAAATTGACGTTAGAATGTCAGCAACACAATTTTCGTTTAAAAAAACCCTTAGATTCACAATTAAATGGACCCTCACATTTACAGGTAATTATTTAAACTGCATTTATCTAGGTACTAAGTATAAGTATAATAAGTCCTCACTTAACATTGTTGATAGATTCTGCCACTTTAAGTGAAACAGCTTACAATGAAACCAGTTTTACTGTATGTTAATTGATATAAGCCATAGTTAATTTTTCCTGTGATATCACATCAATGTTGTAATGAAATGACATTCTTCATGACCTCATTAATAAAATGAGCATAGTAATAATGACATCAGTGAATTACTGCAAAGATTGAATGAGGTCTTATTTAGAGAGCATTTAATATAGTGCTAGACACTTGGGAGAGGTGAGACAGCGGTGGTCATGGTCACAGCAGTGATGATGACAACAACAACGATGATGACAATGCAGCTAACACAGCCCTTATTGCACGCCAGACACTGTTCAAATGTTTTATACACATGAACTCTTTAAAATATTATTCTTTTTGTAGTAAACACTCAGTAATCATCTCTGGCCTCTGTATCTTCCAGTGTGGTATTGTGTGTGAGTTCATTATTGCCTGAACTCCTAGAGTTGTTATTGAAATTCAACGACTGTTCAAAGGTTTTGAAAAACAGACGCTATAAATTATAACATACCTAATGGTTTAGATGCAAAGATTATTCTAAATTAAATAATTCCAATGTGTTTTCAGATTGTATGCCAAGCTTGTTCATCAAATAAGTATGGCTTAGATTACCTGAAAAATCAACCAGCAAGAGTATGTGAACATTGTTTCCAAGAACTGCAGAAATTAGGTAATATACAAGTAAAGACTTAACCCTAAATTCCTTTATCTCTCAGGTGCTTTCAGACAGCCTTCAGAAAGGATCCTCTTAGACACATTAGTAACATGATTGGTGATACTCATCTCAAAATATTCTTAGTTAAGCTTTCTTAACTCATTCTTAATGGTATTCCCAAAAGAGGTTGGACTGAAGTTTATTTTTACTCTGAAAACCGTTTTGCTAAGAATACTAATTGTAGAAATGTACTCATAGGATAAAATGCTTAATATAGTTACAAGGGAACTTTAACTCAAATAATTTTGAAGTTTCTAGTTTCACAACTGTGCTCATACGAATCATTTTTATCTATCTGTAATTGTCTATGTAAATATACTGGGTATCACCTTGTTAGCCTAATTTTAATCACTTGGACTGATTTAGTGAGGTTCTGTTGTACATCTAAATTTTAGCTTTTCACCAAATACAAAATATAAATCATATCTGCCTACTTATTATTTGCAGGTATCCATTCCTCCAGTTAAGATGAATGCAGCTGGCAGGGCTGTTCAGGTCTCTATATATATATATTTTTTTTTTCTTCTTTTTCCAAGTGAGAGGAGGGGAGACAGAGAGACAGACTCCCACATGCACCCTGACCAGGATCCACCTGGCAAGCCTCCGTGTGGCCCATGCTTTGCCCATCTTGGGCTATGCTCATGGCTGAGCTACTTTTAGCACCGGAGTTGGAGGCTCCACGGAGCCATCCTCAGTGCCTAGGGCCAACTCGCTCCAATCTAACCATGGCTGCAGGATAAGAAGAGAGAGAAAAGAGAGAGAGGGGAGAGGGGGAGGGGTGGAGAAGCAGTAGGTTGCCTCTCCTGTGTGCCCTGACCGGTGAAACCCAGAATATCCACATGCCAGGTCAGTGCTCTACCACTGAGCCAGCCAAGCGGGGCCTCAGGCCTGTATTTTGGATAGAGATCTTTAGTTAAATTCCTGAAACCTTTAGGTTATAAATTTTAAAGAGATCATCTTTCATTTCCATGAAGAATAACTTTTCATCAGCAAATGAGAATATCTAAATGAATAAAACTAGATGACATGCTAGTTCAGAATCAACAGATTTAGTTTATTGTGTGTGTTCATTTTTTCCAGGAAGACATATCTGTCTAAATTAATCCTTCCCATCATTTATGTTCCTCCCTTTGTTCAGTATATAATATAAGCTGCAAACATTTGAAATTCATTTTTAAATCATCCTTCTTCATCATCTACACCTATTTGGTCAGTAAATCTTGTCAAATTTATTTTCAAAAACCTGCTTTTCTCTTTATTTCTTCATCTTATATTAAGGCCTTCATTATCTTTCATCTGGACTACTATAATAATTTCCTAACAGGTCTTGCTGCAAATCCTTCCTCCTTCCTACTGCCAGATTTATTTTTCTAAATTCAATCTGCTCATGTCACTCTCCAGCCTAAAAGGTCTTTCTTTGATTTCCCACTGTCTAAACAACATCGAGGTTCCTTAGGACCAGCCTTTCATTTCCAGCCTCATTATTGTCCAAATAGATGATCTAATTTCATATCTCTCTGCTTTTGCTTATGCTGACCTCTCTTCATGGAGCGTTCTCCCTCCTCTTTTTCGCTTGGCAAACTCTTACTTATCCCTTAATGGCCAACTCAAAATCTCATTTTCTCCCCTGCTTTTCCTGAAACTGTGCAGTCAGACTTAACTGCTTGCTCATCTTGTCTTATAGTTCCTTTTCTAGCATCTTGGTCATTGTAATATTATTTGGTCATGTATCTAGATACTAAACAGTGTTAGATTTTTTTTTTAAGTCAGGAGTGAAGTTTTTTTTAATTTTTTTTAAGTTGGTAGTACAGTAACATGTATCAGACTTCTAAGGGCACTAAAGGATAATCCTTTCACATGGTTTAGTGTTGAAAAAGTAGAAAGTAATAGAATGTGGAAAGTCTTCCTTCCACTTAACTTCTGGCCATCCATTTCTGTTCCCAGAGCCATCAATGTGTCATCAGTTTCTTGGGTATCCTCCTGTGGATATTTTATGCAATAATGTTTATCGATCTGAATTAAATTGAATTGCAGAACAGTTACCATTGGCTGTATAAGTGTACTTGATTTCTTTTAGATCACCAGAACTCTCCTAAGATTGGATCTCCCGGAAATCACAAATCTTCAAGTGCCTTATCATCAGTCTTACAAAGTATTCCATCAGGGAGGAAACAGAAAAAAATCCCAGCTGCTCTCAAAGAAGTAAGTGTTTCCATTAACTTGCAACCTGATAGAGGCTAAATTATTTATACTCATATAATAGACCATTTTTCATTCATAAAGGAAGATGTCATTTCCCACAACTATTAGGATATGCATTTTAATACTGTTGATGAGGTGTGTCTGATGCCTCACTATCTTGCTTAGTTCTCCTATGTGACCTGAGTCATTTGGAAAATGGCTGTCAAAAAGTTTGCAGAACATTTTATAGCGGTGATAGGAAGAAAAGATATATTGGACACTTGAATTTTTAGAATTCCTTTGAGGAGACCCTTCAGCACCAGAGGGAGGAAGTCTACAGAATATTTTGGGCATGTTGTAAACAGTTACTTATCTGCACGGTTTGTTATTTGTAGGCATTGGTTGGTTATATACAGCTGATTGTCTTTCCTTTAAACTTAAAATAAAACTTTTAGAAGTGGTAATAGCCTACACAGTTAGACCTGCCAGTGGCCTAATCCACAGGCATCACTGGTCTCCTATCCCAGTTCCTCAAATGCAGGTGCTCAGACTGCCAGGGTCAGAGATCAGACAGCACTGGCTTTCTGGCCATGCCCATTTTGATTAGTGTATTAATTAGTTCAACCTATGCTAGTTTTGTGGCCAGTACTGTTTTATTCTATTCTCTTGCTTGGTTACTATGTGAAAACAGCACACATTTATTATTTTGGGATTCCAGTCATGGCTTAGCTGAGATCTCTCCAGGGCCATATTCATAGTGTTGGCCGTTGTTGAGTTCTCATCTGGAGGCTGACTAGGGAAGGGTTTATGTCCTTTTTCGCTCCGGTTGTTGAAAGAATTCATTTTCTTGCAGTTCTAAGACTGAAGGTCCTAGCTTCTTATTTGCTTTTCTTAGAGGTTGCCCTCAGCTACTTGCCACATGGGTTTCCCAAGATGGCTGCTTACTCCTTCAAAGCCAGAATGGGAGCTATCTACTAGCAAGAGGGAGTCTTATATAATATAATAATCAGGGAAGTGACATCCCATTACCTTCACCATATACTGACAGGTCCTGCCCACATTCAGGGGGATGATTATACAAGTATAACTTTCAGAGCCAGGGGTAATGGGGAGCCACTTAAGAGTCTATAAACCATACCACTAATAAGGCAATTCTTAAACTTAGCTCTTTATATTTCTATTGTTCCTGTATAAAAAAAGAGAGAGAGAGAGAGAGAGAAAAGTTTCAACTGCCAAATTATAATCACTAAAAGCTTACTATTTTTTGCCTAGAGATTAAAACATTTTCAGCTTTTTATGAAGTGTAAAACAAGCTTCTTTCAGACCAAAATTTGGGGAACAGGAACTGATCTTTAAAATCACTATTAGTAGTAGAATTCTTTATTTACTTTTCTGTTGTTCAGGGTTTTTTTTAGCTATTTCAGGGACAGACTTACAGTTTTAAGTAACTTTCCCCAATTCCCAGAATAACTAGAGCAATAAGCAACATACACAGTCCCCAAAATACAGCTTTAAAAAAGCATCTGTGGCCCTTAGAATTATTGTTTTTCTGGCAACCCAGAACACATAGGAGAACCAACGGAGAAACACACACAGGAATTCTAGAGTTCTAGAATGTCTAAAAGGAAGGTTTTTATGCTCTTAGTCAGGGGTCCCCAAACTACGGCCCGCGGGCCGCATGCGGCCCCCTGAGGCCATTTATCCGGCCCCCACCGCACTTCCAGAAGAGGCACCTCTTTCATTGGTGGTCAGCGAGAGGAGCATAGTTCCCATTGAAATACTGGTCAGTTTGTTGATTTAAATTTACTTGTTCTTTATTTTAAATATTGTATTTGTTCCCATTTTGTTTTTTTACTTTAAAATAAGATATGTGCAGTGTGCATAGGAATTTGTTCATAGTTTTTTTTTATAGTCTGGCCCTCCAACGGTCTGAGGGACAGTGAACTGGCCCCCTGTGTAAAAGGTTTGGGGACCCCTGCTCTTAGTAATGGCAAGTATTCAGTTTGTACAGTAGCAGACTTTGAAAATAAATTATTTCATTCTGAAACATTATTACTGTGGTTATTGCTTTCAGAACCAATGGCCAAAAGCAAATTTTATTTAAAAACTTTTGTGTGCACAGCATTAAAATATATATGGGATTTGCTTATCTAGGTGTCAGCAAACACAGAAGATTCTTCAATGAGTGGCTATTTATACAGATCAAAGGGCAATAAAAAACCTTGGAAGCACTTGTGGTTTGTCATAAAAAATAAAGTGCTATACACGTATGCTGCGAGTGAGGTAAGATCTGAAACTGCGATGCGTAAATTTGGTGTCTTATTTCATAATGCCAACTAGAGATAGTTACAGTATTTATTTAATCTACTTGCTTTCTTTAACATTTTTTGTTTTGTTTCTGGAGGGGGAGATGTTGGTATTGTTTTTATTGTAATTACTTATTTATTTATTTGGACAGAGACAGATAGAGGGACAGATAGGGACAGACAGGAAGGGAGAGAGGAGAAGCACCAGTTCTGCGTTGCAACTCCTTAGTGGTTGATTGATTTCTCATATGTGCCTTGACGGTGGGGGGGGGGGGGGGAGAGCTACAGCAGAGTGAGTGACCCCTTGCTCAAGCCAGTGACCTTGGGCTCAGCCCAGCGACCTTGGGCTTCAAGCTAGTGAGCCCGTGCTCAAACCGGATGAGCCCACGCTCAAGCTGGTGACCTCGAGATTTCGAACCTCGGTCCTCCACATCCCAGTCCAATGCTCTATCCACTGCACCACTGCCTGGTCAGGCTGGTATTGTTTTTAATGTGAACAATGACTTTGTCTAGAGAGCTCTTACTCAAAAATACTAGGAATTTTCCATAGTATTAAAATGTAAGTTGTTTTGTTGTCATGTGACTACTTCACTGAAGCATTTAACCTTTCTGCCATGTTCTGTTGGATGACATCTCCTTGACTGTCCTCTAGATTGTATTGATCAGGCATCAGGTAGATAATCTAGGTTTCCTTTGGGTTATAAACAGTTTCTGACTGTTTAATACTACCCTTTTTTCCTGTCTGATCACCATGTGTTCCAACATCTCTGAAAACTACTACTCTAAGATTCGGGCTTTTCCTTAGTGGGATGGTGTAAAGCCAGGAGCCGCGGCCACCATCAGAGCAACCCAGCCTGTAAGGCCAGGAGCCAGGGCCAGAGCCACTATCACAGCAGCCTTCTGGCCTATGCAGGTTCGCATTGGATTCGGACAGTCGGTAAAGAAACCATGGAGCCAAAAACTGGTGGGCCATAGTCTTTAATCTAGCTTGCACCCGGCGGGCAAGTAAAAATACACACTGGGCTCCAAAACCCAGTCACATTCAGTGCTCACAAAGCTACTGATTTATCCGAGTTTCCTAGAATCAAAGGTTTCTAGCTCACCAGCCTTATTCTCCTCAGTTCCCCATCTCCTTCCTTATCCCAGATACAAACTCTGTACAAACTGGCATCTCACTCAGCACTCCACCATCTTGGCTGCTTTTCCTGGCCTTCTCCCGCTGCTGGCTCTATTCTCTCTGCTCTCTCATGCTAACCTCAGGAACCAAGAGGCCGAGTCCCGTTCTGCCTCCCTTTTATAGTGTAGAAATCCAAACCCTTAATCCAATATACATAATAGGGAAGTCTCTAATACAAAGTCACTTCTCTGAGGCATGATAGGATTGTACCACCTCACACCAAAAAGGGTGGGACAGGCTTAATCCCAAAACCAAGCCTCAGGCTACAACAATTCTCAACACACATTAATATCACCTGGGCAATGGCCTCACGTGGGCAGCGCCTATTTTTAACAAAGTGAGCATAATACATTTTATCTGCCCAACAGATGGGTTGAATCACTTGCCTTTCTGAGCTGTTTTCTGCAGCCATAAAATGAAAGTAATACAATTACCTACCTCCTGTGGTTGTAGGGAAATACGTGAAAGTCAGTGGATGTGAACACATTGAGAGCTGTCTAGCACTGGCTCTGGCTCCGACAGTAGATAGGGAGGGGGCAGCTCAATAAATATTGTTGAATAAATGAAAACTGAATAAATTGCTACAATTATTGTTTTATATATGTGTACATGAAATGAAATCAGAGCTATATACATCAGAAGTTCACAAATCTAAATTTTATATCAACTTTAAAACCCATCGCCCTCTATGTCTTTTTAAATTAGGATGTGGCAGCATTGGAGAGTCAACCTTTACTAGGATTCACTGTCAGTCAAGTCAAAGATGAGAATTCAGAGTCTAGAGTATTTCAGTTACTGCACAAAAACATGGTATTTTATGTATTCAAAGCAGATGATGCTCACTCAGCTCAGAAGTAAGTAATTCAGACATCTTTTTCTTTTATACGTGAAAGTTTGAGTTGTTACTTTAAATGACTGTAAGTTAACCTCCTTTTATACATGGGGACAACTAAGAATTTAAATCAGGATCCAAATGAGAAAGATTTAAGATATTATTCATATTCTTTAGAACTGTTTCTAAAGACAGGCAAAAGTATTTGGAATATTTTCAGGAAGCAGAGGGAGAAAGAAAATAGGTAGTTCTGTCCAAAATATTTTGTGTCCACATGACCTCTGAAGAAGCAGCATGACGCCGCTCTGCTGAGAGGAGGGGAGCTGAGGTATTTGACCTCTCCTTCGGGGAGGGTAGGATCTTCTCCTGAAGCATTCCAGGGTTTGGCAGTCCAGTGATTCCATTGTGCTGGGGAACAGCAGGAGTTTAAACAGCTGCTTGCTAACTTCTTTGGGGAAAAGGTCAGGCAATTGAAGAGGCTCCCATGCTGTTCCCAGTGACTGAGTGAAAGGAAATAGATATCATTTTATTTTTTTTAATTTCAAAATAGATAACATTTTAGATGGTAAAGGCTGAAATAGTCTCTTCAAAATTCCAACAGGAATGTTTAAATGTCATGAGGTTACTTCATATAGAGAAGCATACTTTTGTGAAATCAAGGTCCTCTCTGAACAAAACAGTTCATCTCTCATTTGACTTTTATTTTGGCCTCACAAAATACACATTTTTGTTTTCATTAAGAGGTACTCATGTTTTCTGAATAGACTCAAAAAGTGCATGCAGATAAAAAAGAATGCTTTAAGTAAACAAGGATTGTCATTTGAAAAGAACTTTTTATTGATTATAGAGAACGAGAAAGGGAGAGCGAGAAACATTAATTCGTTGTTTTACTTATTTATGCATTCATTGGTTGATTGTTGTATGTGCCCTGACCGAGGATTGAATCTGCAACCTTGGCGTGGAGGGATGATGCTCTAACCAACTGAGCTATTTGGCCCGGGCTTGTCTTTTTTAAAGACTTGTCTTTTCTTAAGGCAGTAAGAATTAATATACCAGAATTACCATATGTTCCAGAAAATTAATCAGGTACAATGTTACGAATTCTCTTTAAGACTCCCCCCACCCTGTCTATGTTAGGATATCCAGCCCTGCATAGCTGTTACTACAAATAATTCCTTTTGTCTACTGAAGAATATTTAAAATTGTCATTTAGCTATTTTTTTTCCTGTAAAAATACTTAAATAGTAATTGCTGTAATAGTCTGTTAGATATATTTCTCATTTTCATCTGTATCACCAAACTGATAAAAATTACTGCTTTTGAATACACATCTTTTGCTTACATCTTTAAATTGACAAGCTAGAAATCACGTCAAGACAGAACTGAATATTAGGTGAAGGGAATTAGCTTGCTTGTACAAGGGGTCCTCATATTACGACAGTCTCGACATACGACATTTTGAGTTTACAACGCTCACTTCCATAAAATTTAAAAAATTGAGACATGAGTGTTCTGGCTTACGATAGTAGTGTCATGCTTAACGGACTACATGGGCGAACTATTGATAGTTTGGTTGCGCGCTGCAGAAGATATGCTGTATGGTGCACAGTGCATCATATTTATGTCCTTTTTCTTTTCTGTGGCTTAGTTGTGTTTTTATCTTCTAGATTATGATCTTACAACTGTGTTCTAGATTATGTAGTGATTTAGGCTACGGTGTGTTTCAGCTTACACCAAAATTCGGGTCACGTCACTGTCTAGGAACAGAACTGTGTCGTAACCCAAGGACCCCTGTAATTTTAATTAATACAGGCTGAATTATGAGTTTTTCTTTGAGGCTGTTAATAGCATATGGATCACTTTTTTTCACATAACAATAATAAAATGTGTGAGCTTCAATGGAAATTTTTGGCTTTTTAAAGGCCTTTTTATGGTATAAGCTATGCCATTTGCATTTAAAATTTAAAATTTTGAAAATTCTATTCTTGAAATTTGAGCTAAACCTGTACATAGTGCTTGTACTATTTAAACTGAGTGATTTCAAATGTTCCTAGTAGTTCAGAAGCAGTTACACCACTAGAGAGGTACAAAGACACTATCACCAAGTATCTTCTGAATATTTGCCACTAAGTGTATTTTCAGGTGAAACTTTGAAACTAAAGGATTTTGGAAAGATTTCTTTGAAACTGAGAACTATAAATAGATAGATGTTGGATTCCCTTTCATTGAAATTTTAGAACAGGTCTAGTCTGTGGATGCCCAAGGATCTGATCTTTGGTTAAGGGAGAAAGAGACAAGGACAGAGCTTGTGTTCCTAAAAGCAGAAAGGGGGTTGAAACAAAGGCCTTGCAGATATATCCACTTCCAAAATCAATTTAAATGGGACCATCAGGACTTCATAGAGCTTTTACATGAAATGGCCCCTTCCTCATGTCTCATAGAAATGAGATGCACTTTCCAGGCTAAATTTTTGGCTAAATTACCAAATAAGATAGCTCTATACTGTATATACAAAATTCTACTTTGCTATGGGAAAGATCTTAAATACACTGTTAGGGTAACTAGATTCACAGGCACAGCTATTACCTATATTAACCTGACACATCAGATAATTACATTTTACAAATCTAACAAATTTTTTTTATTAATAGGTGGATAGACGCATTTCAGGAAGGCACAATATTGTAGCAGTAATTGGTTTCAACTCTTCTGTGATTCCAAAAGGGTGGAATTTCATCAGAATGGAGTAAATGTAGTACAAAAATTTAATACAAATGAACACTGCCAAGATAAAGCCAACCAAAATCTTCATCAAATATAAGACATTATTTTGTTAGATATAAGGTAATTTTAAAAAATGTTTTTTAATGTTATATTATTTATTACAATTTTGATGTTTACTTAAGTCAGAATTATTTCTGAAATTCACACTGAATTCTAAAGTACCTTTTCTTTAGAAACCAGAAAATGCATCTTAATACTGTATGCTATATTAACTGTTTGTGACATAGTCCACACTGTTTTCTCAATGTGTCTTACAGTGTTACATTGTAATAACATTTTCACTAGTGGTAGGTCTTTGTAAATAAAAACACACATCAAGAAGCAAGTTTTATGCAGTGGTTCAGAAATTATGATTATAGAACCACTTATAACAAAAATGCATGTCTTTTAATCAGTAAACTAAGATGAACTTTTGTATCTTTTAATGGAAAAACACATGGCCAGCTTCTACCTCAGTAACTGTGAAATGAAATTCCAGTAAATTATCTCAAGTATTTCTACTATTGATGTACCTCTTTTGGCATAAGATAATGTTACATCATCAATGAATTATAACAGAGAGATAGAATCTGAATTTTTTTTTAATTGATGTTTTCATTTGCAGAGGAACACAAATAATTAACTCTATAGCCTTTACATTAATTAAGTTAATCCTTTTATAAAGTTACCAGTTCAACACAAATATAAGTGTATTTTTTTTAAAAAAAGCAAAATATGGCAAGCATTATATTACATAATGTTTCTTCTTATTGTTAAAGGTTGTGAGCCCAAGTCAGTAGTAATATTTGTATCTAAAAAGAATGTTTTTTCTTTTCCTGTAATTTTGTGCTTTAAAAATGAACTGGAATTACCATATCAAAAATACAAATTTTAAGCCAGTATTAACTGAAATTGTATAGTATTCTTTATTTTAAATGGTTTTTTACTACCACTTTGTGTTATGTCCTCCCTGGTAAATTTTTAAAAGTCTGTTATTTCTTTAACCAACTGTCAGAACACCTCATTAGGAAAGATTTATATTCATAATTCTGGTGCACTTAATGTTTAACATAGGAACTACTTTGTAAGTTTTGATTAACAGAAGCGAAAATGAAATTAACTCTATGATTAAAGTCATTCCTGATGTTCATAATAACATTTATTGACTGAGCTTAAGCTAAATGTAAATTACCCTAAAGACAAGGTTACTCGTAAGTATTTCATTAAAGGGCACAAGAATTTTCCTTTCTTTTGCATCAAATATTTCTTAATTCACAGTGATATTTATGATTGCCAAGAGAATCACTGAGTGCCTTTCTGAAGACTTTTGAATGTGTTTTGGTTGCAGCACTGGTGGCCCTGTTGGATCTAGAGCTGGCTGCTGTAGTTTTTCCTGGCTGTTGCTTGCTCTGGAATCATTGTAAACCCTATTGCAACCTCACACACCATCCTCACATGCTATTTCCCCAGTCTTTCTGCTACTGTAGGTAGACTGTACTTCTCTGCAGTGCATTAATTTTAATCAAGATAGCATAAAAAAGGCTTCCAGGTTAGAATCCCTACTGTTTTCAGTATATCTTTTTTGGAGACCAAGATTATACCTTACAAAGTATTTTCTTCTGTTTCATATGGCCTAGAATTTTTCAAAAACAATAACATTATTTGGGGTTCTTTCCCCCTCCTCTTAAGCTTTCAACCTTCTGGCCGCAAAGTTTGGTTTAAACTCAGAATCTTAAAAAATATTAGGCAGGCTATTCTATCTTTCAACTGCTGACTGAATCAAGAACCAGTTATAAATCTAAATAGATGAAACATTGCACAAACTTCTAGTCATTCCCCTAATTACATGTGAAACTTGTGTATGGATTGTACCAGCAGCTATTGGCTTAGCGCCATGGAAGGTTTTGAAAAATAGAAAATATAGCCCTTTGAGGAAGCTGTCAGATGACAACCTCCCTCCCCATAAAAATGTTTTAAATGTGGAATAGTATTACATTCCCTTTCCCCCTTATCAATCCTCATAACTTACTAAAGCCGATCAATTATTTATTTAAGCTGGCTCATTCAATGTCAATTGAGAAACCTAATTATATTCATTTTGTTGTAAACTACTTTGAAAATACCTTTTGATAGCTAATATTTTAGAGAATAAAAATGATATATTGGGTGCATTCTATAACTGAGGAGAAAGTATAACTATACCTAGATCCCAAGAATACTGTTTATTACACTGATACATGTGCTTCGATCAAACCATTTTCAGATATCTCTTTTATTTATAAGGAGGAGAAGGAAGAGCAGTTATAAAGTTAAGCCAGAAAGAATTGTGAAAATAACCCAGACTGGAGATGCCAGGTTAGACTAAGGGAAGGCTGCCATTCTTAGTGTCTGTCCCCAACCAGTGTTCCTCCTTTGTCCGAGGCAGCTGTTAACATAGTGGACCCACCAGAGTCCTAGGAAAGTGAGAATAGTTATCTCTGGCATCATCCCGCATTTCTGAACCTCTCTCCAACTTTTTTTCCTGTTCCCTAATGTACCCAGTGTCCTCCTGTTGTCCTTTGCCCAAGATACTTAATTCTCTTTTCAACCAAAAGCTTGATTCTTTGTAGTATGTAGCAGAATTGCTTAAAATGAAATCATCAGAGCAACTTTGATTAATATAAAGATGTAACAAAACAACTAAGTGAAGAAGACAACCTTGAAGTATAGTTTTGTTAGCCAAATATGTATTTTATTTGATTGGTAGAATATATCCAGAAATAGGGAAAGCCTGTTATTTAGTAATTTAGTTAACATGTAAATGTTATCACAGCATATGCTGAAATGTCTTGGGAAGGTGCTTTCATTGTGGTTTTAGAAGTTTGAGATGCAATGTAGTCAAATGTAGTGACTGGGAATTCAAGAAGTAAATTCCTTTTTTTTTTTATAAATAAATTTTTTATGCATTTTAATGGGGTGACACCAGTAAATCAGGGTACATATATTCAAAGAAAACATACCCAGGTTATCTTGTCATTCAATTGTGTTGCATACTCAAGAAGTAAATTCTATAGCTCATTATACTGTACACCCCTTAAAGGCAGATGCTATGTCTAATATATCAATTTTCCACAAAATACCTATTCTATGTCTTTTACAAGATAATGTTTGTTGAATATTGCTTGAATATTTGCTTCTTCTATAAGTGAGGACCGGATTCTCGTCATCTACATCTCAAGCACAGCACCCAAAATACCCTCATTATAACTCAAATCTTAAACCTTCACATTCCACCATCCTGCAAGGTGGAAGTTTTGCAACTATCTACCTGTTGGACACCTATTCACCTACTTGAGTACTTTTAAGCATTTAAACTTTACATCACTAAAACTCAAAAATTCAATTTCTATTCATTCAAATCTAGGCTCCAGACTCCGACTTCAAGTCTCTACAGGGCCCTCTGCAATTGCTTTTGAATCCTTTCCATCTTAATTGCCCTCCCGTTGGTGCGTAGACTCTGGCTCAAGTCCTTGTTCCTGTTTCCCAGTGCTTGAAATAACTCTTCTTCTAATTCCCATGCCTGCCTTGTGTGATCCCATTTTAAACTCTGCCTAAGGCATCTTCTAAAGCAGTGGTCCCCAACCTTTTTTGGGCCACGGACCAGTTTAATGTCAGAAAATATTTTCACGGACCGGCCTTTAGGGTGGGACAGATAAATGTATCACGTGACCGAGACAAACGTCAAGAGTGAGTCTTAGACGGATGTAACAGAGGGAATTTGGTCATTTAAAAAAAAATAAAACATCGTTCAGACTTAAATATAAATAAAATGGAAATATGTAAGTTATTTATTATTTCTCTGCGGACCGGTACCAAATGGCCCACAGACCGCGGCCCAGGGGTTGGGGACCACTGTTCTAAAGCATAGCTCTAGTTTCATCCCTGCTCTTCAACTTTCATTGGCTTCCCAGTGGCTTGGCAAGGAACACAAATTTTCCTCAGGTATCATATACTCGGGCTAACCCCAACCCAGCCTTCCTCTGTTTACTGGGTTCTTTTAACATTTCTGCCTGTTTATCCAAGACTTCTTTGTGAAGTTGATCCTAGTCCTTCTTTCCCCTATTCCTTCTATTTCTTCACACTAGATAGTTTTCCCTTCCTCTATGCTCCCATAGCAGGTGAGTGATAAACTTCCTTATGGTACTTATCACTGTATCCTTGAGAACAGCAACTGTATCGTGTTCATTTGAGAATCCCCCTCAGCATCTGGCAGAGTGCCTTGTATTCACTGGATACTCAGAATTTGTTTGGTACATGAAATTATTTCAAATGGATCCCTTTTGATTGTTTTATTTTTAGTGCCCCAAATATGCACATATCATTCAGGAGCCTATCCCAATTTTAATGTTATATTCTAAAGGAAAATCTTACCTATAACTTTTTCCCTTTTAAGAAAAGAGATTATTTCTAGTAATTATTTAAAAAAAGGTGGTAGCAAATTTTCAAAAAGCTTCAATATATCAAATCCCCCCTTTTTCACTGCGGTGAGGTTTTAAGGGGGGTGCCTTTTCTTTTATATAAGTTGGTCATAGCAATCTTGAAATGCTATTTTTTTAAATGACATGAATTTCTAGAAATACTTTTTACTTAAAGTGATAATAATGTGTCTGATTGTCCATATAGAGATATAGATCCTTTATAAATAAAATGTTAGCTTTGTAAATAATGTTAATATGTATTATATTTATACAAAATAAATTTATCTACTTTCGGTGTGAGTTGCATTTATTATTTATTTATTTTTCTTCTTTTCCAAGTGAAAGGAGGGGAGATAGAGAGACAGACTCCTGCATGCCCCCCAACTGGGATCCACCTGGCAAACCCCGTCTAAGGCTGATGCTCTGCCTATCTAGGGCCCATGCTTGCAACCAAGCTATTTTTAGCACCTGAAGTAGAGGCTCCATGAAGCCATCCTCAGGACCCAGCTCATACACTCGAACCAATCATGTCATGGCTCTGGGAGGGGTAAAGAGAGGGGAGGGTGAGGGTGGAGAAGCAGATGGTCACTTTTTTGGGGTGTGCCCTGGCGAGGAATCGAACCTGGGATAGCCACACGCCAGGCTGACGCTCTACCACTGGAACCAAATGGCCAGGGCTAGAGTCACATTTAAAGGTGAACCATACTGACCTGCTTTCTTGAAGCATAATTAGGGGTTACTCTTCTTTACACACAAATGATGTTCCCCAAATGACTTCTACTTTCACATTTTCACAAGTCAACTTATTCTAACTTATGTGAATTGGATAAGACGGGGTAAGTAACCCCAAGCATCACTATAAGCATACATATTATGCACTGAAAATAGATAAAAGATCTCAGATTGCCTTTTTCCATAGACCTCTATCTAGTATGCTTTTCTTTTAAAGTTTTTTTTATTTTTATTGATTTTAGAGAGGGGACAGATAAAGAGGGGGGAAGAGCAGGAAGCATCAACTCGTAGTAGTTGTCTCATATGTGCCTTGATCAGCCAAGCCCAGGGTTTTAAACCAATGACCTCAGCATTCCAGGTCAACATGTTATCCACTGCGCCACCACAGGTCAAGCTAGCATGCTTTTTTAGCTTTCACTTTTGAAACCATCTTAAGGATTTGGGGGTGAGGGGGAAGAGGGGATGTCTTAAAACCACCAAACAGAATAAATGATGCCAAAGAAAGAGGGGGACTTTTAGAGAATGAGGCATAAAGCATATTTCTATACATTAGGGGTTGTTGCATGTCCTTTTTCTGTGTCCAGCTGCCTAGTTCCAGAGGGAAGTGACTGAGATGTTCTTCCCAGTGTACCTTTCTTTGTTCTCACTTACATTTTTTTTTTAGTGAGAGGAGGGGAGACAGTGAAACAGACTCCTGCATGCACCCGGACTAGGATCCACCCGGCCCTCCCCGTCTGGGGCTGATGCTCAAAGTAACCAAACTATCTTCAGTGCCTGAGGCTGACGCTCAAACCACCCGAGCTATCCTCAGTGCCCAGGCTGATGCTGAAAACAATCAGACACTGGCTGTGAGAGTGGAAGAAGGAGAGAAGGGGGAGAGGGAGAGGGAGAGGAAGAGAAGCAGATGGTCACTTCTCCTGTGTGCCCTGACTGGAATCGAACCTGGGATATCCATACACCAGGGCAACGTTCTATCCACTGAGTCAAATGGCCAAGGCCCTCACTTATGTTTTTGGCCTGAATCCATGACTGCTATTCTAGTGCTGAACAAAAGTAAAGAAAATTTGAGGACCCCCTTCTCTTAAAGTCCAAATCATCAGTACTTGGCACACAGAACAGCTCTTCCTGCCACATCTTGGTGCCACAGGCGGTCACTGTCAGAATGTGATGTTCCATCAATAATGCCTCTTCATTTCACAAATTTTATTGACCATCAGGCACTGTCCTACAGACCTGGGAATACCACACTGAACAAATCAGACAAAAATCAGCTTTCAGGAACCTTACCTTCTAAGTGATTATATCTTTGTACCTTTAGCAATTATACCTATTTACTGACAAGTAAAACTTTCTTATTACACACGATTCTTCCCCAGCTTGTCGTTTTATTGAGGGGAGTTTTAAAGATCTTACTGGGATCTACCCAGATTTGTTAGTCCTCTTAATAAACGTTGACGATAAGAGCCTATAACAGAGCCCAGTTTCCCACAAGTTAGAAACAACTGCCTAACACTGATGAGGTTATCTATCATTATTGAAATCTGAAACGTTTTCTCAAAACCTTCTATATTGACCGCCTTGACAAATGGGATGTTAAACACACGCGACTTCTACAAGTCCCTGACCGGGACATGCACAATGGCCGGGCGGTCTCCCTCCTCGCCGCTAGGGAGCAGTCGATTTGGAGAGGTTCATTCAGTTCCGTCATCCCTACAGCCAGGGGACGTCACGACCTCTTCTCGCCGGTCCTGCGCACCACTCCTGCGCAGGCGCGGATGAGAGTGCGTCCCGCGGTGTTGAGGGAGAGGTCACGAACTCTGACCCCCCACCCCCAAATACACAAACACAGAAAGCCCCGGGTCTCTACTTTTCTTTACCTTTCCTCCTTCATCCTTTAACAAGCTGCCTCCTCCCGGAGCCACCCCAGAAGCCGCTGCAGCGGGACCGGCCGGCCCACGCCCGACGTAGCTTGGCGGAGAAGCGGTAAGAGGTGCCGGGCGGGTAGATGAGCGGCCGTGCCTGGGTCGGGGGGTCAGGGGGTAGGGGAGTCCCTTCCTCTCAACTGCCCCGGACGCACCCCCAGTGTCCCGCAACAGCCTGTGGCTTTGGCCGGTGGGGCCGGCTCGTATGGCAGTCCTGCGGCGGGTTGCTCGGGTTAACAGGCTGGGGGGGCGGGGAGTGGCCGGGGCGGCGGGGCCGAACGCGCGGGGCTCCGGTGAAGGCCGGGGCGGGAGCTGGGGTGCGGGGTCCGCCGCGCGGGCCGGGGCGGGCGGCGTGGCCTTGGAGGGAGTCCGCGAGCGGCTCGGCACGCACGGCAGCCTCTCCCGCGGCGCCTCTGACCTTTCAACTGCAGGGAAAGCTTCCGTTTGGGCGCCGCCGCCGCTTCCCCCGCCTGGGAGCCGCGCACCCGGGGCTCCATGGCCAGCGGGACGCGGGAGACGGCCCTCGCCCCGAGTGGCCCCGAGCCGAGGTCCGAATCCCTTGCCTTGAAGGCCCCTTTCTGACGCCCGTGCTTGCACGGGAGGGACGGAATAACACCCTCCTGTTCCACCACAAATGGGGCGGGAGGAGCCGCTGCTTTCAGACCTGTGTCTTTTGAGAAATAAAATGGACCGGCCCAGGGTGCTCCCTGCACTGGGGCATGGCCAACCTTCCAGGAGCTCTTTTGTTAGGAGACTGCCTCCAGTTTCGGCAGATACCGTTTTGTGAATTGCAAGTGTTGCCAGGTTGTCTCATAACCTTTCACTAAGTAGATCAGCCTGTTAAAAATAAATAAATAAAGGAAGAACACAGTGAATTGAAAGAAACACTTTTAGGGGTTTTCTGTCTCTGGAAGTTATAAGTAGGCCTTCAACTTTGAGGTTTTTGAACAATGCTGTGTGGTTCGTTGGTTGGTACACGATGATTGTTTTTAAATTTTGCTTATATATGCAGTTGGTAGATCAAAGAGTATTTCTATTCTTATTTTAAAAATGAAATATAACTAATGTCACCGTTCCTTGAGGGGTATTTCAGGCCTCCTTTACGAAGGGTTTTGAGGGAGACAAAAATCAAAGTTAGCCAACATTCTTAAAATACCTAGTTTGCACACAGAGTGTAATTCTTACCCTTGGGAATAGAAAAGAAAAAAGAAACAGCACGGGCTAAAGAATTAATAGTATAAATATAATAATTTACAGTTTTTGCATTAATAGGACCCTCTGTAACCTTAAAATCTTTTATGAAATCCATGGACCGGCCTTCTAGAAAAATGCACCTTTACCTAAAAATTTTGCATAAAATATTAGAAGTTAACAAATAAGCCTGTGAATCCTAGTTAAAACCTTACTATACACAGTAATTGCTAGACCTACCTAGAAAGATTGGATTAAAAAGCATTTAAAGTGAATCTTAAAGATAGGCAGATTTTAAATGAGGGAGGTGGAGCTTGGAATCATGTATTGGGAGAGACCCCTTTTGAGAGTGATAGCAGATAAATGAGAAGATGAGGAAGTCAGACTATAAAGGAACTCTCTTTTGTGTCCACAGTGCCTGGCAAGTCATAGGGGCTTAGTAAATATTGAAAAACAATGCCAGAAGGGCTGAAACTTAATTTTTTGACCATTAAAAAGTTTCAGATGATTCTGAAGCAGGAAATAAAGGACGTGGTTCAGTTCTGTAAGTAGCCTGAGATACTGCTGCTTACCAAAGTTGCTGACAAAAAGATGGGTTTTGCCTTCTTGTGACTTCAAATACATGTAAAGACGGTTCTTGCCTTTTAGGGGTCTTTCATATACACAAAGTTGCATATGTTAAATAGACAATTCAGGAACCTCAATTCTGGCAGTAGCTGAAATTTTACCTGAAAGATTCTAGGCCTTGGACTGACTATAGGAGGTTTTATGAACTCCTTGAAATTCAGCTATATATACTATCATTTACATTGTAAATGAATGTAAACTTCTGTTTTCTGGTGAGGGAAGACTTCTATCATATATTCAGAGATGTTTGATCTAACCCACAAGGGGAAAAAGAAGAAACATTGTTTTCTGTCTTATTTTCAAACTTTTTTGACTGTTGATTGCACAAGAAGAAATATGTTTTTTCTGAAATGTGACTCGGCACTCACACACAGACACAGGTTAAATAGAAATCAAGTCTTTAGGAGACTATCTTACACTATACCTGATGCACTAATTTCGATTCTGTTTTCCTTTTTAAAATATAAAAATAAAGATAGACATAATTTCCCCATCCGTAAGTGCCTCTCAACACAGAGTTTGCATACTGTTTCAGATGACAACAGCCTAACAGGGGTCGTCAAACTTTTTATAAAAACCGCCCACTTTTGCAGTGCTGGTAGACCTGGTCCCTACTGCCCACTAGTGGGCGTTCCAGCTTTCATGATGGGCCAATCGCTGCGCTGTTTGGTTGCACGGTAGGGACCAGGTTGACCAGCACTGCAAAAGTGGGCCGGTTTTTATAAAAAGTTTGACGTGGAAGTGGGAGTAGGGGAGAGCAGATGTTGGGAAAAGAAAATGAACTGATTTAGTCAAAGAGCTTAGACTTAAAATTTTGAATTTGAATGGAAGGATTGCACCACTGATAGTATTTTTGTGTGGGAAAGGTGCATAGAGATGAGATGGGGTAAATAAAAAAAAAAAAAAAACAGAACCAAAAATAAAGATGTGTGTTTCTTTTGTGTGTTAGTTAGCTCTAAAATAGTAAAGCAACATACTCATGCTTTCGGTTCTATCCCTCAGGTTGATAAAAATACTTATCCGTCAGTGTCTACCTCAGATGTCTCTTCTGTAAGGTGTTCCAGACCCTACTTCTCCTGTCAGGTGTTCTTTGGAGCTTCCCTTGTTCATTTATTGAGCGTTTTGTTCATTCAGCTAACTTTCAGGGACTACCTCTTATCTATAAGAGACTGTTAGCCATTGATACAGATATTTTCACTGATGTTGAATTTTTTCTTTCTTTATTTATTTAGAGAGAGAGACCCAAAGGGGAAGAGATGAGAAACATCGACTTGTAGCTGCGGCACCTTAGTTTATTGATTGCTTTCTCCTATGTGCCCTGACCGGGGACTCCAGCTGAGCCAGTGACCCCTTGCTTAAGCCAGTGGCCATGGGCTCAAGCCAGTGACCATGTAGTCATGTCTGTGATCCCACGTTCAAGTTTGTGACCTCGGGGTTTTGAACGTGGGACCTCAGTGTCCCAGGCTAACGCTCTAGCCACTGTGTCACTGCCTGGTCAGACAGTTTTTTGGGGGTGTTTTTTTTTGGTATTTTTCTGAAGTTGGAAACGGGGAGGCAGTCAGACAGACTCCTGCATGCGCCCGACCATGGTCCACCCAGCACTCCCACCAAGGGCAATGCTCTGCCCATCTGGGGTGTCGCTCTGTTGCAGCCAGAGCCATTCTAGCGCCTGAGCCAGAGGCCACAGAGCCATCCTCAGCGCCTGGGCCAACTTTGCTCCAGTGGAGCCTTGGCTGCAGGAGGGGAAGAGAGAGACAGAGAGGAAGGAGAGGGGGAGGGGTGGAGAAGCAGATGGGCGCTTCTCCTGTGTGCCCTGGCCGGGAATTGAACCCAGGACTCCTGCACGCCAGGCCGACGCTCTACCACTGAGCCAACCGGCAGGGCTGGTCAGACAGTTTTATAACAATTTTCTGAAGAAGATTTTACTGAGTTCATTTTATTTATGAGGAAACTGAACCTCAGGTTAAATGATGTGTGGCCATTAGGTAAGTAGTAAAAATTAGTCTGGGGCCCTGATTTGCTCAGTGGATAGAGCATCTGCCCAGTGTATGGACGTCCCAGGTTTCATTCCTGGTCAAGGCACACAAGAGAAGCAACCATCTGCCTCTCTCTCCCCCCTGCTCCGCCTCCCTCTCCCTCTTCCTATCTTCCTCCCTCTCCATTTTTTCTCTCTCTTCACTCACTGGTTGCAACTTTGGCCCCACTGGGCCATGGTTTGGCTGAGGATAGCTTGATTGGTTCCAGCAAGTCAGCCTCAGGCACTTAAAAAAACAGATTGTTTGCATAGGCTCCAGACAAGGGTTGTCAGGTGGATCCTGGTCAGGTACATTCAGGAGTCTCTCTATCTTCCCTCTTCTCACTTAAAAAAAGGAAGGGGGTTACAATCTGATATATTGACTTGAGGTCCAGGACATTCTACTATCTGTATAAACTCTATCCTCTCCCTCTAGTTTCTTTTTCTCTTTATCATTCCCTCATAATTTCCATCATAGTATTTAGTACATGGTAATTTTTTAAAATCTGCTTTACAACCTCCATGGGACAGAGATCTCTTTTGTCCTGTTCACTGTCAAGTCCCCAAGTCTCATGTGCTTAATAAGTATGTTTCAGAAAATATTTGTGGTTTTTAAAAAATTTTCTATTGAATTTATTGGGATGACATTGGTTAATAAATGATATAGGTTTTAGGTATATAATTCTATAATACACCTGTATATTGTATTGTGTGTTCACCACTCCAAGTCAACAGTAAATTTCTTATTGAGTTCAGGTATGAACTCTAGGCACTGTTAAATACTAGAGGTTAATTGAAAAATTTAATTCATTGAAAAACGACTTCTTATCCTTAGATGTCTATAGACATCTATACAAATAAGGGCAGGGTGCTTAAAAGATAAATGGGCACAAGATAACAGTGGGCCACAGGTGGAGGAATGCTTACTTTCTAATTACAGTATTTGATACCCATTTAAAAGGCATAAAGAGGAAAAAAAGTGGTCCATAAATCTCCACCTAGAAAAGTCACCATTAACATTTGAGAATGTTTAGTTTTAGTCCTTATGAATGTTTGCTTTTAAGTCCTTACATACTTAAAATCAATTGTAAATACTTTGTTTCTTTTTTTTTTTTTTTTAGATTTTATTTATTCATTATAGAGAGGAGAGAGAGAGAAAAGAGAGGAGGAGCAGGAAGGATCAACTCCCACATGTGCCTTGACCAGGCAAGCCCAGGGTTTTGAATCGGCAACCTCAGCATTTCCAGGTTGACGCTTTATCCACTGCGCCACCACAGGTCAGGCAAATACTTTATTTCTTGGTATTTGCATTGTTTGTCATAGGCATTATTCTCTTCATCATTTTTCTTATACGCAATTTTAATGAGAATATTTTTTGCATAAATCTTTGCCTTTTGTGCTTGTTAAATGTCATCTCAGCAAGGCCATCTCTGATTTCATTAAAAATTGCAACATCCCACCTGACCAGGCAGTGGCATAGTGGATAGAGCATCAGACTGGAATGCAGATGACCCAGGTTCAAAACCTGGGGTCGCCCGGCTTTAGCGCAAGCTCATCCTGCTTGAGTCCGAAGGTCGCTAGCTTGAACAAGGGGTCACTCACTCTGCTGTAGCCCCCTGGTTAAGGCACATATGAGAAAACAATCAATGAACAACTAAGGTGCCTCAATGAAGAATTGATGCTTCTTATCTCTTTCCCTATCTGTCCCTCTTTCTGACTCTCTGTCAAAAAAAAATTTATAACATCCCACCCCACCCTTTCAGTATCTTCTATCAGTAGTCCCTAATCTTTTTTCTTTTTTTTTTTTTTGTATTTTTCTGAAGCTGGAAACGGGGAGAGACAGTCAGACAGACTCCCGCATGCGCCCGACCGGGATCCACCCGGCACGCCCACCAGGGGCGATGCTCTGCCCACCAGGGGGTGTTGCTCTGCCGAGACCAGAGCCACTCTAGCGCCTGGGACAGAGGCCAAGGAGCCATCCCCAGCGCCCGGGCCATCTTTGCTCCAATGGAGCTGCGGGAGGGGAAGAGAGAGACAGAGAGGAAGGAGGGGGTGGGGGTGGAGAAGCAAATGGGCGCTTCTCCTATGTGCCCTGGCCGGGAATCGAACCCGGGTCCCCCGCACGCCAGGCCGATGCTCTACCGCTGAGCCAACCGGTCAGGGCCCTAATCTTTTTTCCATTCCACTTTTTATCATTTGTTGATATTGTATATTTTACTTACTTGTTCTTGTTTCACCCTGCCAAAATATAAACTTAACAAGGGGGAGTTTGTTTTAATACTCCTTTATCTCTAAAACTTAGAATAAAGCCTTGCCCATAGTAAACACTCAAGTATTTGTTGAATATCAAATAAGAATATTGAATACATTATTGGGTCAATGAGTATGAACATTTTTAAGGCTTTTGGTACACATTGGCAAATTACTTTTCTAGGAAGGTTATAAAATATTAGATTTCAGTTAATAAATATAAATACTGCCTTTTTGCCTGAATTTTTGGAATTAAAATTATTGTTGGAAAACAAGCATATGTTCATCTTGTGGTTCTGTGGCATTTGTGGTACAGAGAAGCCAGTAGCAGAGACTTGGAAGCATGAAGCAACGTGCTAAATTCAAGGAATTACAAGTAGTGTGCATAGCTTGAATGTAGGGTTTAACAAATAACACTGCAACTCCTATAGATAAAGGGAAGTCTGTGATGACTAGTAAGAGGGGAAATAATATTAAATATATGTTAGATCAGTCTGAAAGCAAAATATGAAAGTAGCAAATAGGTAAACACTATTGGACTTGGTTATAGTTTGAATTGTCCTCATGGACACTGAACTCACCCATGTTGATGGCAGGAAAGGGACAGCACTGTCAGAATTGTCAATGAAAATTTTATTGAGATTGGAATTCAAGCTACATCTCTTTTGGGAGAGAAGATGGTAGCAGAGTAGGCAGATGCACAGACTCCGAGCTCACACTACCAAAATGGATTACAAATTAATTTAGGAACAATCATTGTGAAAAACCAACTTTGGACTAAAAGAACAGGTCTCAAAAACCAAAGAGCAAAGAAGAATCCAAACTGATCCTGGTAGGAAGTGCGAGGGCGCAGTGGGGCTTCCAGGAGTGAGGGGAGGCTAAGGCTGAGAGCCCAGAAAAGCTCTCATTACAAGAAAAGAGACCCTGAGAGATAGGAGCCCTCAGTCTCAGAATTGAAGACCCAGCCTAGAAATCTAGGGACTGGAGGAGCCAGATGGGAAGCATTGAGAGGGGCGAAGAGCAAAGTTCTGTGTGTGGGAAGGGGCGGCGGGAATGCCTTGAAGGGACAGAGCAGAAACTACCACTCACAGCCACTTGGCTGGGGCCCTGGGGGCGAGGAGGGCTGATAGGACTGGCTTGTCTTCCACAACAAAAGTGGGAGAGCGAGACAGATGGTGACGTGCAGAGAAATACCTGGGATGACCTGAGAAGCTTTGCCAGTGCGAAGGTGGCCATAGCTGGGGGAGGGGTTGATCCCTGCACATAGCACAAGCCTAAAGTGGTTCTGAGTGACCCACCTCCAGAAAGCTCTCCAGCTCCAATCAGCGCAAAAGCCACAGCTGAAAGCAGGAAGTGGGGTGGAGGCGCAGTAACTAACGTCTCCAGGGAGATCTGAGATACACCTCCTTCTTCTGAAGCTGAGGAAGCACCAGCCGGGAGAGCAGCTGGCAGAACCTGCCTTCAGATTCTCAGAGGTCACACCCACTGGGTCCCTGGATACAGTTTCAAATAAGACCCTGCTGAGATCAGTAAACAAGCCTACCACTGAGTTAAATAAACTGAAAACAAATCAAGACTTCAAAGCAGCTGTACTAGCTAAGGAGACCACACTGGAACAAGCTTGCAAGCCACACACCGAAACAATGGGAAGACAGAAAAATAAGTCATATGCTTCAACAAGACAAATCCTTAGAAAAAGATCTGGAAGGAACATAAGTAATCAAATTACCAGATGCAGAGTATAAAATAATGATTGTTAGGATACTTAAGGATATCAAAGCTACAATAGATGGACTTAATGAACACCTCAATAAAGAAATTGTAAGCATGAAAAAGGGCACAGAAATCATAAAGAAGAACCAGACAGAAATTACAAACAATATCAGAAATGAAGACTACACTAGAAGGAATTAAAGCAAGCTGGATGAAGCAGAGGATCAAATCATGACTTAGAAGACAAGATAAGCAAAAGCACAGAAGCAGGACAGCAAAAAGAGAATGAAAAAGTCTGAGGAAACACTTAAGAGAGCTCTGTGACAACATGAAGAGAAACAATATCCGCAAAATAAAGGTTCCTGATGGAAAAGGGAAAGAACAAGGAATAAAGAACCTGTTTGAAGAAATTATAGCTGAAAATTTCCCTAAATTGATGCAGGAAAGAGTCACACAGATTCAAGAAGCAGAGAGAACCCCATTAAAAAAAATCCCCAAAGGACAAGATGGCGATGGAGTAGGCGGACGTACCAACTCCCACCTCCCAGAACCAAAGTGGATTAAAAACTAATTTTAAGAACTATCATCTGGAAAAACCAGTTGGACTAAACTAAGAAAACTCGTCAACCAAGGAACACTGAAGAAGCCACACCAAGACTGGTAGGAAAAGCAGAAACCACAGAGGGCTGCCCAGCTCCCCAGAGTGAACGGCAGCTGGGAGAGACTTACGTGGCGGGAAGTGAGGTTAGCAGAGAGAGGAGGGTCCTGAATCCCAGGAACAAAGCCCCAGCCTGCAGCCCCAGAGCCTAGAAGAGGTATATGGACAGTATTTAGCTGGAAACAAGTCAGGATACTGTTTGTGAGAAAGAGACTGATTTCTCAGACCCAGGATTCTTCTTAAAGGGACTGCGCAGAAAATCTCTCTCACAACCACTCACCCGGGGCTCCGGGAAACGGGAGAGAGGAGAGTACCAGAGTAGCAGGAAGAGAGTGTAATCTAGGAGGCACAGGGAGAAACATTTTGGGAGACAGCCACCCTAACCCCTGCGACGAGTCACTCCCCAAATCTGAAGTGAATATTTCCCCTGAAAACAGCAATACCAGCAAAGGGAAGCAGGACACCAGTCAAACAAGCTCTCCTGCGGCACTCAGAGCAGAGTGGCTTAGAAGGACGGAGCTTTCGGGACTACAGTAGTGAGTCTTAGGGTCTGAGCTGCAGTGCCCCCACCCACATGGCTGAGGGCTCGCCCAAGGGTGGGCGGCAGTGGGACGTGGAAGCGCGGTTCTGTCGGCAAGGGCAGAAGCCGCTGGCCACCACTGAGGCCCAGGTGTGAGCTCAATCTTGCCCAGCTGGGGAGGAGAGAGCATGCAAAAGTGGTCAAGCCCAGCTAGGGCTGTCTATAATCCAGGCTGCGGGAGAAGAGCGGGAACCCGGGAAGGGGTGGAGACCAGCCCTTGATTAAGGGCGCAGGAGCACAGCTTTGCTCCGCCCGCAGAAACGAGGCTTGTGGCCTGACTTGGGAGCCAGCTCCTCTCGCGGGGGTGGAGCCAAAAACCCAGAACAGGTGGAGTCCTGCTACTGAGCGTGGGCACGCAGTCCCACCTGGCCTGTGGAGCCAAGGCTTGCAGCCGTCCCACGAGCAGGCTCCTCCTGCAAGGGCAAGGCAGAAGCCCAGAAACAGGCGGAGACGTGCAACTGAGCAGAGGTGCTCCCCACTGCCCTCAGGGCCAAGCATAACACCACCCACGGGGGCGGGGCGAAGGCCATGGCCACCAAGGCTTGTACACCCAAGCATGTGATCACAGCCACCCTGTGAAAGAAAGGCAGAAACCATAGCAACAGCCCCAGTGGGAAGGCACCGGCAACGCCCATTCCCAAACGCCCTAGGCAGCAACAGCAGAGGGGGTGGCGGGCCTGCAGACAGACCATACCTAGGGAACAGAGGCCACACCCAGTGGACTCCAGTAGCCAAGACCTTCTTTTACACAGAGAAGATGAGAAGGCAGAGAAATGCGACACAAATGAGTCAAGAGAAATCCCCAGAAAAGGACCAGAATGAATCAGATATAACCAAATTACCAGATGCAGTTTAAAATAACGATTGTTAGGATGCTCAAAGATATTAGAACAACAATAGATGGTCATTACGAACACTTAAATAGATAGCAGATATAAAAAAGACATTGAAATAATAAAAAAGAATCAGTCCGAAATGACAAACACAATATCAGAAATGAAGAACACAATGGAAGGAATTAAAAGCAGGATGGATGAAGCTGAGAATCAGATCAGCGAGTTAGAGGACATGATAAATAAAGGCACGGAAGCAGAGCAGAAAAAAGAATAGAGACTCAAAAAGTCTGAGGAAACTCTAAGAGAGCTCTGTGACAACATGAAGAGAAATAGCATCCACATCATAGGGGTTCCTGAAGAAGAAGAGAAAGAACAAGGGATAGAGACTTTGTTCAAGCATATCATAGCTGAAAACTTCCCTCAATTAAGAAAGGAAAACATCTCACATGTTCAGGAAGCACAGAGAACTCCATTGAAGAGAAACCCAAAGAAATCAACACCAAGACACATCATAATTAAAATACCAAAGCTAAGTGATAAGCCATAAGCATCTTAGAAGAAATGTAGGCAGTAAGCTCTCTGACATTTCTCGCAGCAATATATTTGCCGATTTGTCTCCACAGGCAAGTGAAATAAAAGACAGGATAAACAAATGGGACTATATCAAACTAAAAAGCTTCAGCACAGCTAAAGAAAATAAGAACAGAATAAAAGGACAAACTACACAATGGGAGAATATATTTGACAATGCATCTGATAAGTGGTTAATAACCAAAATTTATAAAGAACTTGTAAAAATACCAGGAAGACAAAAAATCCAATCCAAAGATGGGCAAAACAAATGAATAGACATTTCTCCAAAGAGGACATACAGATGGCCAATAGGCATATGAAAAAAGGCTCAACATCACTAATTATTAGAGAAATACAAATTAAAACCACAATGAGATATCACCTCACACCAGTCAGAATGGCGCTCATCAACAAAACAACACAGAATAAATGCTGGCAAGGATGTGGAGAAAAGGGAACCCTCCTGCACTGCTGGTGGGAATGCAGACTGGTGCAGCCACTGAGGAAAACAGTATGGAGATTTCTCAAAAAATTAAAAATTGAACTGCCTTTTGACCCAGCTATCCCACTGTTAGGAATATACCCCAGGAACACCATAGCACTGTATGAAAAGAAGAAATGCACCCCCATGTTTATGGCAGCATTGTTCACAATAGCGAAGATCTGGAAACAGCCCATGTGTCCGTCAGAGGACGAGTGGATTAAAAAGTTTTGGTACATATATACTATGGAATACTACTCAGCCATAAGAAATGATGACATCGGATCCTTTACAACAACATGGATGAACCTTGATAACATTATACTGAGCGAAATAAGTAAATCAGAAAAAACTAAGATATATGATTCCATACATAGGTGGGACATAAAAATGAGACTCAGAGACATGGTCAAGAGCAGGGGTCCCCAAACTTTTTACACAGGGGGCCAGTTCACTGTCCCTCAGACCATTGGAGGGCCGGACTATAAAAAAAGCAACTATGAACAAATCCCTATGCACACTGCACATATCTTATTTTAAAGTAAAAAAACAAAATGGGAACAAATACAATATTTAAAATAAAGAACAAGTAAATTTAAATCAACAAACTGACCAGTATTTCAATGGGAACTGTGCTCTCACTGACCATCAATGAAAGAGGTGCCCCTTCCGGAAGTGCAGCGGCGGCTGGATAAATGGCCTCAGGGGGCTGCATGTGGCCCGCGGGCCGTAGTTTGGGGACCCCTGGTCAAGAGTGTGGGGGGAGAGGGAAGGGGTTGGGGGAGGGGAGGGGCACAAAGAAAACCAGTTAGAAGGTGTTGAAAGACAATTGGACTTTGGGTGATGGGAATGCAGCATAAGCAAATGGCAAAATAACCTAGAGCTGTTTTCTCTGAACATAGGTACCCTGATTTATCAATGTCACCCCATTAAAATAAAAAAAAAAACAACACAGAAGACCCACACCAAGACACATCATAATCTAAATACCAAAGCTAAGAGATAAAAGAAAGAATACTAGGCCCTGGCCTGTTGGCTCAGTGGTAGAGCGTTGGCCTGGCGTGCAGGAGTCCCGGGTTCGATTCCCGGCCAGGGCACACAGGAGAAGTGCCCATCTGCTTCTCCACCCCTCCCCCTCTCCTTCCTCTCTGTCTCTATCTTCCTCTCCCACAGCCAAGCAAAGTTGGCCCAGGCGCTGGGGATGGCTCCATGGCCTTTGCCTCAGGCACTGGAATGGCTCTGGTCGCAACAGAGCAATGCCTCAGATGGGCAGAGCATCGTCCCCTGGTGGGCATGCTGGGTGGATCCCGGTCGAGCGCATGGGGGAGTCTGTCTGACTGCCTCCCCGTTTCCAGCTTCAGAAAAATACAAAAAAGAATAGAAAAAAAAATACTAAAAGCTGTAAGAGAAAAAGAGTCAACCAGCTACAAAGGAACACACATAAGGATGACATCCGACTTTTCAACAGAAACACTTGAGGCCAGAAGGAAATGACAAGAAATATTTAAAGTAATGCAGACAAGAACCTACAACCAAGACTTCTTTATCCAGCAAGACTATCGTTTAAAATTGAAGGAGAAATGAAAAGCTTCCCAGACCAAAAAAGAAAAGAAAACCCTCAAGGAATTCATCACAACCAAATCAATGCTGCAAGAAATGTTAAGAGGCCTGCTGTAGACAGAACAAAGTGGGGAGGGAGGTATAATAAAAGAGGAATGTAGATTTAAAGGAAAAACTGGCAATAAACAACTACATATCAATAATAACCTTAAATATAAATGGATTAAATGCTCCAATCAAAAGACATAAGGTAGCTTAATGGATAAGAAAACAGGACCCATATATATGGTGTCTATGAGAAACTCACCTCAAAACAAAATATACACATAGATGGAAAGTAAAAGGTTAGAAAATAATATTTCATACAAATGGAAGTTAAAAAAAGGCTGGGGTAGCAACACTTATATTTGACAAAATGGACTTTAAAACAAAGACTATAGTCCTGACCGGGCGGTGGCGCAGTGGATAGAGCGTCGGACTGGGATGCGGAAGACCCAGGTTCGAGACCCCGAGGTCACCAGCTTTAGCGTGGGCCTGGTTTGAACAAAAGCCCACCAGCTTGTACCCAAGGTCGCTGGCTCCAGCAAGGGGTTACTCGGTCTGCTGAAGTCCTGCAGTCAGGGCACATATGAGAAAGCAATCAATGAACAACTAAGGTGTTGCAATGTGCAATGAAAGACTAATAATTGATGCTTCTCATCTCTCTTCGTTCCTGTATGTCTTTCCCTGTCTATCCCTCTCTCTGACTCACTCTCTGTCTCTGTAAAAATAAATAAATAAATAAAAATTTTAAAAAAAGAGTAGAGCTCTTATTTTTAAAAAAAAACCCCACTAAGACTATAGTAAGGGATAAAGAAGGTCACTACTTAATGATAAAGGGAGCAATCCAACAGGAAGAGATAATCACTATAAATATCAATGTACATACTATAGAAGCACCTAAATATATAAAGTCGACTCTGATGAACATAAAGGGTGAGATCAACAGCAATACTATAATAGTAAGGGATTTCAATACCCCACTAACAGCACTGGATAAATCCTCAGTAGAGAAAATTAACAAAGAAACAGCAGAATTAAGGGACTCACTAGATCAGGAGTAGTCAACCTTTTTATAACTACCATCCACTTATCTCTGTTAGTAATAATTTTTTCTAACCACCCACCAGTTCCACAGTAATGGTGATTTATAAAGTAGGGAAGTCAGTATAAAATTTATAAAGCAGAATTATAGCAAGTAAAAGCATATAATAATAATTACTTACCAAGTACTTTATGTCGGATTTTTGCTAAGTTTGGCAGAATCTTTATAAGAAAACTTACTATAGTTAAATCTATCTTTTTATTTATACTTTGGTTGCTCTGCTACCACCCACAATGAAAGCTGGAATGCCCACTAGTGGGCAGTAGGGACCAGGTTGACTACCACTGCACTAGATCAACTGGATTTAATAGATATCTTCAGAACCTTTCATCCTAAAGGAGCAGCATATACATTCTTTTCAAGTGCACATGGTATATTCTCTAAGATAAGACCACATATTAGGGCATAAAACGAGTCTCAACAAATTTAAGAAGATTGAAATCATATCAAGCATCTTCTCTGACCACAATGGCATGAAACTAGAAATCAACTACAATAGAAAAACTGAAAAACACTCAAACACTTGGAAACTAAACAGCATGTTATTAAATAACGAATGGGTCAACAATGAGATTAAGGAAGAAATATAAAATTTCCTTGAAACAAATGAAAATGAGCATACAGCAACTCAAAATCTGTGGGACACTGCAAAAACAATCCTGAGAGGGAAGTTCATAGTATTACAGGCATACCTTAAGAAGTTATAAAAAGCTTGAACAACTTAACCCTGTAACTGAAAGAACTAGAAAAGAACAAGTAAAACCTAGAGGAAGTAGAAGGAAGGAAATAATAAAGACCAGAGCAGAAATAAATGACATAGAGACTAAAGAAACAATACAGAGGATCAGTGAAACCAAGAGTTGGTTGTTTGAAAAGGTAAACAAGATTGATGAACCCTTAGCCAGACTCACCAAGAAAAAAAAAGAGAACGGATTCAAATAAATAAAATTAGAAATGAGGGTGGAGAAGTAACAACTGACACAGCAGAAATACAAGGGATTGTAAAAAAAAAATACTATGAAGAACTGTTTGCCAAAAATTTAGACAACCTTGCTGAAATGGACAAAATTTTTTTTTCCTTGAAAAATATAATCTTTCAAAAATCAATCTGGAAGAATCAGAAAGCCTAAATAGACCAATTACAAGAAATGAGACCAAAACAGTTATCAAAAACTC
This sequence comes from Saccopteryx leptura, assembly GCF_036850995.1. Lineage (NCBI taxonomy): Eukaryota > Metazoa > Chordata > Mammalia > Chiroptera > Emballonuridae > Saccopteryx > Saccopteryx leptura. Next base: position 301,993,378 of record NC_089503.1, read on the forward strand.
CCAAGAAACAAAATCCCTGGACCAGATAGACGGCTTCGCAGGCAAATTCTACCAAATATTCAAAGAACTAACTCCTATCCTTCTCAAGCTATTTCAAAAAATTTAAGAGGAGGGAAAACTTCCAAGCTCCTTTTATGAGGCTAGCATAATTCTGATTCCAAAATCAAGCAAAGACAACACAAAGAAAGAAAACTATAGGCCAATATTCCTGATGAATTTAGATGCTAAAATTCTCAACAAAATATTAGCAAACCGGATCCAGCAATACATGAAAAAAATGATACATCACGATGAAGTGGGATTTATTCTGGGGAGGCAAGGCTGGTAAAATATTCACAAATCAATGTGATTCATCACATAAACAAAAGGAAAGACAAAAACCATATGATCGTATCAATAGATGTAGAACAAGCATTTGATAAAATCCGGACCAATTTATGATCGAAACTCTCAACAAAGTGGCAATACAGGGAACATAACCTCAGCATGATAAATGCCATCTATGACAGACCCAGAGCCAACATCATACTCAATGGGCAAAAGTTAAAAGCAATCCTCTTAAGATCAGAAACAAGGCAGGAGTGCCCCCTTTCACCACTCTTATTCAACATAGTTCTGGAAGTCCTAGCTACAGGAATCAGACAAGAAGAAGAAATAAAAGGCATCCAAATTGGAAAAGAAGTAAAACTATCATTATTTGCTGATGATATGATACTGTACATAGAAAACCCTAAAGTCACAGTCAAAAAAGTACTGAACCTTATAAATGAATTCAGCAAGGTGGCAGGATATAAAATTAATACTCAGAAATCAGTAGCGTTTTTTATACACCAACAATGAACTGCCTGAAAGAGAAATTAAGAAAACAATCCCCTTCACTATTGCAACAACAAAAAAACAAAGTACCTAGGAGTAAATTTAACCAAGGAGGTTAAAGACTTGTATTCTGAAAATTATAAAACATTGATTAAAAGAAATCAAGGAAAATACAAACAAGTGGAATCATATACCGTGTTCATGGTTAGGAAGAATAAACATCATTAAAATGTTTATATTACCCAAAGCAATTTATAAATTCAATGCAATTCCTACTAAAATACCAATGACATACTTCAAAGATATAGAACAAATATTCCAAAATTTCATATGGAACCAAAAAAGAACACGAATAGCCTCAGCAATCTTGAAAAAGTGGAAAGTATCACACTTCCTGTGTCAAGTTATACTACAAGGCCATTGTACTCAAACAGCTTGGTACTGGCATAAGAACAGGCATATAGATCAATGGAATAGAACAGAAAACTGAGAAATAAACCCGCACCTTTATGGACAATTGATATTTGACAAAGGTGGTAATAGTATACAATGGAGTAAAGACGGTCTCTAACAAATGATGTTGGTGAAATTGGACAGCTATCTACAAAAACATAAAACTAGAACCACCAACTTACACCATTCACAAAAATAAACTCAGAATGGACAACAGACTTAACTGTAAGTCGTGAAACCATAATGATCCTAGAGGAAAACAGGCAGTAAGCTCTCCGACATCACTTGCAGCAATATATTTGTTGATTTATCTCCACAGTCAAGGGAAATAAAGGACAGGATAAACAAATGGGACTATATCAAACTGAAAAGCTTTTGCACAGCTAAAGACAATATGAACAAAATAAAAATGCAAACCGCACAATGGGAGAACGTATTTGATAATACGTCTGACAAGGGGTTAATAACCAAAATTTATAAAGAACTTGTAAAACTCAACACCAGGAAGATAAACAATCCAATCAAAAATGGACAAAAGAAATGAATAGACACTTCTCCAAAGAGGACATACAGATGACCAATAGGCATATGAAAAAATGCTCAACATCACTAATTATTAGAGAAATGCAAATTAAAACCACAATGAGGTATCACCTCACACCAGTCAGAATGGCGCTCATCAACAAAACAACACAGAGTAAGTGCTGGCAAGGATGTGGAAAAAAGGGAACCCTCCTGCACTGCTGGTGGGAATGCAGACTGGTGCAGCCACTGAGGAAAACAGTATGGAGATTCCTCAAATTTTAAAAATGGAACTTCCTTTTGACCCAGCCATCCCACTTTTAGGAATATATCCCAAGAACACCACATCAGTGATTCAAAGGAGAAATGCACCCCCATGTTTATGGCAGCATTGTTCACAATAGCGAAGATCTGGAAACAGCCCAAGTGTCCGTCAGAGGACGAGTGGATTAAAAAGTTTTGGTACATATATATATATATATATATACTATGGAATACTACTCAGCCATAAGAAATGATGACATCGGATCATTTACAACAACATGGATGAACCTTGATAACATTATACTGAGCGAAATAAGTAAATCAGAAAAAACTAAGATATATGATTCCATACATAGGTGGGACATAAAAATGAGACTCAGAAACATGGACCAGAGTGTGGGGGAGAGGAGAGGGAGGGGTTGGGGGAGGGTAGGGGCACAAAGAAAACCAGTTAGAAGGTGTCAAAAGACAATTGGACTTTGGGTGATGGGAATGCAGCATAAGCAAATGGCAAAATAACCTAGAGCTGTTTTCTCTGAACATGTGTATCCTGATTTATCAATGTCACCCCATTAAAATTAATCAAAAAATAAAAAGCTAAAACAACAAAATTAATTTTATGACAGAGACAGATAGAGAGATAGATAGGGACAGAGACAGGAGAGAGATAAGCATCAATTCTTCGTTGTGACACCTTAGTTGTTCATTGATTGCTTTCTCATATGTGCCTTGACTGGGGGGCTACAGCAGACTTAGTGACCCCTTGCTCAAGCCAGTGACCTCGTGCTCAAGCTGGTGAGTCTTGCTCAAACCAGATGAGCCTGTGCTCAAGCTGGCGACCTCGGGGTTTCGAACCTGGGTCCTCCACGTCCCAGTCTGATGCTCTATCCACTGAACCACTTGCCTGGTCAGGCCCCATTTCCCTATTTTTTAAACACTTCGATTCCTTTTAAATTTAATTTTCTTTAGAAAACACTTAAGACTATATATCTCTTTTCCTTGTTACTGAATTCCTTTTCATGGGCCACCTCATCTTTTTAGCTTTCCTCAAAAGCTGGGAATAAACTCTGGACTGGTAACCCTAGAACATAACTTGATTCTTCTCAAACTGTCAACAACCTTCCCCATCAAGAAAATTGTGAATGTCAGTACATTAGGGTAACTGGTGACCCCTAATATCTTCTGTTTCGTGAGGAAGTGTAAAAGCCTTCAGTTCTTAAGACTCCAGGCCTCAAGTTTTTAATATTAAGGATTGTAAGACTGCCTTGCCTTCACTTCTATTACCTATTTTTACCAACTTAAAAAAAAAATGTCTTTGGTATGTTTATGGTATACTTGAAAAAATTCACCAAAATTAATTTTATTTTGTGAATTCTTTAGAAAGTTGGGCGGTTATTTAAAACAACCAACATAGCTACAAAAACAAAACCCCTCAAAGCCAAAACAAACAAAACAACATAGCTATAAAACTAAATTTTGTCGTTTACTTAAGAACTCACAAAGCAAGAAATTAGCAGGAAGTAACCAAAAGTAGATCTCTTAATATAGTATCTTATAGGAATAAGAGATTTCTTTTTCTTCTTGGGATTTCTTAAACTTACTGCAGAATATTGGAGTCAATGCTGAATTATCTTTTTTGAGTAACTTAGTAGTAGTGTTCAGTAGACTCTGGTTGAAGAATTCTGTGTGGTAGAAACAAATAGGAGGAGTGATTGCCTGTGCCTTGATGATTGCATCAGTAGGCATGTTTGTGCTAGTACTATCTTTTGGTTAATAGACTATCCAAAAAAACAACAACAAATTTTCGACACATTAAACTTTCTTTTTTTGTGCCCCGCCTACCATGATTAATCTAGAGATGAGTACACAACCTAAACTAGGCCAATCTGAATTCATTACCAAGATTTTAAAATTGGAATTTCAGAAAACTACTTTTCCTTTTCTTCTGCTTTACTGCAAAGTAGCAAATAAGCCAAGTAGGGAGTAGCCAAGGTGAGGAGATTCCTCACAGCATCAGAAATCCTAGCTCCAGTTTTTCCTGAAGTCAGCTCTTCTGCAGTCCCAGCAGTATCTATTCCCCTGTCTCCCTGACCCACCTTTTTTGCCTAAGCTAGCAGAAGTTGAGCTTTTATCACAACTAGAGAGACTGATGCACTCTTGTGTACTTGCTTTCATGCCAAATACCTGTTTCATTCTCACCAGTTTCCACCATTTTTCCACTTGCTAAAATTTTTGTCTATCAGAATGAGTAATACTATCCTGTAGAAATTTCAGAATGTTCGTAAATCTTAAAATGTTAGATGGGATTTGTAATTAATTTAGATAGCCTGCCACTTTTTTTTGTAAATGGTGAAAGTTTTTTGAAATGAGCAAGATTGTATTAATTGTTTTATGGATCTTTTTACATCTGAATATTTATTATATTCTTGGATAGTTTAATAAGAAGTAGGTAGTGATGAGAATAGAATTACAGATTTGACTTTGTAGCACTGTTGTCTTTATCTTCCTGGACTTGAATATTAAAATAAGTGATGATGAGCAGACTTCTGGTCAAGAGTCAGCTTAGGTAAATGTGGTAGTTGCTTCCTTCCTCAACCACATCAAAATACTATAGAACAACTAAATTAAACTACAGAACAACCATCATTTGAACTTCCTGAAATCTAGTTGAATAGAAGTCCTATAACTAAGGATATAAAGAAGTAGCAATGAGCCATTGATGGATAGCCCAGTTGGGTAGTGTCGTCCCAATATGCCAAGGCTACAGGTTCGATTTAGGTCAGGACAGGTAAAAGAATAAGCCAAGAGTGCATAAATAAATGGAACAATCAAATAAATCAGTATTTCTCTCTCACTATCTCTCTCTTTCTCTTTCCCTCTCTCTAGTAATAGAAACAGAGACAGAGAGAAGGACAGATAGGGACAGACAGGAAGAGAGAGAGAGATGAAAAGCATCAATTCTTTGTTGTGGCACCTATTCATTGTTTGTTTTCTCATATGTACCTTAACTGGGGGGCTATGGCAGAATGAGTGACCCCTTGCTCAAGCCAGTGACCTTGGGCTCCAGCCAGTGACCTTGGGCTTCAAGCTAGCAACCTTTGGCTCAAGCTATCGACCATGGGGTCAAGTCTATGATCACACGCCCAAGCTGGCGACCTCGAGGTTTCGAACCTGGGTCTTCTGCATCCTAGTCCAATGCTCTATTCACTGCACCACTGCCTGGTCAGGCTCTCTCTCTTAAATCAGTTAAAAAATAATTTTTAAAAAATGCCACATCAAGATTGGTAGAAGAGACATGGACTGGGCTGGTCCCATATCCAGGTGTGGTAGTTTAAAATCAGGAGCGATATCTTGTCTGTGTGTGGGTGGAGCGCAGAGCACATTCCTAGCAGCTGCGGCTGATGCAATGCTGTGAAAATACTCCAGCTCCCAGAAGCCTGCTGGGCATACCCAGGAAGGAAGCTCACCCGCTATAAGGAAGTGACTTAGCGCCAACCACGCAGCCCCCTGATCTTTTCAGTCATTGGCTACGAAGGACACACTGTAACATCCTATTGGCTGAACCTATGTATATAAGCTAGCTTACTTTCTGAATAAAGTGGATCTGCATTACTGAACCTGGTCTCTGGAGTTGGGTCTTTGCGTCTCTGTTGTCCTCACCCCTGGCAGGACCTGTCCACATCTGTGGAGGTCCCCCCCTGAGGATTGAGGGGTCCTAGCCCCAGACCAGGCCCCCAGCCTGGGTTCCAGTGCTAGGAAGAGAAGTTCCATAACTCCTGGCTGTGAAGACCAGTGGGGGTTGTGGCCAGTGAGACCAAGAGTTGCTGGAGTCCCAGGCATTTCTCTTAAAAGGCCTGTGCCCAGAATTACTCGGATTCGCTCCATCTGAGCTCCAGCACTGGGGCAGCAGCTTGAAAGGAACCAGGGACATACAGGGAAGAACTGAAGTGTCTGGCATTAGGGTTATGAGCTGGAGGAGCAGCTTTTTCCCAGACAGAAGTGCTGGCCCAGGCCATTGTTCCTTTTCTGAGCCCTCCCCCCACAGAGCCAGCAGGCAGGCACCATATCTGGGTCTCCATAAACCTGTTTGCCCTGGCCTGGTGATTCTCTGAGACCCCGTGCCAACAGCTGTGGGCCAACCCAAGTTGTTTTCAGTGGCTTTTCCCTATGAATGGCCTGTCTTGGCTCATGCTTCAGACTTTTCCTAAAATCTCTCAAACAAGCAGTATTTGGCCTCAGTGTGCCCCTTGCTAAGTTGCCCCAGGCCTGGCACTAGTATTAGCCAGCCTTGGTTCACAGCTTGTGCTTTCCTAGGCACCTCCAAGCCTAGCACAAGTAGTATCTGTCTTCAGATTGCTTTGTAGCTCATGCTGGGTGGCCCTAGGCAGAACACAGGTCATGGCTGATCTTGGCCTGCACCTCCTTGGAGGCCCCAGAGTCAGGACACCCAGTGGACAGCTTCAGACCATGCTGAAGCACCACCCAACCACCTCCACAAGCGACATGATCAAGGGCAGACTCAGCAGGTACCACAGTCCTGCTGAAGTAAGTTCAGCTCCATGTGGTGGGCCTCTGCACAGCTGATCCTCTAAGGTGGGTACAACCAGTCCTTGCAGCTGATCGGCCTGAGGATAAATCCCTCCCACTGATGTCCCAACAGCTAGCAAGGCTCAACCACAATAGGAGGGTGTACACAACCCACACGGTGGATCACACCTGGAGTGCCCAGCTTAAGTAAACTGGGAGGTTGTGCCACTGGACCTTATAGGACATCTAATACGTTAAGCCACTCTACCAAGCCTGGCACAAGTAGCAGCTAAACCAAATAAATAGAAGCAAACACAGAGAGGCTGCCTAAATGAGACAAAGAAACATGTCCCAAATGAAAGAACAAAACTAAAAAATCACTACACAAAGTAGAGACAAGCAGTCTGCTAGATACAGGGTTAAAAAAACTGGTTGTAAGGATGCTCAGTTAACTTAGAAGAATAGATGAATTTATAGAAACTTCAATTGTATAGAAGAGGACATGGAAACCATAAAATAAAACTAGTCAGAAATGAAGGATACACTAACTGAAATAAATAAAAATTTACAGGGAATCAGCAATAGAGTAGATGAAGCCTAGAATCAAAATAGCGATTTGGAATATAAAGAAGCAAAAAACACCCAATCAGAACAGCAAAAAGAAAAAAAAATGAAGCTAGTATAAGAGGCCTCTAGGACAACTTCAAATGTACCAACATTCACTATAATTATAGGGGTGCTGGAAGGAGAAGAGAGCAAGAAATGGAAAACCTATTTTAAAAAATGATAGAAAACTTCCTATACCTAGTGAAGGAATTAGACATAACAGTTCAGGAAACACAGTGTCCCAAACAAGATTATCCCAAAAAAGTCCACACTAAGATACATCAAAATTAGAATGTTAAAGACAATCTTTTTTTTTTTTTTCTGCAATAGAGACAGACAAGAAGAGAGAGAGATGAGAAGCATCAACTTGTAGTTGCATCACTTTAGTTCAGGGGTAGTACAACCTTTTTAAACCTACCGCCCACTTTTGTATCTCTGTTAGTAAAATTTTCTAACCGCCCACCAGTTCCACAGTAATGGTGATTTATAAAGTAGGGAAGTCACTTTACTTTATAAAATTTATAAAGCAGAGTTACAGCAAGTTAAAGCATATAATAATAATTACTTACCAAGTACTTTATGTCGGATTTTCGCTGTTTGGCAAAATAAATGTTTATAAAACAACTTACTCTAGTTAAATCTATCTTTTTATTTATACTTTGGTTGCTCTGCTTCCGCCCACCATGAAAGCTGGAACGCCCACTAGTGGGTAGTAGGGACCAGGTTGACTACCATTGCTTTAGTTTTTCGTTGATTGCTTCTCATATGTGCCTTGACCAGGGGTCTTCAGCTGAGCCAGTTACCCCTTGCTCAAACCAGCAACCTTGGGCTCAGGTGCGTGACCTTGGGCTTCAAGCCAGCGACCTTTGGGCTCAAACCAGCAACTATGAGGTCATGTCTGTGATTCCACGCTCAAGATGGTGACCCCATGCTCAAGCTGGTGAGCCTGTATTCAAGCCAGATGAGCCTGTGCTCAAGGCAACGACCTTGGGGTTTCAGACTTGGGTCCTCATTGTCTCAGGCTGAAGTTCTAGCTACTGCACCACTACCAGTAAGGCAACAAATAGCCAGCAAGAGAAAAGCAGTTACTTACCACCTAACTGGTGGTGGCACAGTGGATAAAGCATCAACCTGGAAAGCTGGGTTGCTGGTTCAAAATCCTGGGCTTGCCCAGTCAAGGCACATACAGGAAGCAACTACTTCAAGTTGATGCTTCCCAATTCTCCCCCTCTTTCTCTCTCTCTCTCTCTAAAAAACAAAATAAAATAAGAAACCCTGGGCTTGCCCAATCATGGCAGATACAAGAAGCAACTATGAGTTGATGCTTTCTGCTCCTACTTCCCAACGGTCTCCTTTTTATCCCTCTCTCCCTCCTTCTCTCTTCTCTCCTTCCTCTAAAATGAATAAGTAAAAATCTTTAAAAAAAGAAAAGAAAAAATGAAAGCAGTTCATTACTTACAAAGGAGCTCCCATAAGACTTACCTATTTCTCAACAGAAACTTTGCAGGTGAGAAAGATTGGCATAAAATATTCAAAGTGTTGAAAAGCAAGAACCTACAACCAAGATTACTCTACCCAGCAAAGCTATCATTTAGAATCAAGGGACATATTAAAAGCTTCCCAGACAAGAAAAAAACTAAAGAAGTTTATCACCAACAAACCAGTATTACATGAAACGTTAAAAGGTCTTCTTTGAGAAGAAAAAAGATAAAAAGCATAAATCATAAAATTGCAATAAATATATATTTTTCAGCAATTTAATCTAAAAAACAAATGAGCAAACAGAATGAAAACAGACTCATAGATGGTTGCCAGAGGAGAGGGTGTTTGGGGGGTTGGGTGGGAAAGGCGAAGGGATTAAGAAGTACAGGTTGGTAATAACAAAATAGTCATGGGGTATAAAATATAGCATAGGGAATATAGTCCATAATATTCTAATAACTATATGGTGTTAGATGAGTACATATTTTCTAGGATGATCACTTAGTAAGTTATATAATGTCTGATCACTGGGGAATGCCTCCTATATTGTATGTCAAGTGTAACTGAAAAGTCAAAAATTAAAAAAAAAACATAATGAGTTGGCCAGATAGACACCTAACAGGCTTTATAAGTAGGATATGATAAATCAGGGGTCTCAAACTCAACTCAGCATGTGGGCCGCAGAGCAAGATCACAGCCGTTCGGCGGCCGCACTAGGTCTACAAAAGGCAACTGTTACGCAACACTTTTCTCACTGCAGTTGAAAACAAAAGAAAATCTGTACAACAAGCACAATCGTACAGGCAGTTTACTCAGTGTCACAAAACAACCAGAAACTGTAGTTCGCATCACAACTGCTGTTAACTAAGCTAATATCTAGCTAGGATGCTAGAGAAATGAAAAATACAAGTAGGCCCCTAGGCTTACTTAATTTTATCCAAAATATTTTGAACTTCGTGGATTAGTTTGCGGGCCGCACAAAATTGTTCAGCGGGCCACATGCGGCCCGCAGGCCACAAGTTTGAGACCCCTGGTCTAGAGTGTAACCAGATATCCATTTGCTAAAGAGATTATGGGCATGTGATTTATAGATTCGATCAGTCATCTCAACAGAAGCCAGGAGTAGAGATGGTTTATTCAGGAGAGATCTGTAGAGGACTCTCTTGGATGGCTTGCACCACCATGAATTGCATGGAGCAACAGATTTTTGAGAATTTTATAACAGCAGAAATGCTGCCAGCTTTGGACTGAAGAAGACATAGATGAGATGAAATGAAGGAAGGCTGTTGGACTTTTGGTATTCTGCTGGATGGACCAGTACAGCTATTCAGTTTTGAACATGTGTTATCCTTCAAAGAAAGGGCAGAATGACCTCAAAGATGGATTAGAAGTAGCAGGGCTGCCACTGTTACCATGATCTCAGAACACAAAGGCCCAGGCTCCTCAGTTGGTTCTGGAGAGGTTGAGGCCACTGCTTTTCAATCTAGTGAGAGATAGTTGAATAATCTAGCAAAGTGTTGAATATTGCTTTGAGCACAAGTAATTAAAGCATTTAAAATTTTAATAAAACTAATCAAAGGAAAAACAATTCAGATAATTTAGCAATTAATATTAATTATATGATAGAATATTAGTGAAGTTATGACCAACAAAATATAAAGTCAAAAGTAATTTTCTTGACTGCCTTTTTTTTTTTAAGATTTTTTTTTTATTTATTCATTATAGAGGGGGGGGGAGAGAGAGAGAGAGAGAGAGAAGGGGGGAGGAGCAGGAAGCATCAACTACCATATGTGCCTTGACCAGGCAAGCCCAGGGTTTTGAACTGGCAACCTCAGCGTTTCCAGGTTGACGCTTTATCCACTGCGCCACCACAGGTCTTGACTGCTTTGTATAGAGAAAAGGCTAAAGTCAACTCATTAATCTTATAGGTTCTCAAATCCATTTGGAGACAGCTTTACATTAAATTCAAAAACAGGTGTTTTTTTTTTAATTTTTCTTAAGTGAGAAGCAGGGAGTCAGGGAGACAGACTCCCTCATGCGCCCTGATGGGGATCCACCTGGCAAGCACCCTACCCAGTGATGCTCTGCCCATCTGGGGCCATTGCTCTGTTTCTTGGTAACCGAGCTATTTTAGCATCTGAGGCGAGGAGGCCATGGAGTCATCCTCAGTGCCTGGGGCCAACTTGCTCCAACCAAGCCTTGGCTATGGGTGGGGAAGAGAGAAGGAGAGAGAAAGGGGAGAGGAAGGGATGGAGAAGCAGATGAGCACTTCTCCTGTGTGTCCTGGCCAGGAATCAAACCTGGCACATCCTCATGCCTGGCTGATGCTCTACCATGAGTCAGCTGGCGAGGGCCCATTAAATTCAAATTAACCTTAATATATAAGAAATTAACAAAGAAGTTAATGAAAAACAATAACTAGTGAAATGATTCTAGAAAAATTTTACTTCTGAAAAAATGCAATTATTTTGTCAGTTTTTACAATATTTGATAAAACTGTTAAATGGCTACAGTGATATATATGTTTGTTTACAGATAGGATTGTCCTTGTTTGAGTTAATCAACTACTCGTAATCTTCATTAGCGTTCACCTGTTTAGGCTTCAGTATCTTTTTTTTTTTTGTATTTTTCTGAAGCTGGAAACGGGGAGGCAGTCAGACTCCCGCATGCACCCAACCGGGGTCCACCCGGCACGCCCACCAGGGGGCAATGCTCTGCCCATCTGAGGCGTTGCTTTGTTGCAACCAGAGCCACTCTAGCGCCTGGGGCAGAGGCCAAGGAGCCATCCCCAGCGCCCTGGCCATCTTTTGCTCCAATGGAGCCTCGGCTGCAGGAGGGGAAGAGAGAGACAGAGAGGAAGGAGAGGAGGAGGGGTGGAGAAGCAGATGGGCGCTTCTCCTGTGTGCCCTGGCCGGGAATCGAACCCGGGACTTCTGCACGCCAGGCCGACGCTCTATCACTGAGCCAACCGGCCAGGGTCGCTTCAGTATCTTTGAAAGTGAAATTGTTTGGCATTATTGCCACGGCCCAGCTGCAACGAGTATATTCCAGTGTCCCGAGCAGGAAAAGGTACAAAATTGAATTAAAGATAGACAGAGACTTAAGATATATGCATACAGGATGGGTTCGGGAGGGTGCCATGGCTTGCCAACAGTCACTACTGTTCTGTTGCCGAAACATGGCTGCCCCCAGAAAGACATCCATCTTTATTCCTGGCAACGTGGGCCATTAGCAATTCAGTTAAGTTTCCAAGGCAACTTAAAGAAAAACCCCACCATACTAGTCTATGTGAGTTTACACCTAGAAGAATCTAACTTCCAGTCTCTTCTGGGGAACATGGGCGGGCAGGTCAAGTACTGAAGCACAGCCCATTGTTAACTTAATTAGGCAGGTGAAGTGAGGGATTGGGCCCAACACCTCTATCCCCTAGATATCTGAACTGCAAAATACCGTTTACTTTTCAATCTCCAACACTTAATAATTTTTTAAGTAGACATTTTTAAAATATATAAAAGCAAAGATAATAATTTTATGAACTGTATAAACTTCACCAGTAACTGTCAGTGCATGGCCAATTGTGCTTTATTTATTCCCTCCCACCCCACCCTCCTACCTGGATTGCTTTGAAGAAAATCCTAACTTTCATGTGAGTTCGTTTAAATTCTTCAATAAATATGTTTTTATGGGTATAATTATGAAAGGACATCTTTTTATTTTTGGCAGGACATTTGGCAATTAGATCATGGCAACCATAGAAGAAATTGCACATCAAATTATTGAACAACAGATGGGAGAGGTATGTCTAGTTTACAGTATTCACTGATTCACCAAACTTAATTACACCAAACATATATATGTTAGGTTCTGGAGTACAGAGTTAAAGACACACCCTACTTAGCCTTAACCCAGACAAACACTTGAATAATCAATTATAATAGGGTATGGTAGCTGCTATGATAAATAATTGTATAGGATGCAACAGCAGCCTATACAAAAAAATGATGAAGAGTTATGGAGGAATGTAGGGACTTGGTCAGGGAGTATTTTTGGAGGATACAAAATATGTGATGTTAATGGGCCAGTGAGAGCAGATCCATGTCAGTAGACAGACCTTTGTTTTTTAAACAGTTATGTCCTACTTAGTAAGTGGTGCCATAAACCAGAGGTTTTCAAAGTATCATTTAGGGACTGTTTAGAGAATCAGCAAGGTTTTCATAATACTAAAATGTTATTTGCCTTTTCTCTATCATTCTCTCACAGTATAAGGCAGAATTTTCCAGAGGCTAGATGACATGTGATATTTTATGATCAACTGTGACAACACTTAAAAGGTGTACGTAACTCAGTGAACCAATATTTTCCAAAAGTTCAGTGTATGACGTTACTGATAAAATCACTTATGAGTAAAAGATTCAAATTGCAGGATAGACCAATGGATCTTAATATAGTTTCTGATTCCACATTGCAACAAACCTTTAAAAAGCTACCACTTATCAAGTTTTGGTGTAGTATCAAAGAACAGTTTCTACAGTGTGTATTCCTCCCCCCTTTCAATCAGTAAGTATAAGGCAGATTTCTTTTTCTTTTTTTTAGAGACAGACAGGGACAGACACACAGGAAGGGGAGAGAGCTGAGAAGTATTACCTCGTAGTTGCAGCGCTTTATTTGTTCACTGATGGCTTCCTCATATGTGTCTTGACTGAGGATGGGGAACTCCAGCTGAGTCAGTGACCCCTTGCTCAAGCCACTGACCTTGGGCTCAAGCCAATGACCTTGGGCTTCAAGCCAGAGACCTTTGGGCTCAAGAAAGTGACCATGGAATCATGTTTATGACCCCACACTCAAGCCGGCGACCCTCCAATCAAGCTGGTGAGTCCGTGCTCAAGCTGTTGAGTCTGTGCTCAAGTCTGATGAGCCTCAGCTTAAGCTGGCAACCTCAGGGTTTCAAACCTGAGGCCTCAGTGTTCCAGGTTGACACTTGATCCACTGCACCACCACTTGGTCAGGCATAAGGCTGGATTTTCTGTATTATTTCTCTCTTTCTATATTTTAACCAAAACAGCATATTGCAACAGATACTTCGATTAAGCTAGACAGTAAATAGTTTGCAAAAATATAAATCAGTATCACTGTTTCCATTAAATTTTTGTTTGAAAACTATTGCTATTTATATTAACTTTTAATGAGTTATTTAAAATTATTAATAAGTACTTTTAACGTTTACTCTTGTTTGAATTTCTAATATGATGAATATCAGGTATAACTCATAAATAAAAAGCCTTTGGGACTGTAGTTTTTAAGGTGAAATGGGATCCTGAGACCTGAAAATGGCTTCTGTAATCTGTTTACTTAATCTATTTACCATTCTTTATTGAAGACCATTTGAATTGCTTCAGTTTCCAGTTACAATTATGCTGCAGTAAAGGTCCTTTTACTCATCTAAGCAAAATGCTTTAACCCAATGACAGTTGCACCATGCATGTGCCTAATGCTAGAGATACAAATGTGAGCTGTTAGACTTTATTCAATTTACAATGTTACTGTTAGAAATAATTTTTAAAAATCCCATAAAACAGCTAAAACTCTACATGGTAAAATTTGTTATAGATGTACTCATTCAAAGTTATATCTTAAGGTATCATTGAAAGTTTAAATTTTTTTTTTAATTTTTAGAGAGAATGGAGTCTGGACATGGTAGAAATAACTTATGTAAAATAAAATTGGCAACAGTTAAAACTGCACTAGAAAAATAGGACATAGCAGAAATAATGGTTAACTAAGAAAATGCAAATTGGCAGCAGCTATAATCAATACAGTTTGCTTTAGATAACACTGATTAGTGACTCAGAATTGATGGCAATTCTGTCCTTCCAATTCTTCAGATCAAAATTTGGTAGTACGTCAACTCATCTTGTCAACCTTCCCTTCGTAAAATATCCCAAATTCAGTTGTAGCCCCCCTAGCATGGCTACTGCCCTGTTCTCAGCCACCGTCTCCGCCCACATACCTAGATATTGCCAGTATCTGCAATAACATCCTTTGTGGTCTCCCTTAGTTCTACTCTTGAACATTCACAGTTTACTTTTCACACTAAATCTGGAATGATCCTTTTTGGAAAAGGTCCTGGCACTCCTTTGTGCCATATACCCTCCAGTGTATCTCCAGTTCACACTGTAGGAAATCCAGACTTTACATGGCTGCCCTCGCTCAGGTCCCATCATCTACCATGATCCCTCTCTTCCACTTTGTTTCACACACACAGCTCTCTTGCTGTGCTTCTTGCCTTATGTGTGCCCAACACACTTCTGCCCCAGCCTTCTTTTATGTTGTTTCCTCTACCTGGGATGAACTCTTCCCTAGGTCTGTGCAAAAATGTTACCTTCTCATTGCTCATTCCATCAGTGACTCTCATCTTACCCTGCTTTATTTTCCTTCATAGCACTTAGTACCACCTGACAATATTGTTTGCTTATTTGGTGTTTATCTGCCTTTTTGCATTAAAATAAAAGTTTTATTAGAACAAAGACTGTGTTTTATGTATTGGTCTGTCCCAGGATCCAGAGTAAACAGTGCTTTACAAATATAATACACCAACTATGTTTGTCTAAGTGGAAGGTGGAAGGGAAGGGGCAGTAAGGAATCAAAATAGTGGGGTCTAAATGTTCTTACTATTGTATCTTTATTTGTACATTTATTTCTGTAAGATAGGATTTTACGGGAGTAGAATAGCTAATTTTAAAGGGGTGTATGTGTATGTTAAATTGAATGTATATGTAATGGGTATGCTTTTCTAGCTTTATCTAAAGGTGTGACAAAATTGTGTTCTTTGAGGGAAAAAAATTTAGCTGATTTAATTATTAATTTTACATGATTGTATTAGGTTGTTACAGAGCAGCAGACTGACCAGAAAATCCAGATTGTGACAGCACTTGATCATAACACACCAGGCAAGCAGTTTATTCTGACAAATCATGATGGCTCTACTCCAAGCAAAGTCATTCTGGCCAGACAAGATTCCACGCCAGGGAAAGTTTTTCTCACAACTCCAGATGCAGCAGGTGTCAATCAGTTACTCTTTACAACTCCTGATCTGTCAGCACAATACCTCCAGGTAAATAACCTCCAGGTAAATACAGAGTATCTTTTTATCTCACACTTGAATTAAAAAGCATGTCTTAAGTTTGTCCTGACATTAAGACTTTAGGTACTACATGTTCAATAGAAAAAAAATTTGCATAAAATTATGTGCTGTGCAGACTGACTACCCTTTCATATAGGTCACTATACTTTTTCTTACATGTCCTTACTCCCATATATTTGGGGGAGGGGGCATTCTTTTTTTTTTTTTTTTGTATTTTTCTGAAGCTGGAAACGGAGAGACAGTCAGACAGACTCCTGCATGCGCCCGACCGGGATCCACCCGGCACGCCCCCCAGGGGCGACGCTCTGCCCACCAGGGGGCGATGCTCTGCCCCTCCGGGGCGTCGCTCTGCCGAGACCAGAGCCACTCTAGCACCTGGGGCAGAGGCCAAGGAGCCATCCCCAGCGCCCGGGCCATCTTTGTTTAAATGGAACCTTGGCTGCAGGAGGGGAAGAGAGAGACAGAGAGGAAGGGGGGGGTGGAGAAGCAAATGGGCGCTTCTCCTATGTGCCCTGGCCGGGAATCGAACTCGGGTCCCCTGCACGCCAGGCCGATGCTCTACCGCTGAGCCAACCGGCCAGGGCAGAGGGGGCATTCTTAGTTGCATATAGTAAGACCCACTCTGGCTAGGAAGGGATTTAACCCTTTGAGTAGTACAAACGTTCATGTACATCCTCGTGCCTCCTGACCATTCAGAGTACGATCAATTTATTTTAAAGATGTGTAAGGCAACATTAAAAAAAGGCAAATGTATGTTCTTCTTGTTTCCATAAATTGGTTATCAAACATGATTTTAAGTTAATAAAACTGGAACTGGAACTAATTTCATTTTTTGAAAAAAAACTCACTCCCAGAGGTCAGCGAACATGAAAAAACTCACTTCTCAAAGGGTTAATAAAGAATATAGAGAGCTCAAAGAAGTTATAGAGAGCTGAAGAAACAGTTCTAAGTTAGGTTTCCAAAAAAACCACTGCTTTGAAACTTGTTTCCAAGAGACCTTAGGAAACTGCCAGACCAGGCGCCTTTTCTACAGCTGCAGTTTCCTGGGCCTTGAACAAGCAGCTTCCAAATCAAGAAGTTGGTCTCGTAGTTGCTGTCAGTTGACCTCTTCTCTTGTCATCATATGCTACCTCATATTTTTTGGGATTGAATTAATTTGTTCACTTTTCAAAAGATTGAAAGAAAATTATGAAAAGGTTGAAGTATAAACCTAAAAGAAAGAAACTATTATTTCTTTACCAACATTAGCTGTACTTAGGGATGAGCCCTTTGTATAATCTAAAAAGGCTTAGTAGTTTTCCCATGGCCGTCCCACCGAGGCCCACTAACAGGCTAGCATTTATCGGACTCCAGAGTCCGTGCTCAACCACTGCACCTAGCCAAAGCTGAAACAGCTCATTGATGAAAAGTTTATATCTTTGTATATCAGTTGTATTTCCATAATTATAACTTAATACATCAACACACTTTTTATATAACGCGTTTTCTTTAAAAATTTTTTTATGTTGTTATAGCATATTTTAGTCATTTCATTCCATGTGGAAAAGTTCTAAGCTGTTTAAAGACAACTGTCATGATAGAATTGATAACTGCTGTGATAATTTGACGTTCCGTGTGAATATTAAATGCATAATCTGTGAGATGCATTAAAAACTACCAGTGTATTTGTGTGTTTAACAGTCTGTTTACTTTAATGAAATTGTTATGGAACAAATTTAAAAGATATTTTTACTGTTTTTGCTTCTTATAACATTGAAATTTTAACCTGTATGTTAAAAAAATTACAAATAGTTTAATTGCTGTATGCATAATAATAGAGTTAAAAGTTTCAGAATAACATGAAAAAGAAAGCAAAAAATAAGCCTAAATGTTCTTTGAATTTTTTACATGAGAGCATTATTGAGTAATAACATTATTGTGTTTTGTTTTTCTTTTTGTTTTGGGGGACTTTCTTTAGCTCTTAACAGATAATTCTTCTACAGACCAAGGACTAAATAAGATTTTTGATCTTTGCGTAGTATGTGGAGACAAAGCATCAGGTAAATATAACTTCCTGTATGTGTTGTGTTGTTAAAATAACTAACACACTACTGTTTTTTTGTACTGAAAGTAAAAAATAGATAATAAAGGAACGTGTTGTAGTTTTGATGGTTTGTATTTTCTGGCCCATGAAATTTTAACTGATTTTCTTTCCCCAGAGCTTTTTATTCATGTAAAGATTTTTCACTTTGGTGCAATTTAATTTGCTCTTACAATGCATATTTCAAAGAATTATGCATGACAGTTAACCTTTTGAAAGTAAACTGAACATGTAGAAATTTTTTTAATATGACACCAGTTTTATCAAAGAATTTCTTAAATATGAATTGTGATTCTTAGTAATTAAGTTGTTAAACTGCCTGTTGAACTTTGTTCTCATTCCAGGAATATAGAGTAACTTGAGTTACTGAGGTAGGAAAAGCTCTGGTTAACCTTTATTAAATGCTTTGTATAGGTGAGCGGGCATTTCTCCAACCCTATTACCAGTACTCGGGGTTATGTCATTTTAGTGCTGGCCATTGTTACTTCAGTCTAGAAATACAAACCCATGTTCATTCATGTATCTTTACAAGTGCCAGTGGGATATAGTTTAAGGGAGTAGTTAGTTTTCTTTAATTTTCTTTAGTCTATTTCATAGGTTAATTATAAAAATCTCCGCTAAAACTTAACTGTGTTCAATTTGTTAATAGATGTGCCAAAGAAATGATTTGTGAAAAGATAGATTAATCAAAATGCAACACATCTTTCCAGAGATTGAAAAAGTAAAACCCACAGTGAGGGATGATTATTAGAGTTCAGATACTACTTGATACTCTTTTTTTAGAATATAGTTTTCAGATTAAAATATAATTATACAGTACAGGTATATAACAACTATAATTTGTAAGTGAATTAGAGAATATGGTTGTTTCATTTTCTGTTTTGACAACTACTAAAATTTTTTTCTATGTCATAAACTCAAAAATCTCAGTTTCATCTCGTATATATTGTTGTTTAAAGGGAAGAAATGGACTTATTTCATTTCTGTTTTAAAATATGTGCTTTCTAAACATTTTGCCTGTAGGACGTCACTATGGAGCAGTAACTTGTGAAGGCTGCAAAGGATTTTTTAAAAGAAGTATCCGAAAAAATTTAGTTTATTCATGTCGAGGATCAAAGGACTGTATCATCAATAAACACCATCGAAATCGCTGTCAATACTGCAGGTTACAGAGATGTATTGCGTTTGGAATGAAGCAAGACTGTATGTATTAGCTTTAAAGGAGAAAATTAAGGATTCAGGCAAACGCTAGAAGTATGTTAAAATTGAGCATATTAAAATATGCTTTTTAATTTAGTTTTCCAACTAAAAACGTATAGAAATATGTGCGTATTTATGTGTTTTAATTCGCTCAACAAATATTTATTGAGTGCCTATGTGCCATTTGTGTATTTTTAGTTTGAACACTATGCCTAGCTCTGTTTAGCATGGCGTATGAATTAACTTTTTTTTTCTCAGAGCAGAATTCTATGCAGTAGATACTACTGTTACCCATTTTACATTCGAGTAAACAGATTTAGTAACATGCCCAAAGTTACCGGATTTCCCCATGTATAAGACGCACCTTAATTTTGGGGCTCGAAATTTGAACAAAAAGGTATTCCATAAAGTTATTGAACTTGAGTTTTAATAATCATTAAAGTCACACAGCTCCTCATCACTGTCAAAACTCCCATCCATTAGCTTGTCCTCATCTGTGTCTGATAACTAATCACTGTCTTCAGTTCCATCTATGGCATTTGAAATGCCACAACCACTGTATAAGACTCACCTAGTTGTGTTTTTTTTTGTATTTTTCTGAAGCTGGAAACGGGGAGAGACAGACAGACTCCCGCATGCGCCCAACCGGGATCCACCCGGCACGCCCACCAGGGGCCATGCTCTGCCCACCAGGGGGCGATGCTCTACCTCTCCGGGGCATCGCTCTGTCGTGACCAGAGCCACTCTAGCGCCTGGGGCAGAGGCCAAGGAGCCATCCCCAGCGCCCGGGCCATCTTTGCTCCAGTGGAGCCTCGCTGCGGGAGGGGAAGAGAGAGACAGAGAGGAAGGAGAGGGGGAAGGGTGGAGAAGCAGATGGGTGCTTCTCCTGTGTGCCCTGGCCGGGAATCGAACTCAGGACTTCTGCACGCCAGGCCGACGCTCTACCACTGAGCCAACCGGCCAGGGCTCACCTAGTTTTTAGACCCCAAATTTTTTGGGAAAGGGTGAGTCTTATACGTGGGGAAATACGGTACACAATAATAAGTGGCAAAGCTTGGATTGGTAGCTTTTTTTGTCAGAAATATATATTTAACAACTGTACCATGTCCTAAGTATTAGAAATAAAATTTCTATAAAGTAAGTGAAATGTATTACCTACATTTAATAAATGAAGACTAAGCAATTGAATTACTTCTCAAAATTTTCCTGTCCCTTAATTAAAAAGTCTAACTAGTCTTCTTGTGGCTCTTATTAATATTCATTCATTTTTAAATAGTTAAATATGATTTTATTTTATAAAACTCTCATACAGATAGGTAAGGGACTCCTAACTTTAGTTTTTTCTTCTTGACAGTGAGCTTTTAAAAAATAAACATTCCTTTCTATTTCTACCATGGCAGTGACAGGAAGAGAAAAGAGAATGATAGATTCAAAATGGCCACTATTACTACTTACATTTACTAAAGCAACTTTGTTAAATTTACAAATAATTTCTAAAGATTGATAGTTGTGCCTGACCAAGCGGGGGCGCAGTGGACAGAGTGTCGGACTGGGATGCTGAGGACCCAGGTTTGAGACCCTGAGGTCGCCAGCTTGAGCACGGGCTTATCTGGTTTGAGCAAAAGCTCACCAGCTTGGACCCAAGGTCTCTGGCTTGAACAAGAGGTTACTATGTGTGCTGAAAGCCCACGGTCAAGGCACATATGAAAAAGCAATCAATGATCAAATAAGGTGTCACAACGAAAAATCTAATGATTGATGCTTCTCATCTCTCCGTTACTGTCTGTCTGTCGCTGTCTATCCCTCTCTCTGACTCTCTCTCTGTCTCTGAAAAAAAAAAAAAAGAAAAAGATTGATAGTTGGTTATCTTTGGAGTTCATTTATGATAACTATGTCTCCCATTAGCAGCAGTACTGACCTAGAGTTTATGTTTATAATTGCCTGTAAATTCTGCCTTGTGACATAATCTTAACACAATTTTGTAGCTGTTCAGTGTGAAAGAAAACCCATTGAAGTATCACGAGAAAAATCTTCCAACTGTGCCGCGTCAACAGAAAAAATCTATATTCGGAAAGACCTGCGAAGCCCATTAGCTGCGACTCCAACCTTTGTAACAGATAGTGAAATCGCAAGGTATAGTTAAAACAATAAAGAAAGCATGTTAATTAAGTAGCTGTTCATGTTTTTCTTCCCACTGAAACAAGGCTATAATCTGTTCTTATTTGTTACAGGTCAGCAGGACTATTAGATTCAGGAATGTTTGTGAATATTCATCAGTCTGGAATAAAAACTGAGTCCGCTGTGCTGATGACACCAGAGAAGGTGTGATTAGTGAAATTAAGTTAAATATTTTTGAGCTTCTGAAATATTTTTGTTTTTATTAATCTTCTCTATCAATTTAGTCTGTTGAACTTGACCAGGCTGTAGCACAGTGGATAGAGCATCGGACTAGGACAGGGAGAACCCAGGTTCGAATCCTGAGGTGGCTGACTTGAGTGTGGGCTCACCAGCTTAAGCGTGGGATCATAGGCATGACCCATTGTCACTGGCTTGAGCAAGGGGTCACTCGCACTGCTGTAGCCCCCTGTTCAAGGCATATGTGAGAAAGCAATCAATGAACAACTAAGGTGCCACAATGAAGAATGGATGCTTCTCATCTCTCTCCCCTCCTGTCTGTCTGTCTCTATCCCTGTCTGTCCCTCTCTCTGACACAGTCTCTCTTTTTCTGTCAAAAAAACCCCAAAAAACAAACCAATTTAGTCAGTTGATTTGATCTTAAATGTTCCCTATTTTGAGTTGCTTTTTTTATTTTAATAAAATTATCATGTTTGGTAGTGTCATGACAAAACTAAAACAATTTAGTAATTAATTTGATGTCTTTTCAAGGAAAAACAGCCCATGCATTGGAGGAGTGCCATGCCTCATGAGCAGGGGAGCACTCTTCCTGGGGGATTTGGGGCAAGAATGAGTTTATGGAGCTTAGAAGCAGCAACAGGGAAGCGGGACTGTGAAGTCAGGGAGCTCCTTTCAAGGCCAGTGGGTCCCATTTTCCAAGGGGAAGAGAAACCAGCTAAAGCTGAGTTGGAGGATTACTGTTGGTGTATATTAGATTTCCTTGATGGGTCTTCCTATAAGTAACAAGCTGAGTTAGATCTGTGACATGGGCAGGGCCCCTGTGGTGCTCTCCATTTTGTGGATCCCAATACTGTACAAATTAACTTTATCAGTAGAAATGTTTATTATTTCCCTATGACCATTATAACTTTAGTGTGAAAGTGACAGACATTTAAAGGTCTTTTAGGTTTTTCTTCATCTTGAAATAAAAGTCCGGCCTGACCTGTGGTGGCGCAGTGGATAAAGCATCAGCCTGGAACTCTGAGGTTGCCAGTTCAAAACCCTGGGCCTGCCCGATCAAGGCACATATGGGAGTTGATGCTTCTTGCTTCTTCTCCCTTCTCTTTCTCTCTCTCTCTCTCTCTCTAAAAATGAATAAATAAAATCTAATAAAGTTCTCATAAATAGATATTTATAGTAAGTGAAAAATTTTTAGTATTTTATATTCTGCTACAGATTTTATAGTGCCAAGAGAAATTTCTAACACATCTGACTCAAATCATTGGCTTAGTCAAGAGTAGGATAGGATTGCGAGAGTTCTTGTATTATGTATCCAAGTCATCTGGCTTCTCTTAGAGATTTGGAGCAGGTCTTTATTGAACAAAGCGTCTAAAGCAAAAAAGGTTTGTTTATTTAGATTGAGCACATAAAGTTTCTGTAGTCTTCAGAAACCCATTTATAAAAATAAATTCTCCTGAAGGCTCATATCCAAAAACAGATTTTAGGGAGCCTATGACTTTTGTTTCTCTCAACCTTTAATGTGTTCTGGTTTTATATTCCCTATATGATTATTCATCCTATTTATAGCCAGATTTCTTATATATTGATTGCTTGATACTTGAAGGCACTCAATGCTTGTGCTTTTGTACATTTCAGCTGCCACTTATCAGCTGTGTAAGCTTGGGCAAATTATTTGACATTTCAGTGCCTCAGTTTTCTTTCTTATCAGTAAAATAGAGATAATGAGACCATCTGCAGGATGGGTTTTAGCATGTTGCTATTAAGTGAGGAGATTTGATCTCTTACCACATATTTTGGAATTATAAGAGTTTACTTAGGCCCTGGCTGGCTGGCTCAGTGGTAGAGCTTCGGCCCAGTGTGTGGAAGTCCCAGGTTTGATTCCCGGACACAGGGACCGTCCATCTGCTTCTCCACCCTTGCCCCTCACTTTTTCTATCTTTCTTCCCCTCCCGCAGCCAAGGCTCCATTGGAGCAAAGTTGGCCCAGGTGCTGAGGATGGCTCAATGGCCTCCGCCTCAGGCACTAGAATGGATCCAGATGCAACAGAGCAATGCCCCTAGTGGGCATGCCAGGTGGATCCCGGTTGGGCACATGAGGGTGTTTGTCTCTGCCTCCCCACTTCTCAATTCAGAAAAAATACAAAAAAGAGAGAAAAAAAACTTTACTTAGCCTTGTTTACGTGATTCAAGGTTAGATTAGTAGTTACAATTTCACTGATATATTAACTGTTAACTCCTTTGGGAAAAGAAGAGAACTAACTTTTGTTGAAGAATTACAGTTTCTCCAGACAGTCTGTATTTCTATATATCTGTATTAAATTTTAATAACAATCTTGTGTGTTAAGTTTCTGATGAATGGTCTCCAAACTATGGATGAGGTCTTTCCACATTGCCTAAAGTAGCAAAACTTAAAAATCAAGTTACATAGATATGTTATGAAATGGAAGAGAATATAAATGTTTTAAGTTTTAGTTGAAAATTAAAATACCTAAAAATGTTAATTTCTTTTAGTCATTTATAAGAAGGCTGGAGCAAAGTGGTTGGGAGCATGGACTTGTCCATCAGGCTTGATTTCTCATCCTGCTTCCCCTATTTACTGCTGGAGTGACAATGGATAATTCCTGTCGCCAGTAAGGGGATGATAACCCGTTTTACAGGGTTGTCAGGATTACAGAAAATGTAATTTTGGAGTAATCATGGAAGAACTCAGAATCTGGTGGGTTACTCAGTAAATTATTCTGGGACCATTCATTAATTTGGAGAGAACACAAAAATTTTTTCATTCTCTTTATCACCAAAATTAATTTGACATAAACTAAAGAATTGTCATAACAAGTGAAACATTACAGAAACATATATTCTTTTAGGATTAAGAACACTAAAACCAAAAACCAAGAAAGTGTCAAAAATATCATTAAGGGATCCTGTCAATATGCCACAGAAGGCAGCTAAAGGCCTCTCATTATATTAGAATGAAATATTCTGAGCATTTAAAGAATAGATTGAAGCACATCAAATATATAAAAATCTATGACTTTAAAATGTTCCTCAGAACTCCTCTATCACCATTAAAGATTGCTAGAACATTGACTTTTTGCTCTGAAAATTGATAAATAAAAGAATAATTAAGTACTTATCTAGTGCCTTTGCTGTACAAATTATATTTCTGGGTAGTCAGAGTAAAGGAAGGTCCTTTTATATAAAAGAATTATAGCTAATTATATAAATAATATACAAATATATATATACAGTGGTACCTTGAGATATGAATTTAATTCATTCCGTAACTGAGCTCATAAGTCAATCAACTCGTATATCAAACTGCCAATACTGGACCCGTGCGCCAACGCGCCAACTGGCAGCAGCTTCTCGAATCACGACTCTATCTTGGAATTTCGCTCGGATCTCAAACAAAAATACAGACTGAGTTGCAGCTCATATCTTAAAAAAAAAATAGTATGTTGGTCTGTTCGTATCTCAAGGTACCACTGTACAACATTAACAATAATAAAAGCTGAAAACAAATAGAAAGTGTACATTGTGTAACAAAAGCTCATATCTGAAATATGTAGAGATTCTTCAACTATACATTTCTTGGTATTTAAACACAGACGGTGGTAAAAGTTGCCATCCTGGGAAGTCTGTTCAATAATTCACTTTTTTTCTCTCTTTTCACTAATAATAATTTGACTACATTCTATACAACTTTACAGTTTATATAATACATTTTGGAAATTATAGCAGTATCATAATTTTAATTCTAACAAAGAATAATTTAATATCCTTTTAACAGAGGAAGCAACTGTGACATGGATAGATAAGCCATTAAATGCCGTTTTTGAGCTGAAGTAACTTTTGTATAAGTATTTCGTATAAACATAGGAAAGGTACCTGATGTTTTTAAACTTGTATTTTCCTTAAGCAGTTTCTAAATGCTCAGAGCTCTTTAATTTTGCTTTTTAGTTTTCATATTAATTGGAGTAATTTTGGCATTTTAGAATCTAGTATTGGCTGTTTCAGATTTAAGAGTTTACTAATACCAACTTGCAGAATTTTAATACCTTTTTTTTTTTTTGAAGGCTGAATCATGTCAAGGAGATTTAAGTACATTGGCCAGTGTGGTTACATCATTAGCAAATCTTGGAAAAACTAAAGATCTTTCTCAAAATAGTAATAAAATATCTATGATTGAAGGCTTAAGCAATGGTGATACCTCTTTGTGTGAATTTAATCAAGAAATGCATACCAATGGTGATGTTTCAAGGTAAGGTCTGTTTTAGTCTTACATGTCCTTTTGCTTAACTGCCTTTACTATTTTTTTAAAATATTTTTATGGTGACTACTAATTATAGAAGTTTTAGAAAACAAGTATTTTTATTAGACTTAGAAAATTTAAGGCATAGTAAATTTTAACTGAAAGATTACATTAAATGTAAATTACTTTCTAGCAGGTTACATTCTAAATAATGAGCAATAAATGAGTATTATAAGTTAGAAATATTGTCCTAAAATTCAGGAATAATTTTCTACTAAAGATGAGAATTTGGGTCAGAAATTTCAAATAGTTTAGTTACCACATTTTATCTTCTGTTCATTTAAAGTTGAACATTTGTTATATTAGACAGTCATGTTCATTTTTCCCACCAATTTTTAGTGATGAAATAGATTTAACAACTTAGTTGAATCAACTATTTTTAAAGTTACACTTCAGGAAACTCATATCAAAATTGTTTTTAATTTTCTTACTATTAATACTTAGGATATAGAAACAAGGTTTCTTCAGGCTTTTTTACACTGTTCATCTAAAATATTGAAGAAACTACATCTCAGAGTCTCAATAAGTACTTTGTTGAACAAGAACTTTTAAGGAACTCTAGAAGGCATCTCATTGAAAAATATGGGTAGCTAATTTGAATAATTATTTGCCAGAAGTTAATTATTTGCCATTCTAATCTCAGATTCTTACAGTTTAGATGTAGCTATGTTATCACAAATTTTAAAATATTCTCTGATTTTTTAAATAAAATTAAAACCTAACTTTGTGTTATGTAAAATATAGTAAAGTCAACATAAGTTTTAGCCCTTATTCTTTCTAAGTAACAGCTATTTGTAAAATACACGGGCTGATATCTTGTATTAACAAATGTATAACTTGTAAAAGCATATTTTCATACCAAATTATAAAGATTTTTCTCCCCCTTAATAATTACATAAGACTTTTTTTCAAGACTAGGTCTCTGGTAATACATTAATATATTTTTTCATATTATACATATGAAGTCTAATTTGTTGCTTTTGGAGAGTCATAGATATCACTGAAGTAGAGTGTTCAGTGATACACCAAAGTTTTATTTTCTAAACAGTTTTTTAGGCCTAAATCTTAATTCCAGAATTTTATGTAGAATTTTAATTTTATTGTGGAGATTGGCCAAGCTCACAGCTTCTGATGTCTCCTTATAGGGCATTTGACACTCTTGCAAAAGCATTGACTCCCGGAGAGAGCACAGCCTGTCAGAGCTCAGTAGAGGGCATGGAAGGAAGCGTACACCTTATTGCTGGAGACTCGAGCATAAATTACATCGAAAAAGAGGGGCCACTTCTCAGCGATTCACATGTAGCTTTCAGGGTATTTCCATATATATTTTTTATAATTTTTATGTTGTATTATCCATTTTCATTTTAATCTTCCTTTCAAAAATCAAAGTATATTTATTGTGCTTTTAAAAGTCAGAACTGCCCCTGATAGAATTCAGAACAGCAGCTAGAACATATACATCTGCCTATATAAAATAATGGCTTAATAAATCCTGTGCATAAGTGATAGTTGTATCAATTAATGGGTTTAAGTCAATAAAAGTTAGCTTTTACAACATTTATATATACTTTTTTTAACTTAAAAATTTTTTTAAACATTTTATTGATTGATTTTAGAGAGTGAGAGGAAGGCAGAGAAACATCGATTTGTTGATCCACTTATTTTACATTTATTGGTTGATTCTTGCACGTGCCCTACCGGGGATCAAACCTGCACCTTGGCATATAGGGACAATGCTCTAACTGAGCTACCCAGCCAGCGCTTTTTTAACTTTAAATATTGGCGTTCATGATGTGTGGAATGCACTAGTTTTGTTCAGTGCATAGCTACTGTTACTTTAGTATAAAAACAGTATCTTAAGATTCAGATACTTTGCTCTTACCGTAGTAACTATAGAGAACTCCTTTTATTATATATTGTCCCAGTTAGCTAGCTCTCAGAATTATTTTTAAAAAGTAAAAAATTTTTAATATATTTTAACTTTTGGTTTTTAACTTTTTATACTTTAACCATTTTAGAGAAAGTACATTTGTCATTTCTTTTCTACTCCCTTACAATACATAAATTTATGATAGAAACAATACATGTAGAATGCTAAAAACAATACATATAGAACACTAGAAAATAACTTTATAACATTTGACTTGTCATCATGATGTCTGCCATTCAACTATAGATATGCTGACTATTGAGGCCCAAATTAAGACCTTGCTGTTTTGACCCCTCTATTTTAACTACTCTGTCTTTGCCCCGCCATCTGTGAGTACTGTTAGCAAATGGTATGCAGAATGATGGAAGTATGTAGGACATTTAGCAATACATAGGAGTCCTGGAGTACATGAGTGTAATTTTTCTTAACTTTACTATAGATTATACATTTCCGTGAGTTTCTTATGAAAATATAGAATTATTAATTAGTTGAGTATGTCACTGGTAGAAATAATGAGCATAAAATAAATATGATTCTGGCTAAAATGACATATGATAAAATTTATATTTGCAAATTATGACTACTTGGTAGAAATAGCCACAGAGGAAACACACAGTGACTTAAATAATAATTGTTCTAAGCCCTGGCTAATGGCTCAGTGGCTTAGAGCATTGGCCTGATGTATGGACTTCCCAGGTTCAATTCCTAGTTAGGGCCATCAGGAGAAGCCACCATCTGCTTTTCTCCCCCTCCCTCCCTTCCCCAGCCAGTGGCTCAATTGGTTTGAGCATGGCCTTGGGTTCTTTCTGAGGATAGCTCATTTGGTCTGGTTGGTCACGCATCAGCCTCAGGCGCTAAAAATAGCTTTGTACTCAATCATGGGCTCCAGACGGGTTGCTGGGTAGATTCTAGTCAGGGCATGTGCAAGATTCTGCTTCACTATCTCCCCTCTTCTCACTTAAGAAAAAATAATAATAATTATAATTATTCTAATTTGATAGTCAATAAAATATATCAGTGAACCCAATCTTTAAAATTTAACAAAGATAACAGAAATATTTTGTTTGCATTGTACAAAAAAACTTCTCATGAGGGTTATAAGAAAAGACAATGGGGATAATCATTATCATCCTTAGAAATATGGTAGATGCTATGGACAGGGGTGGAGCAAAGCAAAACTGATTTTTCCCATTGCTCTTTCTTATTCTGAGTAAAAGGTATTTTCATTAGTTTTAAATGGGAAGGAAGGATAGAAGACAAATGTAGGAAGAAAACCCACTGCAAGGAAAAAGTACTCAAGAATACTTTTATAGAAAGTAGAAGTATTCCACCTTTTTGTATTGTGGATGTTAGTCCTCACTGTTTTTTTTTTTTTCTTTCTTTCAAATATTTGTTTTGGACAGATGAATTAGGCAAATAGAACTTTTTCTCTTTTCCATCCCATCTTTAACCTGCTTTACCCTGAATCAGCACAGTGAAGTTTCGTGCACTCCTGAAAAAGACAGCTCCTTCTTTCCCTGTTTCTGATTTATAGCCTCTGTGGAATCAAAAGTTTCACTGCTTGACCAGGCGGTGGCACAGTGGATAGAGCATCGGACTGGGATGCGGAGGACCCAGGTTCGAGACCCTGAGGTCGCCAACTTGAGCACGGGCTCATCTGGTTTGAGCAAAACTCACCAGCTTGGACCCAAGGTCGCTGGCTCAAGCCAGGGGTTACTAGGTCTGCTGTAGCCCCCCAGTCAAGGCACATATGAGAAAGCAATCAATGAACAACTAAGGTGTCGCAACAAGAAACTAATGATTGATGCTCTCATCTCTCTTCGTTCCTGTCTGTCCTTGTCTATCCCTCTCTCTCTCTGTCTCTGTAAAAAAAAAAAAAGAGTTTCACTTTTCAGTGACTTTCCAGCCTGGTACTTTCATGGTTAGTTCTTTCATTGTGTTTTTATGGCCCTAAGTTTCCAGGCCTAACATATGTAATCAAAAAATCAATTCTCTCTTAATTGATTTTTTGAGCTAAATAGCATTCTTTTGCACGTTTACATGCAGTGTAGTTTGGCAGCATGCTTTCACGTACATTCTTACATTTAAGCCTCACTACAGTCTGTTGAGAAAGTTCAGATTTGTATTGTAATTTTGTAAGTGAGAAAAGAGATTTGGAGGTTTTCAGCGTCTTGTTCAAAGCAATCCAGACAGTAAGGTGAAATAGTCTAATAATGCAACTTATGTTTTGATTCTGAAGAACCTAGAACAGTAGAAATATTGAACATTTTTATTAAACTTGAGAATTTTTTTTTAAATAATTTTATTTTTTAATGGGGCGACATCAATAAATCAGGATACATATATTCAAAGATAACAAGTCCAGGTTATCTTGTCGTTCAATTATGTTGCATACCCATCACCCAAAGTCAGATTGTCCTCTGTCACCTTCTATCTAGTTTTCTTTGTGCCCCTCCCCCTCCCCTTTTCCCTCTTCCTTTCCCCCCTCCCCCCATAACCACCACACTCTTACAATGTCTCTTAGTTTCACTTTTATGTCCCACCTACGTATGGAATAATGCAGTTCCTGGTTTTTTCTGATTTACTTATTTCACTTCGTATCATGTTATCAAGATCCCACCATTTTGCTGTAAATGTTCCCATGTCATCATTTCTTACGGCTGAGTAGTATTCCATAGTGTATATGTGCCACATCTTCTTTATCCAATCATCTATTGACGGGCTTTTTGGTTGTTTCCATGTCCTGGTCACTGTGAACAATGCTGCAGTGAACATGGGGCTGCATGTGTCTTTACGTATCAATTAAACTTGAGAATTTTTATTGCGATTTCATATACTTTATCTTGCTTGATGATTACAATTTCCTTATACAGATGATCAGCTGGATAGTATTTCTGTTTAGGAATAAGTGTACGAGACAGGTAGGTGATTTCCCAAACTCTTATGTCAATATTAGAATCACAATCCTAGTCACCACGTTTGCTGTTTGAGAGTCATTGTCATTTTCCCCCACCTCATTCCCTGACTGAATCCTCACCATTCTATTGTTTGAATTCCTGCCTTTCCCTCCCTCTTTCTTTCTCTCTTCTCTCTAAAATCATATTTATTGATTTTACAGAGAGAGGAGAGGGTAGAACAAGAAGTGTCGACATATGGTTGCTTCACTTTAGTTGTTCATTGCTGCTTATTGCTTGTTGTGTGTGCCTTGACCAGCAAGCCCAGGGTTCTGAACCGGTGACCTCAGTGCCAGGTCAACACACTGTCCCCTGCGCCACCACAGGTTCTCCTTTTCTCTTTATTTTCATTGTCATAGTTCAGGCCTTTTAAGATTTCTTAAAAACTGTTATACTAGTATCTTTCCTTCCTGTCTCTCTTCTCCATCTTGTCCTGTGCACTAATAACAGAATGATAATTATTAAAAATCAATCCAGTTATGTTACTCTGCTACTAAGCCTATAATAGCTACCCATTGCCCATGTGAGAGAAAGTCCATGACCTTTCGAACCCTCGACAGTCTGATTCAATTGCTCCTCGTTTCTCAGACATGCCTTTCCCTTTCTTAGCCTTTTCTATACCTCATTTGGTTTCCATTTTCCTTCTCTGTTCACACTACAGCATTCAGCACTTAGCTTAGTGGCTCACAGTAATCTATATAAGTGGTTGATGAATTAATATGTGATCCAGAATCACACAACTAATTAATGACAAGTTGGAAGTAGAATTCAGATCTTCTATCTCAAGTCAAGTGACTTTTTTAAAAGCTATATTATTTAGCCCATTATCAGAACTACACACAGAAACTGCTAGAAAGGTAATTGTAGGCAATAACTTCTACAGTAGTTTAGTCATGTCTCAACACTTTTTAAAAATCATCTTAGTATATTTAATGTATATAATATGAAAAATCTGTATAATTTAATTTATTAACTTAAAAGTCCACAGGAATTTTTGGGAAGCTTTAATATCTTTGTAGTAGAAACTTACCTTCTCTATGTAGAGGAAGAAGTCTTTGTCTTTGCTTTTAAAAACATTGTTCCTTTAGCCAGCATTGGCTTTCTGAATCATAATGCTAGAGGTGTACCTTGCTTTAAGAAAATTAAGTACGTGAAACAGGTAAATTATGAGACATTTTCGTTTTTTATACAGTAACACAACATGGTAGCCTTTTAAGTAATGAGTTCCTGTGATGTATATTGCAAATGATTCCAATGTTAGGACTAAATCAACGGAAAGTTTGCAACATTGCACCACCACTGTGGTGTAAATCCAGGTACATCGGTGTCCTTTAGCCCTTGTATCCAATTTTACATATTATGAATGTTTCATTTCTTCAAAAGCAATTTTAAAATACTTTCTTTGTTGTTATTTTGCATCTTACTTACTCCTCCCTCCTAAAACTGCTAGTCTTTGGTAATTCCCTAGTATTTCGGGCCTTATTTTTCCCCATTCACCTTGGGCAACTCTGAAAAAGTATGGGAGTTCCCAATTTTTTTATGCATTTACACGTAGAAACAGTTGCATCACAATAATTACATTTAAGGTGTTTAGTATCTGCTTGCCTATGGTTCTCTGAAGAATTATCTTATATAATGGTGTTTTATTTGCTTCAGTAAACATCTCTCAAACTTTTAACAAATTACCTTCTAATACATGGAATCTCAACTGTTAATTGCCCTGTTATTGAATTGCTTAGCACCATTTAGAAAGAGGTAAACCGTCTGTAGCTAATATTGAACAAGGGCAGTTAATATTTTACATTTTATCTAACATTTCTGGAAAACTTTTGTATTGTTTTGATAAAAATATTTTGATCTGTGTGGCATTATAGACACCTTTGAGAATCTGATGAAAGTTGTATGTCCATTCCCCAGAAAAATACATACGAGCACATCTACCTATCCCACCCCAGGGGTAGCCACTGCTATTAACTGTGTGGTACATTTCCTTCTCTCCTATGTATGTACTTACTTATACATATATATATATCAGATATATATATAAGGTTGGGTCATTATACATACTGTTTTTGTACTTTTTTTCCACAGAGATATCTGTGCAATGTTTTTCTATGCCGTTACATCTCAGTTTATCTTACTAATTTTAATGCCTACATGGTACTCTACAGCATGGATTATTCTTTTCTTTAGTGCTAGAAATTAGGCTGTTGCCAGCATTACTTTTTCTATCGGGAGTACTACTACAGTGGACTTTCTATACATACTTTTTTGTGCATGCATGCAAGTATTTTTCTGGAGTAGAGATTTGAAGTATCATTATCAGGTCACAGGTTTTACTTGTTTTTAATACTTTGATAGATACAGCCAAAATGCCCTTCATTTTACCTTCCCCCAGTAGTATGTGAGTCCTTGTTTCCCTATATTATCACCTACACTTGATATTATTGATTGTTTTGATAATTTTAAAGCATCAGAAAATATTTCTTATGGGTAAAATTGTATTTCCTTTATAGCAATAAAAGCTCTCCTTAAGATTTTCAAAAATGCTTTTAAAAGTGTTTTGGTGTAGGATATTTATTTTCAACAGTAATCATCACACATTTAAAATAACTACCTCAGGTCAACAGTACAAACTGGCAGCCTGTGAATATTATGGTCACAGACGCATTTTGTTTTACCTATAGTTTAAATAGGGCTTTTTACACATAGATGCTGATCTTTGAAAAATTGAAAGCAAGCAGTACTGGGGCCTGATTTCCATGTGTTTTTGGTGTGTTAGATTCAAGTCAAAGCTGTGCCCTTCATCTGGGAATATGCACTTCCCAGGTGGCACCAGCGGGCCTGCTTCACTTCCCGACCCTGTAAGCATTTGAATTTAACTCCATTACTTAAATGAAAGAAACATTTAATGTACAGAATTGCTTCTTAAATTAAATTTGTTATATATTATCATTAATAAAGAGAGGAAAGGAAAAAACATGTTGTTGGACCAAGACAGAAAGTAACTTTAAAAATATAATCTTATGATATCATGGTTGATATTTATTAAGTAGGATTCTGCTTGTCTGAGTATTGCTTTGTCAGAAACTGTGATCTGCTCATTTATTCTAAATCTGATTTTTAGCTGTAAATTCCAATGACTTAGCTTATTTCAAGATTTGGAGAATTTATTAGACTCATGTAATATGTTATGTTTACATTTAACTTTTTCAAAGAAAGAACAATTTAGAACTGTCAGTCATAAGATGATTTACCTCAATCCCTGTTCACACTAGCTTACCATGCCTTCTCCTATGCCTGAGTACCTGAATGTTCACTACATCGGGGAGTCTGCCTCCAGACTGCTGTTCTTGTCGATGCACTGGGCACTTTCTATTCCTTCCTTCCAGGCTTTAGGGTAAGTGTTTTGAAGTCTTAAATATAAATGTGATTTTGTAGCACAAATGTACATTAAGCAAGAATCTTAATTTTGGGAGGATCTGCATTTTAAAAAATGGTATAACCTAACATTTTGTCATTTATGCTACAAATCATGTCAGCTAGTCTTTTCTGTATATTATATTTATGTAGAAGAGTATCCTTATTTCATAATCTGACTAAATTAACAGTGTGAATGGGATATATGTGGTAGAGCTGACAAATCATGGTCAGTATCTGTAATAGGCCATCTCTGAATGATCTGAAATTAGGGAGCCTATAGGAGGAGGTCCTAGGGTTGTTATTTCCCCTCTACCACCTTGTTCATTTCAAGCATTTTAAGAACAGCTGAAATTTGCAAACAATGGATATGTTTAAAAGTAGAAATAACGGTCTTCCAATTGTGTGGTTAAAAAAAAAAGACAGAAAATGTAAGCCCCATTAGTATCCCTATGATAATTTAGAAGTTTGGTCCTTCTACTGAATAGCACATCTGTATTCTGTTCTGATGTAATCAGGTATTAATAGAAACCCAAACTTTACCTGAAGCTTGCCAAATTTATTTAGATTGCTTTAAAGTAACTGGTATGAAGAAAGAAAGAGACCATGGAAAATGTTAAGCCCATAGTTAGAAAAGTATTATTCTTATTATAGGACCTTTATTCTAGTTATAGGACCCTACTCATCAAATGATTTCATAAACAGTTCACTTTAACATTCTGTATATCTGGGGGTTTTTTTTTGGGTTTTTTTGCCAAATATCAATACTAGCTGCCCATCCTCAAGGAACATTTTGAATATAAATAAGAGATATATCTGAATCATGACTTTCAAGGCGTACATAGAACCCCACTGTAAATTTGGTTTATTAATCAGCATTGGATATACCATGCATTAATATCATGTATTCAATAATGTACTTAAATAATAGTTACATAGACTAAGAGTCTTATTTAAAATTGTTAAACTTTAAAATGATTGTTAGCCCTTTCTCTCAAAATAATATTTAATGCCCTGGCCAGTGGTGCTGTGGATAGAACATTGCCCAGGAGTGTGCCAGGGTCAATGGCTTGATCCCAGGGTCACTTACTTGACCCTGAGGGTGCTTCAAGCCCTGGTCAGGGTATGTGTGAGATGTGACCAATGGGTGCACAGCTAAATGAGCAATAAGTTGATGCTTCTCTCTCTCTCTCTTTCTCTTCCTCTCCCCCTCCCCTTCTTCCTCTACCCCTCTCCTCCTCTCTCCCTCTCTCCTGCCTGTTCACCCTTTCCCTTCTCTGTCCTTCTCCTCTTTTTCTCAAAACAAAAAACAAAACATTTAACTTTCAGAATTTCTCCAGTCTCTTTTTTAATAAAAATTAAAATTCAATGTAAATTTACACATTAGCAGTTTGTTTATGTTAAAGCATTAAGTGTAGTTCTCTAAGCTTGTAATTGGCAAACTACGCCTTGAAAATTAACTTGGTGCTATTTCTTATAATAGGCTATCAATTATAGTAAAACAACAAAAGGGACTTGGGGGGTAGTGATTCGAACTTGAATTATTTATAACACTACTGATCTTAAGTATTTCTGTTAAAGTAACTGTGATTATCCTATGGAAATAATCCAAATGTTGAAGAAACCAAAAATAACCAATTATAACTATAATTTTATAGTGGCAGCCGCATTTCCTTGTGATCTGTATTGAAAATTGGTTTCAGTGTAACAGTCATAGGAGTCTTTGTAATTAGGGTTAACTGTTAGTGTAGGTGTTATGTAAACTCTGTTATCACTAACTGATTCATAGTTTGATTTAATCAGATGGGTGAGGACAAAGACTTGTTTTTCTGTAAAATATATTCTTATATGTTGAACTGCTGAGTCCAAGAGGGCATATCTGTTAGTTTTTTATTGGATGCTACCAAATTGTCCTCCAAAAAGATGTTGAGACAGTTTACATGCACTTTGGAAGGATAAGAATGAATGGGTATTTTCTTACATCATCTTTAATTCTGTGTTTTATCCATCTTTTCTGATGAATGAAAATAGTGTCTTGTTATCTTTTGTTTGAGATCAAAAAGTTAACCACTTTTATATGGAGATTTAAAAACACTGATTTTCTTTTCATTTAAACTTTACTTTTAAATAAAATTTAAATAGCTAATTTTCAGTGACAAATAAGTTTCTCAGATACAGAATGGAAGAGTGATTAGCCTGGAATAAAAATTTCACCTGAATAATTCCCAGTAAGAAAAATTAGTCTTTGTAACTCTAAAATTGCCATGTAAGCTTTTGCTTGAGTATATTCAATTCTTAAATAAAATACAATGTTATAAAGAAGGCTGTGAGTTTTAACTTGATAAATGATTTCTGTTAAACATGGTGATTATCCTAATTTTAAAGTTATTTTTTAAGAAGAAAAATAATTTAAGTACCTTTCATCAGGATATAAATATTTCTATCAGATGTTCTTACCAACTTAAATCTCTTTAGAGAAAGGAAATTTTATACTTTCATTATGTTATTTATAATAAAAATATATAGGTTTTGGTTTAAAGATTATACAATAGTAAAAGGTTCCATGTCCACAGCTTTTATAACTGCCTTTTCTAAATTTTTCTCCCTGTTCTGTGTCCCCTGCAATGAAAAATCATTTGCTAGGGGGAAAAAGGCCAGACCGGTGGTGGTGCAGAGGATCAAGTATCCACCCAGAAGGCTGAGTGCGGGCTTGTTGGCTTGAGCGCAGGCTATTCAACTTGAGTGCAGACTGGCTGGCTTGAGCAAGGGGTTGCTAGCGTGGGTGAGCCTGAGGTCCAGTTCCCAGTCAAGGCTTATATGAGAAGCAATCAAGGCACAGCTAAAGTGAAAGCAACTAAGAGTCCATGCTTCTCGCTCTCTCTTTCTCTTTTCCCCTCCCTCTCTCCTTTCCTGTCTCTCTCTCTCTCAAAAAGAAATCATTTGCTGAATATCTTCTGTATACCATCTACTGTGCTATTGATAGATACAGAAATGAGGCAGGGTGTCTGTCTTCAGTAAGGTTTTAATCTAGTGTAGGAGACAGCCTCCTAAAGCAATGAATTAGAATACTGTGAAACAGTATAAATATAAGTGAATATATGGCACTGAAGGGGGAATGATGAACTATCTTGGGAGGGGAATGTGGTGAGAGAATGGTTTTTTTTGTGTTTTTTTTTAAGTGAGCTCTGAGCTAAATAAGTCAGACAGAAAAAGTCAAGAACTGTATGATTTCACTCATATAGTATATAAAACTGAAAACAACAAATGAACAGACAAGACCAACAAACAAAAATGCATAGACACAACAGTATGGTGGTTACTATTGGGAAGGAGTGTGGGGGTAGTAAAGAGTAAAGGGGGCAAATACATGGCAGTGGAAGAAGATGACTTTGGCAGGTGATCATCACACGATGCAGTATGTAAATGTTGTATTATAGAATTGTACATTTGAAACCTGCATAATGTTATTAACCAATGTCACCCCATTTAATAAATTAATTTTAAAATTTAATAAACTGCTAATTCATAAAAGACCATAGTTTAAAATAAAATGTTTTGAAATTTTTTTAAAAAGAAGGGAGGATAGCATTTATTAATTCACTCAATGTTTTTTGTTTGTTTTTGTGAGAAAGAGAGACAGGCAGGAAGAGAGAAAGAGGAGAAGCATCAACTCGTTGTTGCACTTCAGTTGTTCATTGATTGCTTTCTCATATGTGTCTTGACTGGGAACCTCAAGCCAGGTACCATGGGGTCATGTCTGTGATTTCATGCTCAAGCCAGTGAGCCCGTGCTCATGCTGCAGACCTTGGGGTTTTGAACCTCAGCGTCCCAGGGCAATGCTCTATCCACTGCACCACTGCCTGGTCAGACCACTTAAATAGTCTTTATTGAGTACCTACCTCATGCTATTTTTCACCTCAACAAGTTTGGCCTTTATTCTTTTTTTTTTTTTTTTTTTTGGTATTTTTCTGAAGCTGGAAACGGGGAGAGACAGTCAGACAGACTCCCACATGCGCCCGACCGGGATCCACCTGGCACGCCCACCATGGGCGATGCTCTGCCCACCAGGGGGCGATGCTCTTCCCCTCCGGGGCGTCGCTCTGCCCACCAGGGGGCGATGCTCTTCCCCTCTGGGGCGTCGCTCTGCTGCGGCCAGAGCCACTTCAGCGCCTGGGGCAGAGGCCAAGGAGCCATCCCCAGCACCCAGGCCATCTTTGCTCCAATGGAGCCTTGGCTGCAGGAGGGGAAGAGAGAGACAGAGAGGAAGGAGGGGGGGGTGGAGAAGCAAATGGGAGCTTCTCCTATGTGCCCTGGCTGGGAATCGAACCCGGGACCCCCGCACTCCAGGCCGACGCTCTACTGCTGAGCCAACCGGCCAGGGCCTTGGCCTTTATTCTTACTTGGATTACTATTCTCTAGATTTTTTTAAAGTTCTTTCTCCATTCGTATGACTCATTTGGGCCTTTAGTCAGGCCTTCCCCAGCCATCTTACCTGAACATAGCCCCTCCCCCTCATTTTATAATGCAGCATCCTACTTTATAGTTATGTGGAATTTTTATTACTTGAAACTAACTTAATGTATATATAACTATATGTATACGTGTTTTATATTTATATAAAATATTTAAAATGATATATTTATAGCCTGACCTGTGGTGGTGCAGTGGATAAAGCATTAGCTGGATTGCTGAGGTCGCCGGTTCAAAGTCCCATGCTTGACTAGTCAAGGCACATACGAGAAGGAACTACAAATTGATGCTTCCTGCTCCTCCCCCTACCCCCGCCTTTCTCTCTTTCTCTCTCTCTCTCTCTCTCTCTCAAATGAATAAATAAAATATTTTTGAAGAATGGTATATTTATTATGTTGCCCTTCTGTTTCATGAAGGCATACTTAATCCATCTTGTTATTTCTCCAGTGCTTCAAACAGTGCCTGGCTTTTATACTTTTATGTCATGGCCTGTTCACATAATTTTTATATTTGTGACTCATAATAACTGAGCTAGATATAAGTTATATAGTGTCTCTGCATTTTAGATAGCTAAACAGGCTGAGACTTGGGAGGCTTATTTGCCTGATTTCAAATGGATAAGTGGATGATCTAGGTTTTAAAACCCTGCTCTCTTGACTTATGTTTTTTATTTTCTGAGATTTCCTATTTAGAAATTCAGGAAGGAACTTTTGACCTTTCCTATCCACCTTACTCCTAGTAAATCCTTGGTATCTCACTTATAGAGATAATATCTCATTTGAAATATACTTAAAGAAGAAATCATTTCAGAAAATTAGTTGCTTACCTACTCTACTATCAAATAATTTTAATTGCCTGTTTTTTTTTTTTAAAAAAAGTATATTTACTTGCATTTAAAGCAAAATAAAACTTGGGAAACATTGTTTAAATGCATGCTTTTTAAAACAATCATAGGTCCTGCCCAGTTGGCTTAATGGATAGAGCCTCGGCCCAGTGTGTGGATGTCCTGGGTTTGATCCCAGGTCAGGGCACACATGACAAGCGACCATCTGCTTCTCTTCCCTCCCTCTCCCCTTCTCTCTCTCTCTTCCTTTCTTGCAGTCAGTGGCTCGACTGGTTTAAGCATCAGCCTGGGCACTGAGGATAGCTTGGTTGACTCGAGCATTGACCCCAGACGAGGGTTGTTGGGTGGATCCTGGTTGGGGTGCATGTGGAAGTCTGTCTCACTATTTCCCATCCTCATATAAAAAAAATATAAAAACAATCTGTATGCTATGTTTCCATGAAATGTGATATTAAAGCAATAACTTCTGTAGTTTAAAACTGTTATTATAAACTGGCTGTATGATTAAGGGGCTAGCTAATTCAGTTTCTAAGCCTTTCTCATCCAGTGCTGTCTGGTATACAGAACACAGAATTGATCAGGTTCATTTTCAGGTGAGCTTTCTAGAATAATTGTACTTCAGTAGTGTTTTATTCTTAAATATATGAGTCATTTGTAAAGTTTATAAAATATATTTTAATAATATCTGATTTGTGTATGTGTGTGTTTTTAATAGGCAAGAAAACAGCATATCATTGGTGAAAGCTTATTGGAATGAACTTTTTACTCTTGGTCTTGCCCAGTGCTGGCAAGTCATGAATGTGGCAAGTATATTGGCAACATTTGTCAACTGCCTTCACAGTAGCCTTCAACAAGGTAAAAAGCACAATATTTATTTCCTTTTCCAGGATGTAATAGGGATGTCAGTTTTATGAAGTGTTACTATTCAAGTTGCATATCTAATGATAATGTCATAGATACCAATATCCTTTTTATTTTAGATATTTTTTACATTTTGATAATTTCATTGATCACTGAAAAAATATTTTTGAATACTTAAATTTTTAAATTTTTTAAAGCACAACAAAATTGATGCAAGTGTATTTATTTTAGTCTGGCTGACTGTTTCTGACCAGGCCTTGTGAATTTTGTACTTTGGTATAGGTACCAAGGAATCCAGAGTTAGCTTATGTAGAAGTGAGTAAATACTTCAAAGTATACTCTTCCAGACAATTTTTAGACATCTTTCTTCATTGTAATGCTTTGAACTCCCAAGGTTTTTTAAAATTTTTATTTATTTATGTAGTCAGTTCATCAAGGTGTATGTAATATTAAGAGTACGGAGGCCCTGGCCGGTTGGCTCAGCGGTAGAGCGTCGGCCTAGCGTGCGGAGGACCCGGGTTCGATTCCCGGCCAGGGCACACAGGAGAAGCGCCCATTTGCTTCTCCACCCCTCCGCCGCGCTTTCCTCTCTGTCTCTCTCTTCCCCTCTCGCAGCCAAGGCTCCATTGGAGCAAAGATGGCCCGGGCGCTGGGGATGGTTCTGTGGCCTCTGCCTCAGGCGCCAGAGTGGCTCTGGTCGCAACATGGCGACGCCCAGGATGGGCAGAGCATCGCCTCCTGGTGGGCAGAGCGTCGCCCCTGGTGGGCGTGCCGGGTGGATCCCGGTCGGGCGCATGCGGGAGTCTGTCTGACTGTCTCTCCCTGTTTCCAGCTTCAGAAAAATGAAAAAAAAAAAAAAAGTACTGAGGAACCCTGTCCACATAGCTCAGTTAAAGCATCATCCTAACACGCCAAGG
The DNA here is from genome assembly GCF_036850995.1 of Saccopteryx leptura. NCBI lineage: Eukaryota > Metazoa > Chordata > Mammalia > Chiroptera > Emballonuridae > Saccopteryx > Saccopteryx leptura. The sequence goes on from NC_089503.1 coordinate 302,034,534, forward strand.
TTGTGGGTTCAATCCTTGGTCAGGACACACACAAGAATCAACCACGGGGCCCTGGCCGGTTGGCTCAGTGGTAGAGCGTCGGCCTGGCGTGCAGGAGTCCCGGGTTCGATTCCCAGCCAGGGCACACAGGAGAAGCACCCATCTGCTTCTCCACCCCTCCCCCTCTCCTTCCTCTCTGTCTCTCTCTTCCCCTCCCGCAGCCAAGGCTCCATTGGAGCAAAGTTGGCCCGGGCGCTGAGGATGGCTCTGTGACCTCTGCCTCAGGCTGTAGAATGGCTCTGGTTGCAACAGAGCAGCGCCCCAGATGGGCAGAGCATTGCCCCCTGGTGGGCATGCCGGGTGGATCCCGGTCGGGCACATGCGGGAGTCTGTCTGACTGCCTCCTTGTTTCCAATTTCAGAAAAAAACAGAAAAACAAAACGAAAGAATCAACCACAGAATATATAAACAAGTGGAACAACAAATCAATGTTTCTTTCTCTTTCTCTGTTTTGTCTCCCTCTCTCGGTGTTTCTCCCGTCCTCTCCCTCTCTTCCTTTCTCTCTCTCTAAATAAATAAGTATTGAAGAGTCACGGAACAATCCTTAATCTTTTTCCCCTATTTTATTTTATTTTATTGATAGATTTTAGAGGAAGAGAGAGAGAGGAAGGGAGAAAGAGACAGAAATATTGATCTGATTCTGTATGTGCCCTGATCAGGGATTGAACTGGCAACCTTTGTGTATTGATATGATGTTCTAACCAACTGAGCTATCTAGCCAGAGCTCTTTTTTCCTTTTCTTGATGACAAGGTAATCATAACTCTTCATGTAAGGAGACAGTCACTGAAATATAAATATTTACCTTTGAAATGGCATGTGACTGACCAAGAATGTTCTTCATCCTCAAATAGAAACTGCCATTTGAGTTTAATAATAATTTATAAATGTGAATTATGTTTTATTTCCTTAACCATATTCCACTTCCCATTGTTTTATATGATTTTTTTTTTTTTTCTTTTCTGAAGCTGGAAACGGGGAGAGGCAGACAGACTCCCGCATGCGCCTGACCGGGATCCACCCGGCACGATGCTCTGCCCACCAGGGGGCGATGCTCTGCCCCTCCGGGGCGTCGCTTTACCGCGACCAGAGCCACTCTAGCGCCTGGGGCAGAGGCCAAGGAGCCATCCCCAGCGCCCGGGCCATCTTTGCTCCAATGGAGCCTTGGCAGCAGGAGGGGAAGAGAGAGAGAGGAAGGAGGGGGTGGGGGGTGGAGAAGCAAATGGGCACTTCTCCTATGTGCCCTGGCCGGGAATCGAACCCGGGTCCCCCGCACGCCAGGCCGACACTCTACCGCTGAGCCAACCGGCCAGGGCCTGTTTTATATGATTTTTAAGTGATCTGCTTTCTCCTATTTAAGATGGAGAAGTCACCTTTAAATCTCATCAACAATAGATACAGAAAGCAGCACTTGTGGACTCCTAAACTTGATTCATTTCTCATAAGTATATAATTTGCATTATACAGTCTACCTTCACTAAAGCAGAGGGTGACTAGTCGTGTTTTAAGCATATTCCTCCACAGGAAATTAAAGTGTTTATCATAAAAGTTTCTTTTTCCAATTTTTTTTTGGTCTTGGCAGTGTTTTTTGCTAAATATTTTTATTTCAGTAGTATTGGTAACTTAAAAATCTAGATGATTTGCTCATTTTAATATAAGCTTAAATAAAATCCCGTTGCCAAAATTGAATGTTTTGAACTTTGGTTGGCCAGTTTTTCAGATCATTACCTTTACAGATTATCTTCTCAAAGGTATATCTTGAAAGGAAACATTACATTTAGAGATTTTTATGCTAACAGATTGTTTTGTTTTTTCTTGAATGAACCATGTCGTGTGTTCAAAGATCATTAACTAGTTTCATCTATATTTGCAGAAGTATTTTAAACATTTATAGATTGGTTATATCTGAAGCTGGAAATTAGTGAGAAGGAAGTATGTTGGATAAAAATAGTCATGCATTTTAGCAGAAAACTAGAAGCTATTATTTGTTTGTTTGTTTTTAATTAAAGATAAAATGTCAACAGAAAGAAGAAAATTATTGATGGAGCACATCTTCAAACTTCAGGAGTTTTGTAACAGCATGGTTAAACTCTGCATTGATGGCTATGAGTATGCCTACCTGAAGGCAATAGTACTCTTCAGTCCAGGTACAGACATGTTGACTTCTAACAGTTTTTGAGGTTGTGGAGAAATTGGAACACTCGTACCCTGCTGGTAGAAATATAAATGATGCAGTTAGTGTTGAAACAACCCAAATTCATCAACAAATGAAGAAAGAAACAAAAAGTAATAACATGAATGAGCCTTGAAAACAGTATGTAATGAAAGAAGCCAGTCACAAAAGACCACATATTACATGATTCCATTTATATGGGATGTTTAGAATAGACTAATTTTACAGACATACAGTAGATGAGTAATTACCAGGGACTAAGGAAAGGGGAGAATGGGGAGTGACTGTGAATGGGTACAAAGTTCTTTTGGAGTGACTAAAATGTTCTAAAATTAGATTGTGGTGATGGTTGCACAATTCTGTGAATAATCTTAAACTGTTGAACTATACACTTTAAATTGGTGAATTTCTGAATATTAGGCACTTATCTGGGTATGAAAGGAAAGTTGAAATCAGTGCGGTGACATCATTGACCTTTAGTTCTGTTGTCACAACATTTGAATTCTTAGGTATATTTTGCTAGGCATCACTAAAAGGCAGAATGAGAAATGAGTGTTGTGTTGTCAATTTCTCAACATCTTATTAGAGTTACCAACAGTAGAGAACCATTTCTCTATTTTCTTGCCAGTTTCTAGGTTTCACATGTAGTAAAGTGCCAGTGAGTTCAATGATTAATTATTGAATAAGAAAAATTAACTGTTCTCTTAGGCTCTGTATTTTTCATTTTGGCATGAATTTCTTTTCCTGTATATTGTGTCCTAATAAAATTATCTTGGGAAACTTTTTTATCCCAGTGATACCAGTAAGATAATTCAAGTTTTTTGGTACTGTTTCTTAAAATGTTTTACATAAATTAATAACATGTATTTCTGTTTTATTACAACCAATTTACTGTTTTCATTTTCCTTAAAATTGGAAGAACGTAGATTGAAGTTAGAGGTATAATGTAATTTTATTTTAAGTATTCCCAATATTTCCTATTCATTACTTTTTTTAATTCTTTTTACACAGGACAGAGCTTTCTGTATTTTTTAATGTTTCTTAAGTTAGGCATACTTTTATGAAGTTCTTTTAATCTGTTTATTTCACTATAGTGAAATATTATAGTGACCATTGAAATGTTTATAGATTATATTTCTATGTCATAATTTTTCTGATAGAGATGATGTTCATAGTACTTTTTATCTAACAGTGAGGTTTTTTTATATAAAAAATATAGAAAGTATTCTGCAAATATTGCATTAAAAATGCCTTTTTAACTAAGCTAAGTCATTTTCTTTTTTTATTCCTGTTAAAAGCAAAATGATCAAAATTCCTTCTACCACATTTGGGTTAAAACCCCATTGGTCTCATTTTTTCATGAGATATTTAGAATATGTATATGAGATAAAATAGTCTTAAAGGTTTGAAGTGCAGTGTCTGGTACTTAGTAATATTTATGGAAAGTACCACACACATGATGAAGCTTCACTCATGACTGAACTGTTTTTCTCTCCCCTCCATCTCCACTGCAGCTGCTTTATTAAATGAACGAACGTTCAGAAGTAGGGTAACAGAATACTGTCTCATGTTTCAGATCATCCAGGCCTAGAAAACATGGCACAGATTGAGAAATTTCAGGAAAAGGCTTATGTGGAATTTCAAGATTATATAACCAAAACATATCCAGATGACACCTACAGGTATCTAGAAGTTAAATACCATTTATTAGTTAGTTAGTTAAATACTGCTTAATTAAATTCATCTGAAAACTTTTTTGTGACTATCATTTCATTATTTTCTATTCTGAAAGTAATTAAAATGTTCTAGTCAACCTTGACCTCTGCAATTGCTGATGCTATTAAAAGCAATATGTATTGCCCTGGCCGGTTGGCTCAGCGGTAGAGCGTCGGCCTGGCGTGCGGGGGACCCGGGTTCGATTCCCGGCCAGGGCACACAGGAGAAGCGCCCATTTGCTTCTCCACCCCTCCCCCCTCCTTCCTCTCTGTCTCTCTCTTCCCCTCCCGCTGCCAAGGCTCCATTGGAGCAAAGATGGCCCGGGCGCTGGGGATGGCTCCTTGGCCTCTGCCCCAGGCGCTAGAGTGGCTCTGGTCGCGGCAGAGCGATGCCCCGGAGGGGCAGAGCATCGCCCCTGGTGGGCGTGCCGGGTGGATCCCGGTCGGGTGCATGCGGGAGTCTGTCTGTCTCTCCCTGTTTCCAGCTTCAGAAAAATACAAAAAAAAAAAAGCAATATGTATTATTGCAAGTGCTTTACATGTAATATTTCATTTAGTTCTTACATTTTATGTAGAGGAGACTTTAGCAGACAGAGGTTAAGTAACGTGCTCAAGGTTGCATAATAAATGGCAGAGCCTAACTAAACCCAAGTAGTCTGACAGTAGTGCCCAAACTGTTTATTTTCTTCAAGTGGAATAATGGGGTTGTTTTTTTTAGTGAAAAGGGGGAAAATGCCATTAGACGTCTATAATTAACTTTGAAATTTGAATTATGATATTTCTGCCAATGTATTTCTTGCCAGGGTAATTTGAAAAAAAAATTTTTTTATAAGGTGAATAGTATTATAAACACATGGTCATCAGAGCCACAATACCTAGGTTTGACTCCTGACCTTACCCTTACTAGCTGTGTGACATTGGACAAGTATTTTAACGTTTCTGTTTCAGTTTCTTTACCTGTAAAATGGAGATAATAGTATCCATATTTTACAATTAAATCAGTTAATATGTGTAAAGAGCTTAAGTAGTGCCTTTTTCATAGCAAGGGCTATATAAATGTGTTTACAAACATTATTTAACATACTTCAAGCTAAAAAACATTTTACATATAATTATGTTTTGCACATATTTAATGATAGATTTATTTATAAGCCAGTTCCACTGTGAAAATCAACCTTAAGTTTATGTAACCAGTTTTCTTATCCTGCTTCCTATCAGTTCTGTCGATGCACCTCAGCTGGTGGGAATAAAAAGAACTCAGTAATGTGAGGAGTAGATACCTGGCTATAGGAAGATCACTTAATCCTGGGGCTGCTGCTTTCATTTGGCCTCAAGCTTTGGAGTGTAAGGCCTTAGAGTCGAGGAAGGATAAACATACCACAAGCTTTTTGGAAAGGTGGTTTTGTTTTTTGTTTTGTCATGATTTTTGTTTTTTTTTTAAAGAGTTAGTTTTCTATCTCATAAAATACTGTATTTAAATATTTTCTCCTTTAAATGTACAGCGGTTTACTGACTTCTATTTATTAGGTTCCAGGTGCTTTAACTGATCTCAGGAATTCTTTCTCGGTTTTTTACATTCCTAGTTGCTTAAAAATAATAAATTATCTTTGGATAGCAGTTTTCAATGTGTAATGTACTTTCACAGAAGGCATTATCATGCCAAAATTTAAGATCTTCAGCTAGCACAGAAACTGGCTAAGATCATGTCGTTAATTTTCACAAAAGCACTGTCAAAAGAGGAGGAGGAGTATATACCTGGTTTACACACATTCACATAGCTCGGGGGCAAATAAATCAAGATTTGAATCCAGTGATGTTGATTCCGTATGATTCCATATTTTGTGGTTTACGAGTAATAACAACTATTGCCTGTTTTACCATTCCCAGTAGTTTTTGTAAAGCAAAACCTAGAAAACTTATCTTTGAGCGTTGTGTGCCCTGACCACAAAATATTGCTGGTCTTACAATCTCAAATGAGCTCTTAAGCCATTCTTAAGTTTGTAACGTGAACCGTGGTTTACTAGCATCGCATTTAAGAGCACTGCATTTGTATCCAGTTGGTTGTCATACACTTTAAGGCTTGAATACAAAGGTTTTTCATTTTAACTTTTAAAAATTAGATCTTTATTCATTTAGGCTACAATCAATATACATGTAGGAATTACTCGTTTCTCTACTAAATCTCTCTTTGATTTATAACCTTGTTCCTTGCCTGCCCTCCCCCGGCTTTTTCTTTTTAGATTGTCCAGACTACTACTCAGATTACCAGCTTTGAGACTGATGAATGCTACCATCACAGAAGAATTATTTTTCAAAGGTCTTATTGGCAATGTACGAATTGACAGTGTTATCCCACATATTTTAAAAATGGAACCTGCAGATTATAACTCACAAATAATTGGTCACAGCATTTGAAAGCTGAGAGCTCAGTATAAACTTACTGTTCTTTATCAGAACACAAGAAGACACCAAATTGAACTCATTGTTTCCAGGGCATCTGGAAATCTTGACTTTATAGAATAACCAAAAACCAAGGTATTTTTATTTTGACTTTCTTAAGAAGAATTTTCAAAGTGACTAGGCAGGAAGCAGGAATTAGAATTTCCCTTCCTGTCTTATTTAAGTGAATAAGAAATGCTATGAATTTATTCTTGGTTAAGATGATACCTAAAGCCGTCACCTTTTACCTAAGATTTCTCATTTTATCTTATTTTATTTGGTAAAATGAATAAATTAGTCCTTTTTTTTCAGAATTGTGTTCTCTTCATGTTTAACTTCATTATGGACTAGTACAGACAATTGTCAGAAATCTCTGAGGATGTCCTTATATTTTACTCTTCTATAATATAATCTGTTTCAATTACTATGTTGAAAGATATTTTATGCTCAATAGTATAAAGATAACAGAACCAGAGGAAATAATAATTGAATATATATATTTTTTGTCTTTTGTGAGTATTATGGCACCCTTAACATACACCACTCTCATTGCTGGCAATGAGTCATAGGTCATTCAAGATCTTAAGTAAGAGTTGACTTTTTTAGTGGTGTATCTTATTAGTTACAGGCACTTTTTATTTATGTATGTAGCAGAAAAGTGTTTTTGAGAATAACATAGGGTTCATGTTTTAATTTTTGTTTTTCTGCTGTGTTTTAAAAGTAGTAGAGACTTATTGGGCCCAAAATGTTTCATTATCACAGAATGGATATTAAAAGTGTTGCTCTTCCATTCCACAAAAAGCATCTGCCCTCTCCCTCTTTTCTGATTTGCATTATATAATTTTCTGACCCTTCCATGGTTATTAGCCAGTTTCTTTTAGGTCTTTAGAAATACACGGTTTGTTAAATGATAAATTTATCATAGCCAATCTGTTTTCAAGGTGAGTGAAACAATTATTTTAAAGCAGTTGATAATTTTTTTTAAACTTAAATTTTTTAATATATAAAGGAATATGCACTGATTTTTCACTGGAAAGGGGACGGCTGTTTAGTGTGAGCATCAGCCTACAGCCTTGTTTTTAGTACAACAACAGCATTTGAAATTCCTTGGATATCTTCCACAGTAATCTTTTCCTTAGCAAACCTGATACTGTTAAATATTTCTTTGCTCTGACTTCATGATGAATTATCTTGATATGTCGATTTGATTTTTTTTTTAAAAAACACATGAGATTTCATTGCACACAGTACATTTTTAATAAAGATTTTTGCAATAGAAGAAAAGGTAAATTTTGGGAGCAGCTACTTTATAGTAAATCAATAGTTGAAAAGTATCAACTTAACAATCTTTACTGACTTAAGGGAAACTTTTTTCCCTATTTAAATTATGATTTTTGTCACTAGGTTTATTTATAACATCAGGTAGGAAAAACTACATATACTATAAAATATGCGAATGGGAAAATCAGTAGGTTTATACTTTTATAAACCCAAAGAAGTAAGCCAGGGATTTAGAAATCATGTACTAATGGTCAATTAACACATATGCTTCTTGCAGATATTTTTCCTGATTAAATCTGAGTTATATTTGGAAGTGTTTTTAAAATTATATTAAAATGTGACCTGCATTATAAATTTCTGTTTTCTGACAGTATATATGATTTCAGACTTTTATTTGTTGAGTAGTTATTCTTTTGTTTGTTACATTGTTAAGAACTCTCCAGTAATATGTATTCAAGTACTTCCAGAAGGGAAAACATTTCCATATTCATTATTTTAGGATTATTATAATTCAGGTTGAAGACTTACAGCTAAATGTAACGCTGGTGGCCATGGCTAGGCAGGTTCCCACTAGATTTGGGCAGACCACAGACGAACTGCAGAGTTGCAAGGTATTGGGCCATTCCTGTTTATTGGATTCTTGCAGAGGCAGGCAAGCAAACAGGCAGAGGAAAACCACTTCTCACAGCAGCGGGCCAGTGGTCAGGAAAACCATCCTTGCAGTAGCGGATCAGCAATCCATGCCAAGGGAAATACCACAGCCTTATATAAACAAACTATACACATGTGGCTTTTTGCCACATGCTCATGCATTAATCATGCAAAGTGCTTGTGGCCGCAAAACAGGTGAGCAAGCCGAATAACCATGGCTAATTTTCCTACACTCCACCCCTTTAGGGTTGTTTACATCACAATCTGTGTAACAGGTATCATCTGCAATGGCCCTGTGCAAAGAGTGAAGTTCATTACACCCACCTTTCACAGAAACAGTAGAGACTACAGCAACAGACTACTAAGGCATATGCTATACCAAAAGTGACAATAATTACAAAGGTGCCCTTTACAATAACGTCTCCTTGAGTACTCGGGATAATACACCTACCTCTACCTTAGGCAGTCAGGTGCCTGTTGCCCAAAGAGTTAACTGGAGGCCCACCTCAAGCCCCCTATCCCATGGTGCCAATAAGGCCACTCATCATAGGTGGGAGGCCAAACAGACCAGGGCCATGTCCATTGAAGCCGTTGGCCTTTAAGGAGGGCTGTTGAGGCAGAAGGAGCATATTGCCCTGCTGCCTAAACCCTGGCTTGAGTAAAATGTCCTTGGTGTATATTTGCAACTGGATGGGAGCAGCTGCCTGGTACAGGAGGGCCTCCATAGGTGCCGGGTCCTGCTGTCAGGGTCTTTGTTTCAAAATCTGAAGTACTGTCCACAAACGGCCTGTCCATCCAGCAAGGAAGCCAGTGCCCTCTTGTTACAGTCCCTGCATCAAGAATCAATTATAGGCCCTGGCCGGTTGGCTCAGTGGTAGAGCGTCGGCCTGGCGTGCAGGGGTCCCAGGTTCGATTCCCGGCCAGGGCACACAGGAGAAGCGCCCATCTGCTTCTCCACCCCTCCCCCTCTCCTTTCCTCTCTGTTTCTCTCTTCGCCTCCTGCAGCGAGGCTCCAGTGGAACAAAGATGGCACGGGCGCTGGGGATGGCTCTGTGGCCTCTGCCCCAGGCGCTAGAGTGGCTCTGGTCGCAACAGAGCCACGCCCCGGAGGGGCAGAGCATCGCCCCCTGGTGGGCAGAGCGTCGCCCCCTGGTGGGCGTGCCGGGTGGATCCCGGTTGGGCTCATGCGGGAGTCTGTCTGACTGTCTCTCCCCGTTTCCAGCTTCAGAAAAATACAAAAAAACCCCAAACAAACAAAAGGATCAATTATACTGCTCAATGGTAGTCCATGGTAGCCAGCCCAGCTGTCTGTGCAAATCACCCAAGGTGAAGGTTCATTACAGACAACTAGCCACATAGCTCTGATAACAGACCTCAGCACCTTACCATAAGTGCTCTGTCTGTTGGCCACAAGCCCCATTCAAACCCTTCAGCAAGCTCACAGAGCCTAGCAGAGTCAAACACATTTAAAGCCAATGCCACCTTGACAGTTCTCTTCACTGCTGCAAAAGTGCCTGTTATCTACGAAGGCCAACACCTGCTGCACATTAGAAGGGGACCATTGGATGGCCAATTCCACATGGGTCCTCTGGCCTCTACCCATCCCCGTTAGATGGTCCCTTGGCCTTCCCCCTATTCAAACTAGAACAATGGGTCTTAGGGGATTCTCCTCTCCCTCAGCCGTCTCCAATATCTGATCTTGCACCTATGCAAAATGAGCACCAACCGTTTTCATTGCAGCTTCCTCTAATGTGTAATCTTGCCACCATGTGGCACAAATGTCAACCATTTTCTTGGCAGCTGCTGGGGCCACTCATTTTCCCTGCTTTTTCAGCAGCTGGAACTTCTGTTCCAGCTCAGGCTGCTAGCAAAGCTCTAACAGGACTCTTATTAGACCTGCCATTCAATTTCTCTTTATCTGCCCCAGCTGCAATCAAACCTACCCACATCTGCATTCAGGTAACCTTTACAGGCCTGTTTCTCTTGTTAGGGATGCAGCACAGTCAGTAGCCCACACACCTTTATGGTGCTGTACTGCTTCTACCTTCCCCCAATGGTCCATGTAACGGTGTTGATGGGCTGTCCTACATAGGAGCCCAAAATAACCACCAATGACCCAAAAAAGGCAGACAGGATGCTCCTGGGAATACTTCCTGCTGTAAATACTTCCTCATCTGGCCCACGGGACCGTAGAGTGAATGCAGCATTCCTCATACCCAACTGCCAGAGAACCTGCTGCAACTCAATATCCAACTGCCACCAACTCCCTCCAGCATTCTCACGGACCATACAAATGGCAGTCATCACCCATTCTAATAGGGTATGATTTCTTCGGTTGTCACAGCAGTTATGAAGATGCTGCCTTAAGGAGGAGTGCATGGTAATGGCAGCTAATTTCTCCATCTCTGCTCGGGAGAGCATGATGCCATTCACCCCTATGTCCCACAACCACAGCAACCAAGCTGCCAGAGATTTTGGTAGGTTTCTGCCTGAATTTCACCCCTGACTCCATCAATTCTGCCTGTGTGTAGGGCCGGACCGCAGAGTGCTCAACTGCTTGTGGAGGGGGCTGTGCCTGCCTTGAGACACTTCCTGCTGCTGGATTTTTCATCTTGGTGACCACCAGCCTGGCCCTGGGTTGGCCGATAGCAGTTTTACACTGGACCTCTTGGACTCGGGCAGCTTCCTTCTCCAGTAACTGCTTGTCCTCGGTGCCCTTTGCTGTTGGTGCTCAGCCTCCAGCTCTCACTGGAATTCTTGAACTCACAGCTCCTCCATCAACTGTTCTAGCTCCTACCACTGTTGGTGCTCGGTCTCCAGTTCACACTGGAGCTCTCAAATTTGGGCAGCCTCTCGCACAGAGCTTTCAGTTACTGCTTGCAGGGCTGTAAAAAAACACACAGCCCACAACCCCCAGTAGGGTAGCCACGGGGAACCACATGCTTAAGAATGGCCACTCTCCTATCCCACTCTTTAAGGATGTTGGCAGCTCCATACTAGTCTGAACCAAATCCTACCCACTATACCAGGTATATTGCCAGTGGCCATGGCTAGGCAGGTTCTCACTGGATTTGGGTAGACCTCAGAAGAACTGCAGAATCAAAAGGCCTGGGCCATTCCCATTTATTGGATTCCTGCAGAAGCAGGCAAGTGAACAGGCAGGGGAAAACTGCTTCTCCCAACAGTGGGAGGCAGTGGTCAGGAAAATTGTCCCGTGCAATGGTGGCCAAGTGATCAGGAACACCCACCCCTCACAGTGACAGGTCAGTGATTTGTGCTGAATAGATCTTACATAGCCTTATATAGCTTATACACATATGGCTTTCTGCCACATGCTTATGCATTAATGCAAGTGCTTGCAGCTGGAAAACAAGTGAACAAGCCTAACTACAGCTATTTTCCCTACACTAAATATTACAAATTGACTATTAATGTATGTTCTTTCTCTCTCGAAATTTCAGGAAAATAACCACAGAATGACAAATAAAGCAAGAGATGAAATCAGAGGATAAGGGACTTCAATAAGTTTTTGGAAAACAAAATCCAGGTAGAGAATGGCTGACTTAACAGCCAGAATCAAGGAATCTCTGAGTGCCTGCAAAAGGCAATGCAGTGAGAAAGAAGCCAGTATACTTGGCAGTATCCAGAAAAGATGCTCATATTCAGAGATGGTGCTTGGGACACTAAAACGAAGGATTGATTGCAAGTCTATATACAGGATCATTGAACTGTTTTTATACTTAATTATATCCAGTGACTACCCCCTTTTCGAGCAAGATACCAGTGGTTAATACTCCTTAAAAATCAACTGAAATTTCATGGAACTTAGAGAATACTAGGGAAAATAGAAGGCTTGGATTAGATACAGGGTTGAAGATATGAATTAAGTGAAAATCTGCATTCTGAATGTGGGCTTCCTAACAGTGTTCCCCGAATGCTGGCTATCAGGTACAGCCTCCTTTGCTGGGATTTTTTTCTTCAGAGAAACTAACTGCCTCCTTTGAAAAGATCTATACTCACTTTTGGTGCCTAAGTAAGGAGCCTAATTGACACTTGGTCATTTCATTGAAGCCCAGTATCTTCAAGTCAATGTATGTGTACAGGGGTTTTCATTCACCTCTTTAGTGCCTACTATTAAATATGAGTGTAAAACCAGGATCACCAGATATTTGAGGAAAATCTCTAATACTTAAGAGATCACACATGGAGAGGGGTAGACATAATGCAGGGACCAGAAAAATACCCACCCTTATTAATATATTAAAATAATGTAGATGTTGTATCCTTTAAATGAGAACAGGGTGCTTTGAAAAGGGAAATTTGGAGCAAGGAACAATCCCCTGTATATTAAAAATGATAGAGCAATTCATTAGAAGGGTTGGAAGATAAAGTTGTTTGAGAACTCACCCTAAACAAAAGACAGAGAAATAGCAAATAAACATAACTTTAGAGAATTCAGGAGGTCTCATATTTTTATAGTAAGAGTTTAAGGAAGAGAAGACAGGCAAGTGAGAGGTGTAGAGAGGAGAGAAGTGTGTATGGTTATAAAAAGGCAGTAGAGATTCCTGTGATAGAACTGTTAGGTATATTTAAAGCAACTTGAATGCTTTAAAATTCTGTAGAACTAACTGCCTGACCTGTGGTGGCACAGTGGATGAAGCATCGACCTGGAACACTGAGATCACCAGTTCAAATCCCTGGGCTTGCCTGGTCAAGGCACATAATGAAAAGCAACTGCTACAAGTTGATGCTTCCCACTCAACCCCCCTTTCTCTCTCTGTCCTCTCTCTAAAATGAATAAATAAAATTGTATAGAAGTAAACATGCAGACACACAAACAAGTACAAATAAAACTGGGGACTTTAATACTTTTTTTTAAGACTTTATTGATTTTTAGAGAGGTGAGAGGGAAGGGGGGAGGAGCAGGAAGCATCAACTATCATATGTGCCTTGACCAGGCAAGCCCAGGGTTTCAAACCAGCAATCTTAGCATTCTAGGTCGATGCTTTATCCTTTGCGTCACTACAGGTCAGACAAAACTGGGGACATCTTAGTAAGATCAGTAGGTTGTATTAATGTCAGTATCCTGGTTGTGATAATATAGTTTGAAAAATGTATCATTAAAAGAAACTGAGAAAAGAATAAATGGTAGGATCTCTGTACTACCTTACAACAGCATGTAATTCTATCTCAAAATTTTCAGTTGGGAAAAAAACTTTAAGGAAGTTAGGAAAGTATTACATAGGCAATGTTTATCATTGGCTGCTAAAATCACAAAAAGTGAAAAAAGCAGACATACTGTGTGCTTCCCAATGGAAGGATGTCATCGCTTATGAAATATATTAACAAACAAACAAAAAACCCCACCAAACTGGCCACACCTAGGTTTAATTAGTAATATACAGGAAATACAGGAGATAGAACAAACAGATACAATCAAGATCCAGACGGGAAAGCTATACAGGAGAAGCTGTCCGTTTCTTCAAATAAATTGGAAGTATGCCCTGGCTGGGTGGCTCAGTAGATGAGGTGTAGACCCAGTATGCCAGTGGTTGTGAGACGTAATCAATGAGTGCACGACTAAATGGAACAGGTGGATGAAATAAGTTGATGCCTCTCTCTTTCTCCCCCTCTCTCCCCCTTTCTCAGATCAATGAAAAAATTTTAAAAATAAATTGGAGATACAAAAAAGGGTGGAGAATGGGAGAAACCTATAGACTTAAAAGGAATTTAAATGAAAACCAGTTACAATATATAGACCTTATTTGGAAAAACTGAGGGAAATTTGAACCCTCTGAATATTTAATATTAAGGAATTAATAACTTTTTTTTTTTTACAGAGACAGTCAGAGAGAGGGATAGATAGGGACAGACAGGAATGGAGAGAGATGAGAAGCATCAATCATCAGTTTTTCATTGAGACACCTTAGTTGTTCATTGATTGCATTCTCATACGTGCCTTGACTGTGGGCCTTCAGCAGACCGAGTAACCCCTTGCTCAAGCCAGTGACCTTGGGTCCAAGCTGGTGAGCTTTTGCTCAAACCAGATGAGCCCACACTCAAGCTGGTGACCTCAGGGTCTCGAACCTGGGTCCTCCGCATCCCAGTCCGACGCTCTATCCACTGCACCACCGCCTGGTCAGGTGAATTAATAACTTTTTAATATGAAATAATGATAGTATGGTATGTTTTTTAGAGTTATATAGGAATATTTCAGATGGAATTTTTTAAAAAATAAGAAAATATAGAATTGTACACCTGAAAACCTATATAATTCTATTAACCAATGTCACCCCAATAAATTCAATAATTTTAAAAAAATGTATGAAAGTCACAGTTCAACATAAAACATTTAAATGTGACATGATTTTGAGTAATTGATAGAGTCTAAGAAAATTTGACCCTGATATTTGCAAGTTTTTCCTTTAGCTTTGAAGATTTAGTAGCATAAAATTAAATCCCTTTTCTGGGTCTAGTCATATTAATTTAATACTTTCAAGAAACACTGTGTTTCAGTTTTTAAAGCCATAGACAATAATGAAAGCTTGCAATTATGATTCAAGTGTAAATCTGATAAACCTGGACCTTTTGAGAGAAATGATATGTTTACTAGAGTCTGGAAGAGCGAAGGAAGTGAGGTGCTAAAGTTCCCATTTGAAATGGTTGAGAATCAAGAGAGAATGTTCCAAATAAAATATAGCCACTAGAGATTTAGAGATAATGTTCACCTAATATCCTTTATATAGTTTAAAATGTTAAATATCCTGCACAGCGGGGCAGATGTGAGGGACAGTGATGTCATGGGATAGGACGTTGGGGTGGCTGGTGGTGACTGGCTGGTGTCCCTCCCTGCAAGCTAAGGCCCAGTGACTTACAGCATCCGCACAGGTATGGAGATGGCCTAAGTCCAGGACAGCTTCCTGACTAATGACATCCTTCTGAGATGCTGCCGCTGGTTGAATACTACAAGGGCGCTGCTGAACTGGTGAGATTCCATGAGTCTTGGAACCAGGAGCACGCTTACGTGACAAGCTGCAGATCTCCCTTGGCAGCAGGACACCCACAGCAGGGACTGTGCCACGTGCTGGAGAAGGGTCACAGCGTTTCAGGAAGGGTGCTGAGGCATCGGTCTCTGAGGGTCCAGGACTTCTCCTGGTCGGACTGAGCCCCTGCCCCACTCCTGGCAGCTCTGGGTGAAGGGGAAGGAGTTTAGGGATTTCGTTTGCGACTGTGTTGCTCTCTCTGTTCCTGTGTGACAGTTACAGTTATAAGATGGCAGGGGCTCAGATACTAAAGGAGAGAAGCCACTAAGTCACCAAATCCTTGAGAGCAGATAGTCATAGACTTTTCTAGGTCTCCTCGCTATTCCTACACAACGTTAGTATATGTACTCAATAGCATTACGTGCTCAATAGTTAATCCCCTAATGGTATCTTGTTTCTAAAGAATCTTGGCACTAGAAAGGAATTAGCCCGAGTCGATCATTTGAGATGAAAAAGCTCCACCTGGGAAAGCCTAGTCTAGGTGAGTTTTCCACCACATGTCCGGCCTTCTAAACGCAACTTCCTAGAGCTGGTGAAAGTTTATTGCGCCTTTGCCTCCCAGGGAAACCAACCGCACCTTCTCGGGAAATAGCAAAGTGACCGCGCGGGAGGTGGGGTGGGGTGGCTCCAGCTCTGCGCACGCGCAGAACCACCTCCGTTTACGACGTCCGAGTTGGGGACCTTTTGTGGTCGGATCCCTACAGCTGAGTGTTGGCTTCCCTCCGGGTCATTTGGAACGGCGCACCCGAGGGCGGGGCCTGCGGGTCAAGATGGAGTACCTGCAGGTTTTGCAGCGCGCCCTGCAGCAGGTCACCGGCCACGGTGGCCTCCGAGGCTATCTCCGAGTTTTCTTCAGGTAGGCGGCCAGAGCCATGCTCTTGGCCTCTGGGCTGGACCTGCGCTGGCTGGGTTCTTGGAAAGAGGGCGCGGGCTTGGGTCACCTTGGAAAAATCGCAGCTCTGGTCAAGGACAAACGGCCCTATTTCTGCCTTCCCGGGGACGAATTCTCTTTGCAGGGGTCTCGCAAAGACAGAACCAAAGCCAGCTCTAGTGAAGGCGAGGGCACCTGGGCTACATCCCTGCCCCTTTTCCTGTAGAGTAATGAGCATTGCCAAACACTCACTGCGTGACCCCCAACCCCTTCAGTTACCTTCTCTGCAGCGGTGGTCCTAATGGTCCCTACTAGTCCTGACATTTATTGGATCCTACTAGCAGCATCGTCCGTGGAAGCCAATTGGAGATCCAGAATCGAATGAAAGCCAGAGCATTCATATCATTTTAAGATGAACACTTTGGCTTCCTGATTTCCTAAAGACTTGCTCACTCCAGTGCCTCATGTCCTAGGGATAGTAGATAAAAGTAGTCTTGTAACTTGGATCTATACATTTAGTGTAATTTAAGAATATCACTTGGATCAATTTATCTTGTGTTGTCCAGTACTAGGGGCAACATAAATAAGTATTCTAGAGCTCTTACCTGAAAGCTGATTCATCAGCAGTGGGTGATGTGAGCCTGGAGATGCAGGCTAGAAGTCTATAAACCAGCGACATCTCCAAGCATTTCTTCATTTTTCTAGTGGATACAGCAGCCTTTGTTTCTGAAAGTTGGTGTTCTCACTTTATTGTTTGTGTTTTGAACAAAGAATCATTCTAAACTGTCTATTCTTTTGGGTATTCACAGGGCAAATGATGTGAGGGTTGGTACATTAGTGGGGGAAGACAAATATGGAAACAAGTACTATGAAGACAACAAGCAGTTTTTTGGTGAGTGCCTTATTATTTGGAATGAATAATGAGAGTGAGCTTGAGACTTGATTTGACTCTGTCTTCCATAATGTACAAGGAACTTCTTAGATGAATGTATAAATCTACATTTACTTTTTTTTCATGGGATTATGTCATGCATGTTGTTTATAAGTGGAAATAATTTTACATAAAAACCATGAGCCGTTTTTCCATATTAGTTGGCTATATCTACAGCTACCTTTCTTGTTTAGAGATTAGTTTGTGTTTTCTTATTTAAAATTTCTTTTCACAGCATTCTTAATAGCAGCACAATATTCCACTGTATAGAAGAACCATTATTTTTTTAAACACTTTACTACTGATAGACAATTAGATTGCCTTGAATTTTTTTTTTTTACTAGAAACAATGTTTCAGTGAACTTGCTTGTAACTACATCACATTCACTTGTTTAAATGTTCTAAGAATAAATTTCTGGAGGTGGAATTGTTGAGTCTGGTATACCCATTTAAAATTTTGATATATTGTATCTGCTGTGAGATTGTTCAAGTCCAGCTCTATCATAATGGCCTTACTCTATGAAACCTTACCCAAAGTTTTCTTCATCTGCCTTCATGTTCCCCTGCCTCTTTGAATTATAGTTTACTTTTAGTTATTCTTAAGATTGATTTCTGTAGTAGAAGAAGCAAATCCTGACTTAAATCTGTATTTCTTTAAATAGATATATTTGTCGGTTATATGTTTACCTAAGAAAACTAAAGTAAATGCAGATTACCTTTTGCTTATTGGTTTAAACCCCATTATAGTGATACATTTAATAGTCCCTGTTTGTGGGGTGGGGACAGTGAGGAATTAGGAGAAGGAATTAATATTTATTATGCACTTACCTGTCTAATGCTGAAATAGGTGTATGCGTGTGATATTTAATTTTCACAGCAACCTTAAGGTATAGGTATAATCATCTACTTTTATGGACAAAGAAACGGAGGCTCATAAAATTTGCCTAATCACTGATAAGTGACAGAGTCTTGATTGAAATGTAGGTTTTTGTCCATCTTAAGGACCCAATAGAAACAATCTTGTAAATTGTGGTTAGTCCTTCAACTATTCCATAGAAATGTATAAAAAAATGCAGCAATATTTTTTTGATGACATGAACTGTCCTACTTATCTAACTATCATTTATAGTTTGCCTATTATGTATGATCACCAGTTTCTGTAAGGATCTCTAGAGATCATTTAAAAAACAAGTGTTGGGAAAGATGTGAAAAATAGGGCACCCTTGTGCACTGTTGGTGGGAATGTATATTGGTGCAGCCACTGTGGAAAACAGTATAGAGTTTCCTCAGAAAATTAAAACTGGAACTGCCTTTATTACCTAGCAATCCCACTTCTGGGAGTATAGCCAAAGAAACCTGAAACACTAATTTGAAAGAATGTATACATCCATATATATGTTCATTGCAGCATTGTTTACAATAGCCAAGATTTGGAAAACAGCCCATGTGCCCATCAGTAGATGAGTGGATAAAAAGCTGTGGTACATTTACACAGTGGAATTCTATTCAGCCATAAAAAATAAGTAACTTACTTTTTGCAACAGCATAGGTGGACCTGGAAAATATTCTACTAAGTGAAATAAGCTAGTCAGAAGAAGACAGACACCATGTGATTTCACTTATATGTGGAATATAAGGAACAAACTAAACTAAGAAGCAAAATAGAAACAGACTCATAAATACAGAGAACAGACTAATAGCTATCATAGGGGAGAGGAGTTGAGGGGCTGGGTGAAAAAGAAGAGATTAAGCAGAAAAAAAACAAAACCCACAACAACTCATAAACACAGACAACAGTATGATGATTACCAGAGGGGAATGGGGGGAGGTAGAAGAAGCAAACGGGGGATAGATGGTGATGGAAGGAGATTTGATTTGGTATGATGAACACACAGCACAATACACAGATCATGTATTATATAGAATTGTACACTTGAAACCTATATAATTTTATTAACCAATGTTATCCCAATGAATTTAATAAAAATTTGAAGTACAAAACAATACTTACATGGAAACATAAAATTCAGGTATGATTTCTGTGAATACATTTCTCCTGCCCCCTTCTCAGGAGGAGCAGTTTCTCCTGGATGCAGAACTGGCTGGGAACACGTTTCCCTACCTTCTCCACTGCTTCTCGGCATGAGTGGAAGCCGAGGTTCTCCACTGTGGGAAAGGTCTGAACCCCACCCACAGAGTAGGCTTAGTCCCTGTGCAGGGATTTTGCTGTGGCAACTGCCTGGCTGTTGATGAAAGCTTGGCATACAGTTCCTGGAGCTTGCCTTCACTATTACACCCAGGGTTCTAGTCATCCAACATTTCTCTTACAGAAGAGCACATAAAAGTCTTAATGAAAAGGTTGTCTTTGGTATTATGCAATTATTATTTTTTTAGGGTTGTGTTTATTTTCTCAAATCTTTTTGAATGTTGATCTTTCTACTCAGGCCGTCACCGATGGGTTATATATACTACTGAAATGAATGGCAAAAACACATTCTGGGATGTGGATGGAAGCATGGTGCCCCCTGAATGGTAAGCCAAGTCAACATTTTTTTTTTTTTTTTGCTTGGCAGTATTTGTTTTACTACACAAATATTTATGGGATAGCTTATTTATTTATAAGGCAGGCAGTAGTATGCTGAAAGCAGTCTGTCTTGGTTATATAGCTCATAGTTTTTGTGGGTCAGGAGTTTGGATAAGATATAGCCTGTATGGCTTGTCTCTGCTCCAGGATATCGGGCCTCAGATGGAAGATGCAAAGGCTGGATACTGGAATCATCTGAAAACTTGTTCACTCAGTGTCTGCAAGTTGATGTCGGCAGTCAACTGGGGCCATAGCTAGGACTTCCTCGGGCAAGTGCTCTGAGAAGGAGTGCCAGGCAGAAACCGTCTTGCCTTGTCCAGTTTAGTCTTGGAAATCATCCAGTATCTGTTTTGTATTTCATTGGTCAAGGCACTTAGAAAATTCTGCCCAAGTTTAATGGGAGAAAGCATAGATACTGTCTCTTGATGGAGATGTGACAACATCACATTGCATATTGGGAGATATATTGGTGCGGCTATCTGGGGGAAAAACAATATAGGGGGTCCTTGGGTTACGGCCAAGTTCCGTTCCTACGACAGTAACGTAACCCAAATTTTGGTGTAAATTGAAACACACCCTAGCCTAAGTCATTTACCTACCCTAACACAGTTGTAAAATCATAATCTAGAGCCACAGAAAAAGGAAAAGGACATAAATATACTGCACTGTACACCGTACTGCTTATTCTTCTGCCGTGTGCAACCAAACTAGTTTGCCCACGTAGTACGACGCTAATGGTGTAAGCCAGAACACTCACATCTCAATTTTTTAAAGTTTTTATGGGAGTGAGCATTGTAAACTCGAAATGTCGTATGTCGAGACTATCGTAACTCCAGAACCCCCTCTATGCTATAGTATCACCGGCTGTGGGAGAAGGGATCAGCCAGAACTCTGGCTCTGATCTCATTTGGCAGTTTGACCTTAAGCAAGCTCCTTAACGGGACTTAGTTTTCTCACCCTAAGATGAGAATCCTCAAATTCTTTAGATCGCTAAAAACTATGATTTTATAATATAACTATGTTGATTTCTTTTTTTATTATTCATTTTAAGAGGAGAGAGAGAGAAAGAGCTAGAGAGTAGGGGGTGGGAAGAACAGGAAGCATCAACTCCCATATGTGCCTTAACCAGGCAAGCCCAGGGTTTCAAACCAGTGACCTGAGTGATCCAGGTTGACGCTTTATCCACTGCGCCACCACAGGTCAGGCCCTTATAAAACCATGTTGAAATGAAATTCTAAATGCTCTTACTTGAATTACCAAATGTTATATTAAATATTTCAGAACAAAGTGCTGATCTTGATTCCATAGGTTGCTGAAGTAATACCATTTGGTTAATATACAAGAAGATCTGAAGAGCTTTCCGATTAGTTTAGAAAGTGTTACCAAAAACAAACAAACAAAACTAGAAATAAGTATATCAGATTAACTGACATTTTATTTTAAATGAACTTGATAATCAGAAATAGATTTTGGCTTTAGTGAGTACCACTGGGTAATATCAGAGTAGGTATTCACTTCCATTGTAAAGGCTCAGTTAGAAATCCAGACGTGTGACCTAAGTGAGTAAAGTGTGAGACAGTAGTGAATAGTGAAGACTGTAATGGACCGAAAAGCACACTCTCTGTCAGAGAGGACAGCTGCCCTGTTCACCTCTCCTCAGTTCCATCAGGTGAGAATTTGGCCAGGGGTTTCTAGATAAGATTTTTCAAAAGGAAGGGGAAATCTACTTCATGGTGAGATTCCTTGGGTTTTTTTTTTATATGTTAATTTAAAATATTTGTCAACTTAAATACAGCACTATTCAATATATGACGGAAATGTTCTATATCTGTTCTGTTCAGTAGGGGAGTCACTAGCCACATGTGGCCTTTTGGAATGTGGCTAATGTGACTAAGGAAGTGAATTTTTAATTTTATTTAAATTAAATGGGTTTCTTGAATGGATAAGATAGGTTTTTTTGTTGTTTTATTTTGTTTTAACATTGTGTGAGCTAATCAAACATGTTTTTAAGACTTCAGCCTACAGCCAGGTTTTAATCACTAGTCTTCTACTTGGACCACTAGGAGCATTGACCCATGTCACTAATGTGGTCTGAAATCCATGGTATTGGATTGTGTCTTTATAATAAAACTGATTAGCTCTTAATAGCAGCACTGATGCTACATTTGAGGCTGGATGTTTTGCTCTTTTTGATGGAAATAATAACTTATGGTGTGTTAAGATCTGAGGACTAGTTTCAGGTTTAGAGCTATCCACCTTCTCCAGAGGGATCTTTGTATGTCAGGGCCATGATTCAGGACCACGGTCTCAAAGTGGAATATTGGTTTTAGGGGGTGAGGTGTCCCAGTTTTTATTTGTTTAGTTGATTGTTTTGGGGTGGCATTGGTCCATGGAGGATGTAGAAGACAGATGAGCTGTCTTGAGATCTGTCTCCTTCAAAGCACTCATCTAACTAACATTGGTGCTCAGGGTTTGTATTTTGGGAGAGTCGAGGCTTGGGGAGGGAACTGATTTAAACTGTGTGAAGTGAAACATTTAAAATTATAAACTATTAAAAAGATCTGAAAAGATAAAAGTACTAGTAAGCCCAGCAAGCCCTTTTATATCAGATGAAAAAGAAGCTGACAGCTTTAGAAGACATCACCTAGCAGTTGCCTGAGGGCATTTGAGGATGGGAGCTAAATTTCTTTGTGGGGTGGAGCCTCCTCTGCAGGCTAAGTACCTCTGATGAGCCCTGTTTGTAAGGGAAGCTTACAGGCCCATGATGTCTTTGTCAGAAGAAGTGATGTGGGCCAAGCTCAGCAGTTTGTTTCCCAGACTCCCTTTTGCTGAGCGTCGTGTATTGTGGAATTCTAAATCTGGATTGTTACCTGTGGTTTGATTCATGAATAAGTTTAAAGTAGAGTTAATTTACTAGAGAGCCAGTTATTATCTTTCATGTAGAATAATGGATAAGTAAAATTTATCATCTTTATGCATTCAAATAACTATTTGTTGCATAATTGTCAGGTGCAAAGACCTATTGCAGGCACAGGGGATACAACAGTGAATAAAACAAAAGTCCTTGCTCTCATGTGAGGAGACATAAAAACAAATATGTATTTTAGGCAACAGTGAACACAAGGAAGATGATATGGAGCTGGCATTCATAAAGGGATAAAGAGCATGGGAGGAGCGGGTGGCTGCTTCATACTGGGGTTAGTAAAGACTTCTTCAAGGAAATGACATTAGAAGGGGTGGTGAAGAGCTCCAGGCAGCAGGAACCACAGGTGCAGAAGTCCTGTGTATTAGAGATGTATTGCTATATTCAAAGAACAGCAATGTGGCCAATTTGCCTGGAACCGAATGGGTGAGGGGAAGATATTAGGAAACGAGGTAGGAGAAGTAGGTAGGGCCCAAATCATGTAGATCTTGTAAGTCATGGCTTTTTTTCTAAATTGTTTGGGGGTCACTGGAAGAATGGTCTGTTTTACAATTTTTTAAAAATTGAGAATAATGCCAGATTTTCTGAAAAGTTACAAGTCTTTGAATCATTTCTAATTAAGTTGCCAAAATGATGCCCTATCACTTCTGAATACTTCTGCGTATAATTCCTACAAGCAGGGACATTCTCCTAGTTACACATGATATAACCATCAGAGTTAGAAAATCACCACAATGTACCACTACTGTGTAATCTTCAGACCCCATTCAGGTTTGGCCAGTTGTCCCAACAACATCCATGGTAGCAACAGGATCTGATCATGCATTCCATGTGTGTCTTCTTTCTCTCTAGTCTCTTTCACTGTGGATTGGTTCCTCAGTTTTTCCTTGTTTCTTATGACCTTGAAACTTTTGGAAATTACAAGCCAGTTATGTTACAGAAGGTCCATCAGTGTGGGTTTGTCCAGTGTTTCCTCTGGAGAGGCTCAGACTATGCTCCTTGGCAGGAATGTCACACAAGCACTGTCAGGTTCTTGTTGCATCCTTGCTCTCTGGTAGTTTATACAGTTGACCCTTGAACAACATGGATTTGAGCTTGCCTGGGTCCACTTATGTTAGCTAATTGCCACCATCTCTACAGTAATGCACAGTCTTTTTAAAAATTTTATTTATTTATTTGAGAGAGACAGGAAGGGAGAGAGAGGGTGAGAAGCATCAACTTGTAGTTGCTTTCACTTTAGTTGTACATTAATTGCTTCTTGTATATGCCTTGATTAGGGCTGAGCCATTGTCCCCTTACTCAAGCCAGCGACCTTGGCCTTTTCATGCTATTAACCTTTGGGCTTTATCTGGCGGGCTTTGGGATTGAGTGGATGATTCCCCCCGCCCCCCAAGCCAGCAACCCCCTACTCAGAACCAGTGAGCTCAGGGTTTGGAACCGGCAACCTCAGCATTCTGGGTTAATGCTTTATCCACTGCGCCACCACAGGTCAGGCGCAAAAGTCTTTATTTTCATTTTTATGGTGGTGAATTATAAAAGTAAGTAATCAGTATGTACTAAAAATTTGACAAGGTAAAATGTTACTGAGGATAGCTTGGTAGAAAGTTTAGACTGTTTTATTTATTTATTTTTTTTAATGTTTATTTTATTGATTTTTTTTTATTTTTTTTTATTTTTTATTTTTTTATTTATTCATTTTAGAGAGGAGGGAGGGAGAGAGAGAGAGGGAGAGAGAGAGAGAAAGAGAGAGAGAGAAATGAGGGAGGAGCAGGAAGCATCAACTCCCATATGTGCCTTGACCAGACAAGTGCAGGATTTTGAACCGGCAACCTCAGTGTTCCCAGGTCGACGCTTTATCCACTGCGCCACGAGAGGTCAGAGTTTAGACTGTTTTATGCATAGTATTATTAATTACTGTTTTCACTTAACATTAGAAACAAAGCTGCTTTTGTATGGTTTGAAGTATTAGAACTCAAATTTTTTGAATCAAGTACTTAAAGAAAAAGTGACATGGCTTGTCTAGATTTTTATCTACTGTGTATATGCTTTTTCCCCTTGTTTATTTCTAAGTAACATACCTTTTCTTCCTCTATGTAGTACACTAGTCTCTCCTTATATATTGCTTTTTCTTATTAAAATTAAGGGTTAAGTTATTCAGGTAATATATACATACATTCTTTTTTTAAAAAAAATAGGTTTTAGAGAAAGAGGAAGGGAGAGAAAGAAACATCAATTTATTTTTCCACTTATTTATGCATTCATTGATTGATTCTTGCATGTGCCCGGACTGAGGATCGAACCCGCAACTTGGAGTATCAGGAGATGCTCTAAGCTACCAGGCCAGGCCCCATACGTACGTTCTTTTTAAAATAATAATATGTGTTAAAACATTTTCATTTTTAACAGAAAACAATTTTGTCCTTAATGAATTTTCCAGTACATGGTTCAGTTAAATATTTTTGATCTTGTAAAATTAATTTACTTAGGATACTTAACATCATTGTGGTCAGGTTGGTTTTTGGTTGGCATAGACGTTCTAGATGCTTGGGGAGAGAAGCAGGATGGCAGGTGGGGGAATGCTTGGAGGTGGCAGGAATCAGGGATGATTCATAGGTGGGCTGAGAGGTTGGGTAGATGGTGGCACCATTCATTCAGATGGGAAGACTGGGAGAAGAGTAGGTTCGGGCTGTTTTAATTTTTATTTCCTTAAACTGTTTTTCACCTTTTATGACTTATCTTTTAATATCTTTTGTCCATTTTTCTAAACTTAATAATAGTTATATAACTTTCTGCTAGTCTTATTGGTAGTCTCACTAACTTTCTCAGCCAATTTAAGTAAGTTTGTATTTTTTTGTCCTTTAAGAAAACAATTGATATAAAATTAAGTGGTTCTAGGCCGCTGCGTCAGTCTTCTGGACAATGCTCTTAGTCCCCTGGCATCTTTAATTGGAATAAAAATGACCCGGCTGAAAACCTGTTTTGCAAAATCTCTGGTGTGGAAATCTAAAAGATAACGTTTCCTTAGCTTTTATTTAATACTAATTATAACAGAAGGCTTATGCTAGCCCAGCAGATAATAACATTTTTTGTGTCTTATAGTTCCTTCTACTGCCATGATGAGAATAAATTGTTTACTCGTCCTCTGTTGCCAGTAGCCTTCCTGCATAAACTTTCTGATTTCATGTATTGTGGTAATAAGTATCTTTTAGTTTTCTTGAACCTTTTCTATTTCTTCATGAGCTCTTCAATTCCTCACTTAACTGAGTAAAATACAAATCTTTTGACTATAGCTCCTTAAATATTATTTTACCCTTCAGAAGTCTTAACAGCAATTATTTGAATAAAAGTTTCTTTAGTTACTTAAGGTGACTCATCAGGGTTTAAATATCTCTGCTTTGCCTTAAGTTTACATGTAGTCCCTTGATAAGTTAACAAACAGCCTTGGTTTTGACAGCTGTTCCTTCCCTGAGTGGCGAGTGGAGCCTGTCTCACCAGCAACATCTCACAAGGTTTCAGAACTCACATTAATCTTCATAGTTTATTGGTCCAGGTCACTTTCACTAATCCCCAGTTTCCTCTGGAGGATGTGATAGGGCCAGCAGCCCGGGGTGTACAGACTTCTTCATTTTTCATTGTTAGCTGATCATAATACTCAGCTCAAATACAGCAACAATAATAACTTATCTCTATTTTTAATGGTTTTAGTCACTTAATAATTATATCTATCAATTACTGCTAGCAGATATATATATATATATATATATATATTTATTTTTTCAGAGTGAGGGAGAGACAGGAAGGGAGAGAGGGGGAAGAGAGAGATGAGAAGCATCAACTTGTAGTTGCTTCACTATAGTTGTTCATTGATTGCTTCTCATACTGGCCTTGACTGGGTGCTCAAGCTGAGCCAGTGACCTTTGGGCTCAAGCTGAGCCAGTGACCTTTGGGCTCAAGCCGACAAGCCCATGCTTAAACTGGTGACCTCGGGTTTTTGAACCAAAGACCTCAGGCTCTGTCCAGGTCGAGGCTCTATCCACTGTGCCACCGATCAGGCAACAGATATTCTTGAACTTATACAGCATCGTGCATTTTTCTTACTGTCTTTAGTGTTGATTATTTTACTGAAACCTCCTCCTGTTGGCCTTTTCTCTGTAGCTGGGCTATTCTTTATTTTCCTTGGAGTTGCAGCGCTACACCTGTTTCCTCGCTCCCTTTCTTCATAGGGTCATATCTGCCTTTATGAGCTCTGAGCCATGGGGGATCTGTGACGAATTCTCTCTCTCTCTCTCTTTTCTTATATAAACTCAGCTTGGCTTCCTGCTCCATTCTACTCATTGTACCCAGGACAGTGATCCTTCCTTTCTCTCTCATTAGAGAGATATTCCGCTGTGTCCTCCAAGGAAAGTAGCCAGCTTCCTTCTGTAGGCCGGATTTCAGCCAATCTCCTTTCCATTAAATGGTTAAACACTTAAAGCTGAAATACTTGTGAGCTTTGAGCTGTGATGTAATCATAAGGTAACAAATTCTGTGTCCTCTGGTGTTGGGACTTGGCGTGATGAGACGCGTGCGGAGACGCTCCTCCCCTCCCTCGGCCTGGCTTCCAGACCACCGCTCCGTGAGCCAGCGCAGCCCATGCACGCGGCAGCTCCGGGGCGGCCTCTGGCGTCTCGGAGGAACACTGTGTAGTTCATCAATTTTAAAATATATTTTTGCATCTAAAATTAGGATACATACTCTAATCAATAGTATCATAATTTAATTGGCAGCATTTTTCTTTCTTAGAGATAGAGAAAATAATGGTGTATCTTAAAATTGTTGGAGTCCTAGGTTTGATGAAATACAGTAAGAATAATAGCAATAGCTAACCTTTGTTAAATACCTACTATGCACAGGAATTTTTCTAGATGCTTTATGTGTATTATCTCATTTAGTTCTTATACCATCCTTAGAAAGGTGTTCAGATGAAACAACTAAGACACACAAAAGTTCAGCTAAAGATTTGAGCTCAGGCAACAAAATAGCTCCAGAGCTGCCCTTTTAGCCCTCTTCCCACCATACTACGCTGCCTCTTCATAACTGTCTCTTTTGGCCTCGGCCTTGGCTCAGTGGCGTGCAGATGTTCCAGGTTCAATCTCCAGGCTGGGCACACATGAGAAGCGATCATCTCCTTCGCTTCCTCTCCCTCTTCCCTTTCTCTCCCTTTTCCCCTCCCACAGCCAGTGGCTCGTGGCTTTGAGCATCAGCCTTGGCACTCAGGAGAACTTGGTTGGTCCGAGTGTCAGCCTCAGGCGCTGAAGATAGCTCAGTTGATTCGAGCATCATCCCCAGATGGGGGTTGCCAGGTGTATCCCAGTCAGGGTGCATGCGGGAGTCTGTCGCTCTGTCTCCCCTCTTCTCACTTAAAAAAGTAAATAAATAACTGGTTTTTTTTCCCTCTTTAAGGCATCGTTGGCTTCACTGTATGACTGATGATCCTCCAACAACAAAACCTCCTACTGCTCGTAAATTCATTTGGAAAAACCATAAGTTCAACCTCAGTGGCACTCCAAATCAGTATGTACCTTATTCCACCACTAGAAAGAAGATTCAAGAGTGGGTCCCACCTTCAACACCTTACAAGTAAAGATAATGGAAAACAATTTAACATGTAAAATACGGGGCTTTTGATGTAATTGCACTTTTGCTGCTCACTGGTAACTTTATTAAAATTATTTGATTAAACAATGTCTTGTGTCTTTTTGCCCTTAACTTTGTCATGTATCAATTACAGAAGAGAGGCTTACGAAACGTGGTTGGTGTAGACTTCTGTTGGGTGGCTGCCCGGTTTACAGCTCCCCCTGCCAGTGGTCATGTTTGCGTCTCTTTTCCCTGCCTCACTACCGTAGCTGACCGTAGGGGAAGACCCAAACCTGAGCCGAGGCCAACAGGTTTTTTCGAGGGAATGTGAAACCTGAACAGAGAGACAGAGAGGTTAAGAGCCACCAGAGCTGTATGGCTTCTGTGGTCGCTCCCTCTGAGGAGAAGGTTTTCAGAGATTTTCTATTTCCTGAGCTTTGGCTTTTTCACAGCTGATTTGGATTTATGAACCATCCCAGGGTCCATCTAATACATTCTTATTTCTTTAAGCTAACTAGGGTCATGGATTTTTTTGTTGCTGTTTGAAAATAAAAGAACTTTAATACTCAGATTTGTTCCAGAAAATAGGTGGTAAGCAAAAGACCTTTAAGGAAATGAGGGGTCTTTGGTGTTGGTGTCTGGTTCGGACGAAGACAGTGTATTCTGGATAGAAGGCTGACAGCTTCAGCAATCAGGGAGCTTATCAAACTGCTGGTTTTAGTTACCAGGAGCCAGGAGCCCCCTGAGGATAAGGCCCTTGGATACTGGTTAGCATCTGCCACAGAACAAGATAATGGGATTGGAAAAGAATGCAAGGATTATGGAGTCAGTTAGTTGCTTTCAAGGGCACTGGATAATTTAAAGGAAACAATGAGCCTGCTTCCCAAATCTCAAGTTATTAAGTGAAGCTCTGAGCAATTATATGACTTAGCTAGTCCTAAGTATTTTACATGAAAATTAAGGGACAGGGTGGGGCCCTGGTTGTTGGTATAGGAATACTTGGAAGTGTTGGAGACCGAAAAATCAACAGAATTTTAGAGTTTGGATATCTGGGGGACAGAGGTGCTGGGAGCTGACTGTAAGCTGGCAGTCTGCTCAACCCCACCTGCCTGAGTTGCAGGGGACTGTGCTTCAGTACTCGTCCTGCCTCCCATGTTCCCCAGAAGGACTGGAAGGAAGTTACTTTTTTGTATAAGATTGTGTATGTTAAGTCAGGGGTCCCCAAACTTTTCACACAGGGGGCCAGTTCACTGTCCCTCAGACCGTTGGAGGGCCGGACTGTAAAAAAAACTATGAGCAAATCCCTATGCACACTGCATATATCTTATTTTAAAGTAAAAAAAACAAAACGGGAACAAATACAATATTTAAATTAAAGAACAAGTAAATTTAAATAAACAAAC
Organism: Saccopteryx leptura; assembly: GCF_036850995.1. NCBI lineage: Eukaryota > Metazoa > Chordata > Mammalia > Chiroptera > Emballonuridae > Saccopteryx > Saccopteryx leptura. The sequence goes on from NC_089503.1 coordinate 302,064,201, forward strand.
TGACCAGTATTTCAATGGGAACTATGCTCCTCTCACTGACCACCAATGAAAGAGGTGCCCCTTCCGGAAGTGCTGCGAGGGCCGGATAAATGGCCTCAGGGGGCCGCATGTGGCCTGCGGGCTGTAGTTTGGGGACCTCTGTGTTAAGTATTGGTGGGGGGTTTTCTACACGTGGTGGAGTTCTTGGGTTGCCTTGGAAATGTCATTGCATTGCTAATTTCCACCTTGCCCAGGAGACTAAAGAAGGATGTGGCTAGGGCAGTGGCCATGTTTTTGCGGCTCTGCCTGGGCAGGAGTTACTGCTGGCAAGGAGCTGTGGCTTCCTATCAAAACCCATCTTTTATATGTCTTTAGTTCTTTGTCTATATTTATTAATTTTGTACCGTTTCCGCTCAAGACCCTGAATATCCTTCTCACACGGGTTGCGACCTGGAAGGAGCTAGAAAGTCCCTGGTTGCACTTTAGCGTCACCTAGGGTCATTTTCAATTCTAGAGGCACAAGCTATTAAACCAGCACCTCGGAGGGTTCCAACCCAATAATTCCATTGCAGCTAAGGTTGTGAACTACTGAGCTAAAGAAAGTTCTGAACTATTCTTTCTCAGTTGTAGGAATCTAAAGTTTTCTGGTTTTCTTTTTTGTTTTGGGTTTTTTTTTTTGTATTTTTCTGAAGTGAGAAGCGGGAGTGAGGGGGTAGGGGTGGGGGGTGGAGGCTGACAGACTCCCCCATGTGCCCAATCAGGATCCACCCGGCATGCCCACTAGGGGGCAATGCTTTGCTCCTCTGGGGCGTTGCTCTACTGCAATTGGAGCCATTCTAGCACCTGAGGTGGAGGCCATGGAGCCATCCTCGGTGCCCTGACCAACTTTGCTCCAATGGAGCCTTGGCTGCAGGAGGGGAGGAGAGAGACAGAGAGGAAGGAGAGAGAGAAGGGTAGAGAAGCAGATGGGCGCTTCTCCTGTGTGCCCTGGCCAGGAATCAAACCCAGAATTTCCATATGCTGGGCTGATGCTCTACCACTGAAGGAATCTAAAGTTTTCTTATAGCCTCCCCACTGAGTATCCTTTACTTAGCTGGGTCAGGCTGAATTTTGTGCCCTCAGGGGAGACTAGGATAAGTTTGCTGTTTTGGGCAGTTGTCTGTGATTTGCTGATGGACCAGTAGAGCAGGACCAAACACTACAAAGTGTCCAGTGCATGCTTGAGATTTCATAATGATCAACTACCTACTGCTTCAGTAACTTTTCTGCCAGGGCCTAAAACATTGCTTTCTAATGCCATGAGGGACAGATTGGCAAGGGAAACTTGTGGGCAATTCGAAGTTCTGTCCTGGCTTGCCATTTCTTTTTGGGTCAGACATGTCGGAGGTTCACCCATGGGTGTGTTCTTCACGGGAGGAAGAATGTGGAAAGGTAGTAAGTAGCAACTGTCTGACCTACACCATCTTTCACCATGTTTAGGTAATCTTAGAGTCAGGCATGAAAGCAACAGGCAGCTACCTTAGGTTTTAACCTGATATTTTTAAAAGCCAACTTGATAGGTCTAGGTAACAGACATTTGAATCAAGCCACATAATCACAGCTTCTCAATTCCTAGACCTGAGTTGATTTTAGGGACCAGAACCCTTGATTTAAGGGCTGTGCTATAATAAGGAATGTGTTTTATGAACCTTGCACCCAGCTACTTTAGGTGATACGTACTTGGAAGAGAGAGATCCAGAGTTTTCAGGGATCAGTGGATACTTGTTCTAAGTAGCATGAACTTTGGGGGGATTGAGAACACTGGCCCCTGGTCAGAATAGAGGTTATGGGTCGGAGATTGGACCCCATCTCACTGCAAGCCCACTCAGTGGGACCCTGAACTCTTCCCCTTCCTGACTCTCTTGTTTATTTCCTCAACTCCCAAGTGTAGCTAGGATGCATGTCCTTTGCAAAACCTCAACATTGGCTCCCTGCTTGGAGGAGTAAGTTTTCGTGATAGGCCAAGGGGGAGCCATTGGTGCATACAGTTCCTAGAAAAATAAATAAAAAAGCATTATGTCTTTGGGGGTAATTACAGAAATTAGCACAACCATCAAAGGGTAGAAAGAAATGAGGTGATCTGTCAAATCCCCAACTATAAAGTGAACTTCCGTTTTGACCAGGGAGAAAGATTGATGGGTCTTGGAGAATGACAGTGGACTATGTCAAAACTTATATGAGGCGATCCAAATTATCCCTGCTGTTCCTGAAATGGGCTCTATTGAAGCAACTTAGTACATACAGCCTCTGGCGTTTGATCTGTAACTATTGGTCTAATCACTGCATTTTCATCCATACTGGTCTGCAGAATTCACTAGCACTTTGCTTTCACCTGGCAGAGATGGAAGTAGCTTTATAAATCTGTCCCAAAGATGCCAACTCCAGCCATTTGCTGCATGGGGACATTTAATACATCACCAAACCACAGGATGTCACATTAGCACACTGTTGATACAGGGCAGGAAACACCAGATACACTAATGCCTTGTTGACACACATATTGTATATTCCAAAGGATGAACTTCACAGCTCAGGAAAGTAAAGGCACTTGGCTGCTTAGTAATATCCCCAGGGTTTCAGTGGTGTAGTACATGTTGAGTTAGCCCCTTGGGCATCAAGGACAAATTGCTACATCTTGTCTATTTTACAACTAAGAAAAGCATAGTACTTTGTGGTAGAGACAGCATATGGGACATAGGTGTTCTGCAATTACTTATTTACTAGGTAGCCTGAAAAACTGTCAGGGTAAAAAGCAGTCTCTGTAGGAGGCCCAGGCTGCCACCCAAGCAGCTCTCTGCCCCTCAGCCCCCTCAACATAACTGGGGGATCAGGATACTTGCTGGAGTCAGAAACAGGTCTCTCCAGGAGTCCAGAGAAATCACAACGGAAGCCCGCAGGATTCGGGAGCAAGGCCATGGACCCCTTCAGGAAGATCCCTCTTTTCCTTTTCAGCAGCAGCTCCAATTTGCTACTGGTGTGTTGGGGACCACGGGACATAAGGTTCTCTCTGATCCACCTATTCATAAAGTTGATCATTTTTAGTAACACTCTATCACTTGGCAGGTTGGGCCAGAGCAGGCCATGAAGGCCTTTTGTTTGGGTGAGCAGATCTTCCCGTTCTGTGCTATTAACTGCACTATTCCCACACCTTGTGCCTCCCAATCCGCCCCTGTGCCCTTATGGACGGTTGTTGGCCAATTAACTGAGAATGAAAAGCCCAGCCCGGTTTGTAGCTGTTGAACAATATGCACTACCAGATAAAGTGTGCTATTGGACCCCATACCCGTATCCGCAGCTGCCCTGAAGGACAGCAGAGGGCAGGATTTCAGCAGGAATCAGGCAGGATTTCAGCAGGAATCAGGCAGGATTTCAAGCAAAGCCTTTTCTCATGTATTTTGACTGGAAGGAACATGCTGGAGTCAGGCTTTATAACCAACCAGAAACTTGAACAGAGCAACACTGAAAATTGGTGTGAAAGTTTTGGCAAGAGCTTTGCAAATGAATCTTGAAGATTGGACCTAGAATCCCCAGAGATTTAGAACAAAGCAGCCATATGCTGATAGGGTCATCTCCTGAGCACAAGTTCTTGTCTCAGCGTTGGCTTCTAGAGGAACACAAGACAGAACACAAGACAAAACACATCATCATAGGGCAACAGCTTCATGGTGGGAAGTTCATTTCATTGAACTTCTTCCACTTTGGGGAAGCTTGATTTGTTTCATGGAAATGGGGTGTCATTCTAAATTGGGATCTGCTTTCCCCGCCTATCATTCCTTGCACAACACCAACATTCATGGACTTAGAATGCCTCTGCTTGTTGTACATAGGATAGTGTCCCTGGCCAAGAAACCCACATCACAGAAAGAGGCAATGGACTGTGGGTATCCCTGCTTGTGTTCCTAACAAGCCCTGTCTGCCTCTCAGACATCATATTTCTGATTTTTCCCTCTTAACACCTACCATATGTCAGTCATACCAACCTTCTTTCTATTGTATTTTTCCTTTTTAAATTAAATGCATTGGGGTATCACTGGTTAACAACATTATATAAGTTTCTGGTACACAATTTTATAATAAATCATGTGCATATTGTGTTGTGTGCTCACCACCCAAGGTCTAGTCTCATTCCTTTACCATATATTTGACCCCTTTTACCCTGTTCTTACTCTGGTAACCACCATACTGTTGTCTGTGTCTATAAGTTTGTTTGTTTATTTGTTCACTTGTCACTTTCTGTTTCTGTCCCACACATCAGTGAAATCACATGGTGTCTATCCTTTACTGTCTGGCTTATTTCACTTAACTTGATGCTCTGAAAATTCATCCCTATTGCCCTTCATTGTCTTTCACGGCTGAGCAGCGCTCCATTGTATCTATGGACCACATCTTCTCACCCAGTCATTGGTCAGAGGGCATGTAGGCTGCTCCCATGTCTTGGCTATTGTGAATAATGCTGCAGAGAGCATAGGGGTGCAGGTATCTTTACAAACAGTGTTTTCAAATGTTTCAGGTAGATACCCAGAAGAGGGATTGCTGGGTCATATTGTAGCTCTATTAATTTTTTTGAGGAAACTCCATAATGGCTGTACTAATTTACAGTCCCACCAGTCATGGTGGTAGGGTATGTGTGGGGGAGTCTCTTTTCTCCATTTCCTCTCCAACACTTGTTATTTCTTGCCTTGTTGATAATAGTCATTCTAACAGGTGTGGGATGGTATCTCATTGTGGTTTCGATTGGCATTTTTTTAAACATCCAGGTTCATTCTTGTCTTGGGGCCTTTGCACTTGCTGTTCCTTCTGCCTGGAATAGTGATATCTTTGTGTAGCTCCCTCTTTTGTATCAGCGATGTCTCACTTTACCAGTATCACCTCTTTGGCAATATCTGTGTCCCTCTAATCTAATGCAGCTCTCTTGAAATGTCCTATTATTTTAAAATTTTATGTAAATTTGCTTGTTTCATCATACTTATCTTCATGACACTTTTTGATCCTTTCTGAGAGAAAGCATGAACAAAACTTTTCCAGTAAATGATCTGTGTGTTCAGTATTTACTGAACACCGACTGTCCCTGATGTGGAACAGTATTGATCAGATTGAATAATTTTGCTAGAGGTGAGATGATGACTTAGCAGCAGCCCTGAACAGCGAATTCTGATTTTTTAGGAAGCAATAGCCCGGTAGGTTTGTAGCCCTATGGAGAATAACATTGAAGTATGCAAACAGTTATAAATAAGAAACTTATAATGTATTATTGAGCAATTTTTGTAGGTGAAAGAAAAGAATACACTAATTGCCATGATGGGGTACTGTGTTTCCAAAAGGATTGGTGATTATCTCAAGGGTTTGTAATCACTTGTATGATCAGCTTGCAAAGACCTTTAGGCGTGTGTCTCCTACTTATGGAGAAATCCCATTTATAAGATTCTCCTTAGATAAAAGTTAATTCATACACTGGTGCCAAGTGTCTATGGGTATGAAGTGGAGTTGCATGGTAAGTCCACAGTAATCAAGCCACATTTGAGAGCTCTGGCTGCAGGAAGGTCATATTCCTAAGACTTATGGAAATACTGGCATTACAGAAGGAGACGTGTTATGATAGATCATTTAACAAATGCATTGGGACAGAACTGGTTTTGGAAAATTGTTGACCAAACTGATGTCTTGGGTTGATCCACCCTCTTGGCTCAGAGCAAAGTTGCTACACAGGTCCACTATGTTGTACATTTTCCCTATGTGCAGACAGTGTGAAAGTGTCCCTTGGAGTTGTGGACACTTTTGTTCTCGGTCACCCACCAGGATATGTCAGGGAGACAACCTCGTTCCTGGAAAGCATACGTGTGAACGTCTGTTGCCTGTGCTTGCACACACCCTTTCCCTTTCTTCTGTTATGGGATCCTGACCTCTCTTGGGGATCATCTTTGCCCTACTTGCAACAATAAGGATCAGAAAATTTGCACCTACTCTCTCATTCTCAGAGTATTGCATCTCATTGGCTTCCGTTATTGGTTCAGGAATGAATAAGTGACTCAAGACAGGCCAATATAATTCAAGCCCAGGACTTTAACGGTACATGCTGGAGAAACAGAATTCCTCCTCTATAAGACGTGAAGCTTGGAGGATAGATGCCACTGGTGGCTGGGAGGCACTACATTAAGGAAGGCAGTCGGAAAGGGAAGTCAGTGCAAAGGGAAGTGGAGTCAGGAGAGGTAACAGGACAGATTCCTGACCATGGTGTTTAACACACCTGGCTCTAGATGGGCCTGGAGCTAGAATTCATTTAGACTTTTCAGTTATGTAAACCAATACAAATCCTAGCATTATTTTTCTGGATCTAGATTGACTTAGGCTTCTTTTACTTGCAACTGAATGTCTTCACTCAAACAACATCCTTATGAAATTATTACCTCTCTTCTGTAGCAATGGAATTTGTTAATGGTATGCACAACCTTTTTTACTAGCTGTAACCCTGATTATGAATTTCTGATTCATAAATATGGGCATATGACAGGCCAGTGGTGCTTGTTAGGAATTATTGGTATAAACTAGTAAGTATCTTCGAAACTCAAACTTGTGTTGCAGTGGATGCATCCACTCCATAAAGCCTCCGCATGTGCACTGAGGAACTATCTAGGTCTTTAAAGTCCTTGTATCTGAGAGCTCTCCTTAGGGAGTCCAGTTACAGAGAGGCCTGCAGATGTGCACGTTTGGCTGCATGTAGCCTGGACTTGGAACTTTGAGCCACAATAAAATTGCTAAAAAATTAACAATCATGTCTGTGTCACTAAATAAGACTAAGCAGTGACTCCATGATCTTACTTGATTTATGATATTCTTTTCAAAGCAATGGAGAGAGAACAAAAACTTATGTGCCATAAAATCTGCATCCTCACTTGAAATTTAAATTTTAAGTTACCCTGAAAATTGTTTTCATAGGGATGAAAAGCTATCTCTTTGCAGGGAGGGTTAATAAATGTGTAGTATTAAGAGCTGTCATCTAAGGCAACACAAATGACTAGAACCCTTTACTCTAACTTGACTTAGGTGGGAGGAACAAAAAATATAAAAGCCATCCACATAAAATACACACATCTCACAAGTGTCATCTCATCTAATAGAGTAATATTCCACCAGGGCTAAGAGAGGTGCCCACAGGGGATGGAGTTGTCATCAGAGTCTGGGAGGCATCTCCAGGTTGAAAAAGCACACGAACAATAAAACAATATTGCATTGTTGACATGAATAAAACACTCCATTGCAGTATTTTTGTAATGTAAACTACCAGAAACAAAATTCAGTACAGTTCTTAGCTGTTAGGACATGTGAGTTTAAAAAGAGATTCAAAATTGGGATCACCTGTGAACAGGTCTGGGTTTATGGGGATTGATGGAGATTCTAGAATCAGATGGTGAGGATGGTTGCACAACACTGTGAATATATTAAAACTGCCGAGACACACATTTAAAAAGTCTAAATGATGAATTTTATGCCATGTGACTTTTATCTCTCTCTTTTTTTTTTTAATTTTTCTGAAGTGAGAGGGCAGAGAGTGAGACACACTTGCATGTGTCCAACCAGGATCCACCCGGCATGCCCACTAGAGGGCAACGCTCTGCCCATCTGAACTGTTGCTCCATTGTAACCAGAGCCATTCTAGTGCCTGAGGCAGAGGCTGTGGAGCCATCCTACATGCCCCTGGGCCAACTTTGCTCCAATGGCTGCAGGAGGGGAAGAGAGAGACAGAGAGGAAGGAGAGGGGGAGGGGTGGAGAAGCAGATGGGCACTTCTCCTGTGTGTCCTGGCCGGGAATCAAACCTGGGACTTCCACACTCCGGGCCGATGCTCTACCACTGAGCAACCAGCCAAGGCCTTATCTCAATTTTTAATAAAAGATTAAGAAACTCAGTTCTAATGGATTGGTAGTAATCCTGTGTCTTCAGTGAAAAAGAAAGTGACATTTACCCCACTATAGCTCCTCTTAAAAACAAGTCTGTCTCCCTGGCAAACCCTATATGATTATTCCCTCTTCGGGCAATTGGGCTTAACACAGATTGAGTTGAGTCTTTTTGTACAAATTCCATTACCTAAAGGTAATAGCAGTGTCTCTTGAGGGTGTGTGTGGTATGGAGTAAAGGCCTGGGAGGGGAGTGGGAAAGAAGGGAGGGAGGGAGGAGGGCAGGAGTGCCAAGCCTCCCTGCCCCCGGCATTGTAAGACCACAGGAAAGCTGGACAGCAAACAGGGAGGGCTGGAAGACTGGTCTGACCAGGACGTCCTGAGGGTGGATTTTGATGCTTCTGGCTTGGCATTCCTTCTGAGACCTCTCCCCCTGGGAGGCTGAAGGGATCTAAACAACAGGAGAAAATTTTCACATCCGGTCAGTGTGGGAGGTGACCGACTCCTTACCACAGTTTGAGAACCTTGACTCTTGAGATGCCATCCTGGGAGCGAGGGAAGTGCATGTTCAGAGCTAGAGCCCTAAGATGCCCCGTGTGGCTGGGACTGGGACTCCTATTACCCAGGCCTCTGTCTGCCTGGCCTGCAGCAACTGTGTTGTGGCCATAGATTTTTTTCCCCAGACTTAACAGGGATGCTCCTTACATGACAATAAGACCATCTTACACTTGCTTAGCACTTATAAAATACTTTTTTTGCATCTAGCTTGATATATAACCTAAATTCATCAATGTATCTTTATGCAGTGTGGGCGGTATGTGAGCTGGAAAAGCCATTGAATACCCGATGCTCAGTTAATGCTCTCCTTGATTGGGATTCCTGAGCAGAGAGCTGGGAAATCAAAGTTGCAGCTGTTGCTGAGACAGTAAAAAAATAGTTTGAATACCTGCAACCCTAACAACGAACGAAGCCAGTGGTTCACAGTTCTGAAGTTAGGTGTTCATCTTATGCAAGCAGAGAGCATGGTGAGATGTGTTGAGGGAGGACACAATGGACTGTGAGCAAAAGAGAGCCTGAGAAAAAGAGCCACGTTGCGTCTCTGTCGATGAGTCAGGAGAGTGAGGGGGCAGGAACACCAGGCTCACCAAGGCAACCCCTGGGCATCCAGGTCACTTTCCTTTCCATGTTTTCCCTCTGAAAATGCACTGGAACCATTAATGAATTTATTCCTGGATTATATCAAGGGAGAGAAGGAGGGAGGCAGAGAGGGGAAAAGCCAAGCTCCAGATGGGAGCCTTGATTTGTGAATGGCCTCTCATTCTAATCCCTCTAAACTGGAAGTCATAAGGGTCGCCTGATGTCTCGCCCAGATCTGGGTCAGTTTAAGCATAATCTCTCCCTCTCCCCGAACCCACAACCTCTTCTCCTGCTCCCACCTCTTAACACGGTAGTCACATTCTCTCCCCACACCCCACAACCACATCGTTTGGAACGTGTGTTTTGCTTTACCCCGCCTTTGACGCTTCCATCAAACAGGAAAGGAAGGTCACTTCCAGGGCTTCCTTCCCAAGGTGTTGAACTGAGGGGCAAGTGAGAAGGGCAGGGCAGGGAGAGGAAGAACAGCTGCTCCCCTCATTAAAATGTTTTTACTACAAATCTGTATGGGGAATGGCTCTGGGGGGAGAGGATTAGGTGAGAGAGGGCTTTACCCTTTTGCTGATTATTACTCTATTCCCAATTATTGCTGGACAGCATACCCTTGCGATAACTTGTTTAGTAGTAATGCGCTGTAGAAGTACATGCTTTGTAACATTCAGCAGTAAGACCCAGCCTACCAAGCACCTAAGAATCAAATTTTTCTCTTAAAAATTTCTGTTTAAAGATATTTTGGGGTATTTTAACTATACCGCCTTCTACTTGGCCCTCCCTGGTCTAGAAGTCCTGAGCCCTCTGTCCTGACTCCAAACCCCTTCATGTTTCCTTATAGAGATGCCGACCAAGGGACTGTGGGGAGTTTGGAGAGAACACGCCTCCCCAGCCTGGTGGTGACAGCTTCCCTTGTGGAGGAGATGCAGTGGTTTTCTTCAGTGTCCCCTTTGATGGACAGGAGACTTGGATAAAGGGGTCATCTGAAATAACTGGTTGCCAGAGTGATAGGAAAGGGCCTGGGAAAAAGCTCATAGTGTACTCCTCTTCCTCGAGAAATCCAAGCCTGACCTGTGGTGGCACAGTGGATAGAACATTGACCTGGAACCCTGAGGTCGCCAGTTTGAAACCCGGACAAGGCACATATGAGAAACAACTCTACTGCTCACAAAAATTATGGGATATTTCAAAATAAATATGAAGCGATAAAATATTCCCTAATTTTTGTGAGCAGTATAGATGAGTTGAAGCTTTCCACTCCCCTCCCCCCTCTATCCTCTCTCTAAGAAAAAAAGAAAAAAAGAAAGAAAGAAAAGAAATCCAAGATCTCGGCCATGCCTGGATGTTGGTGAATGTAGGCCTCCCAGCGCCTAGAGCGGCCTCCCAGAGTGACCCTGGAAGGGAAGAGCAGAAGCAGCGTGAGCCCGGGGCCCCAGACTGGCCAGTTAGTACCTTCCCTGCTTTGCAGAGGGGTGAGTCCAGGCTACTGCGTGGAACCTCTCCGCACTTTCACGACCAGGTTCTCAGGTCTGTCACTCTCCAAGGCAGAGGAGCAAAACTGATGTTTGACAGAAGAGACTAGTGGCATAATCCCAACAGGATTTTATTTTTGCCTCCTCCTGTTTTGTAATGTTTTATCTCCTTGACTTAGATGAAATTTTAACAGATTCCATGTTTTTTTTGTTTATCCTTATATAACAAACAGAGCTACAATAACTTTAATTCTCAAACACTAATCCCAATTTAGGAATTAAATTGCACAGTCCAAGCTATTAAATTGTTTCTAGCCACAAAGCTGTTTTAGTTCATAAAGTTGGGGCAGTTTGTGTAGTGATTGAGAATGCAGTAACACATAACCTGAACAAAGGTCCAAAACAGATTTAGTTCAACACTTACCTTACACAGCCTTACAATTGCTGTGTAAGTGAGTCTTACAATTGCCTGGTTAGGTCCCACCTCCACCATCAGTATAGGTATGTAGCCAGTCTCAGAAATTGTGGTCCAATTTCTATCCCTCAGTTTCCTCTTCCTCTCTGCTCTACAGGGAACTCCTTTCTCTTAGTACAATTGCATTCAACATATACTTATTAAAATTCACAATATGGACATAGTATCATGTTTGATATTGTTAAGGCAAATCAGAGATGAGTGAAATATAGTCTTTGCTATCTTGCTCTATCTATCTATCTATCTATCTATTTATCTATCTATCATCTATATATCTATCTATACTGCTCACAAAAATTAGGAGGTATTTCAAAGTGAATATAAAGCTATAAAATATTCCCTAATTTTTGTGAGCAGTCTATCTATCTATTTATCTATCTATCTATCTATCATCTCTATCAATTGATTGATCTACCTACCTACCTATCTTCTATAGACAGATAAATGGTATAGTAGATACTATTTATAAATGGGATCAGTAGACAGATAGATACATACATATGTGTGTATATAAACACACATACACACAGAAAGAGAAAGAGAGAGATTCCAATGAGGAGAGTGGAGAGGGAGAAGAGGCGAAAATATGTAATGGAGAGAATTAAAATAAGCATATTGGTACATCTGCTTTATAGAGACAAAGCAAAGCATCTGAGGATGGGAAAAGGGGGCTATTATTATATCTTGCTGGGAGAACATACATGACCTAGCAAGCTCTTCATGCTCTGGCTTTTCTCTACCTCTCTAACCCGATCTCATAAGACTCTTCCCCAGCCTCTGTGTCAACTATATTAACTTTCTTCTTCTTCTTTTTTAATTTTTATAATTCATTTTAGAGAGAGGAGAGAGAGAAAGGAAGGGGGTAGGAGAGAAGCAGAAAGCATCAACTTGTAGTTGCTTCTCGTATGTGCCTTGACCAGGCAAGCCTGGGGTTTTGAACCGGCAACCTCAGCATTCCAGGTCGACGTTTCATCCACTGGACCAGCACAGGTCAAGCTACATTAGCTCTCTTTCAGTTCCTCAATCCAGCCCTGTCTCTTCCTCCCTGGGGCCTTGGGACATATTCTTCCACCTGGAATTGATTGTTTTTCCCATTCATCACCTCAGAAAGTATCCCTGGGTCCTAGTGCTGCCACTATTCTCACAGCACCCCATTTCTAGATGGAACCCCTTAAAATTGTACTTAAACAACCACTGTAAAATTCCATGCTCAGTCAGTGTATTTTCCCTTCCCCAGGATATAACCCTACAGAGGAAATATGTCTGTCTTGTTCATCTATTTAGTCCCGGAACCTGTAACAATGCCTTGAACATAGTAAGCACTCAAAAAATATTTTTGAATAGATTAATAAAGGTGGAATTTAGGATTTTTTTCTCCTCCTCTCTTTTCTTCCCTCTCCCTCCCAGTCCAGCTTTCCTTTCTTTCAATGCCTTACTTTTTCTAATAATATTCTTTTTTTTTTTTTTTTTGTATTTTTCTGAAGCTGGAAACGGGGAGAGACAGTCAGACAGACTCCTGCATGCGCCCGACCGGGATCCACCCGGCACGTCCACCAGGGGAGAAGCTCTGCCCACCAGGGGGCGATGCTCTGCCCCTCTGGGGCATCACTCTGCCGAGACCAGAGCCACTCTAGCGCCTGGGGCAGAGGCCAAGGAGCCATCCCCAGCGCCCAGGCCATCTTTGCTCCAATGGAGCCTTGGCTGCGGGAAGGGAAGAGAGAGACAGAGAGGAAGGAGGGGGGGGGGTGGAGAAACAAATGGGCGCTTCTCCCATGTGCCCTGGCCAGGAATCGAACCCAGGTCCCCCGCACGCCAGGCCGACGCTCTACCGCTGAGCCAACCGGCCAGGGCCTATAATATTCTTTTCTGTTAGTTCTGCACACCTTCCAAATCCTCCAGTGGTCTGTTAGGACCAGTGTGGAATTGAGAGGAGACCTCCCATTTGTTCCCCTCTGTGTATCTCATTCCGGGGGACATAGTTCAGGTGCTGCACATAGTCCTTTCTTCATTTGGGGTTTGAGAGGAGGTTGCTACTCAGAGTGTGACTCTGAGACAGGAGCCTCAGCGACAGTGAGGAGCTTGTTTGAAGTACAGTCTAAGTAAGCCCCACTCCAGTTCCAGTCCGCACATGAACTGAGGACGCCCAGGCAATGGTGCACTAGTAAGCAGTAGCAGTGCTGTCACGGAGCCTGTCTCCTAGGACTCGAGAGCTGGAGAAGAAAGCTGATTCAGTCCTGTGACATATCAGCTGTATCCTCTTTGAGGAAGACAATGAGATGGAGTTTGGAGGGTAAGACGTTTTGTTAGGATGTCACAAAAGAAAGATAAAGGAACCTGCAGAACTCAGTAGGGGAAACCTTTAGACCATGATGCTCATCTGACTCCTGGGGAAGGAAAGAGGGAGGAAGAAGAGTTGGATTAGGAGTTTTGTGACAGAAACAGAGAGAAAGACAGAGAGAGGGACAGATAGGAACAGACAGACAGGAAGGGAGAGAGATGAGAAGAATCAATTCTTTGTTGCAGCACCTTAGTTGTTCATTGATTGCCTTCTCATATGTGCCTTTACCAGGGGGCTACAGCAGAGTGAATGATTTTTTGTCAGTGACCTTGGGCTCAAGTCAGCAACCTTTGGGCTCAAGCCACCGACCATGGAGTCATGTCTATGATCCCACACTCAAGCCAGTGACCCTGAGCTCAAACCGGATAAGCCTGCACTCAAGCTGGTAACCTCGGGGTTTAAAATCTGGGTCCTCTGCCTCCCAGTCCAATGCTCTATCCATTGTGCCACCTCCTGGTCAGGCTGCAGTGCATTTCTTACAAAGACTTAGCTAATCCAGTGGGGAAGTCCAGAGCAAAGACCACCGAGGTGCAGAGCCTGCATTGGTCAGACACAGCCTGGTCCTTGTAACCCTGCTGTGCCTGTCACTGGCAGAGGGCTGCCCAGGAGCAGCTCAGCCTCTGCAGGAAAGCCAGGCAGAACCAGAAGGGGCTCACAGCTGAGGCTGGCAGCTAATTGTACTCCTTGAAGCTAACGAGCAAGTTTTTTCTTTAAGGGAGACCCTAACAGTGTACGCCTATGGCTGCCACATGTGACATCTGAAGGTAATTTTGCAAGATATTGATGAAAGCTAGTAAGTGGATGGAAAGCAGATTTCAGAAAATACCACATTAAAGGAAGCCTGACTTATGTGCTTTTCCAGGACTGTTTATATTGTACTGATTCTTCAGGGAACAGTCTCCCTGAGGGCCCCTGGAATGCAAGGTCCAGAGGACATTTTCTCTTATGGAGCCCAGGGAGAGCTCATGTGAACCATAAGGTGTCCCTGTGTTTACAAGATGTACAAGTCAGTAAACAAAATGCAATGGCCACAGGTCTGAGATCACCCTGTGCGAGCTCAGTGAGCCCAGGCTCCCCAGGGGCAGATCTGATCCTGACTGGCAACCTCAGAGCCAGAGAAAACATAAACCCAAAGAAGAACAGGAATGGCAGTGGTCTGGGGAGGGGAGTGCAAGGCCCATAGTCAACCGGCAAATCCTTCAGACTGGTTTTCACTTTCATGCCCCTTCCTCACTCATGACCGTCTGCAAGGACAGCCAGCTACACACACCAAGTCACACACAATGAACAAATTTACACTTGCCAAATTCATGTACGCTTCAAAAAGCCGTATGCACATATACTTCTCCAACCCTGACATGTCCACATCCTGCTATTTCAACAAATATTGGTGAACCTAGAATCAAGTTTCCAAAACATTGCCTGTGTGTAGATCACAGACAAGAGGCTGTAACATACACATACACAAACCCCCCAAAACATACAGGAACAAAACTAATCACACATCAAATACACAGTGACTTTATGGTAACTTAAAACCAACAACCATCTGGAACCAGAAATGCCTTGACAGATATTTCCCTTGGCTCTTTTTTTTTTAATAAATTTTTATTTAGTTAGTTATTTTTTACAGAGACAGAGAATGAGTCAGAGAGAGGGATAGACAGGTACGGACAGACAGAAACGGAGAGAGATGAGAAGCATCAATCATTAGTTTTTCATTGCGCATTGCAACACCTTAGTTGTTCATTGATTGCTTTCTCATATGTGCCTTGACCACGGGCCTCAGCAGACCGAGTAACCCCTTGCTGGAGCCAGTGACCTTGGGTTCAAGCTGGTGAGTTTTTCCTCAAATCAGATGAGCCTGCACTCAAGCTGGTGACCTCGGGGTCTTGAACCCAGGTCTTCTGCATCCCAGTCCGACGCTCTATCCACTGCGCCACTGCCTGATGAGGCTCCCTTGGCTCTTGATGCCCACTGAAACCCTGTAGGAGCCGCCTAGGGACGATACCCTAGTGTGCTAACTCAGAAGAGTTTAGATGTTATTTTCGCATCCCCCTGCTGTTTGCAGGAGAGAACTAACGCTCTGGGGCCTGATGCTGGGGGGAGGGAGTGCGTGTATCTGGAAAGGGATTACACATTTCTATAGAGGAGTGGAGTGGAGTGGAGTGGAGTGGAGTGGAGTGGAGTGGAGGGAATAAGAGCCCAAATTCTGCTTGCTTAGGTTTGAATCCCAGCTTTGCCACTTTCTACTTGTATGACATTGGGCAAGTTAGTCAATCTCGCTGTGTTTTATTTTCCTCATCTATAAAATGAGAATACTAATAGTACTTACAAAATAGATTGTTGTAGGAATACAGCAGTGCTGAGAATGGGCCTGGTGAAGCATAGAGCAAAGTAAGTGTTGGTTATTAGTCTACTTCTGGGAGTGTCTCCCCCCCCCCCCCCCCACACACACACACAGCCTCCCTAGTTCTCTGGTATAAACTGTCCCTACACAGACCTCCACACAGTTGCTAGCTGCCACCACCAGGCAGGAACAGCTCTCACCAATATCTCTTTATCCCTCCTCCCCTTCCCTGTTAAGGTTTTTGCAGATGGATTTGCGGAGAGGGTGGCATCTCTTCAGGGATATGAGACTAGGCAGCAAATTTCCAGACTCCGGCAGAGCGGGGTCTGTCTTGCTGACTGCTGATGTTTGAACTGGGAATAAGGGCTTTCCCCAGAGCAAGGGCAGGGGAAGGAACGCTGCAAGGTTTCAGCCGGGTACCTTTTGGTGGGTTTGTAAGAAGCTGGGAAGAGAGATGTTTCTCCATTGGTCCGTAGATCGATCTATCTATTCTATTTATAGATAGATAGATAGATAGATAGATAGATAGATAGATAGATAATCTGTCATCTACCTATCTGTCAAGGTCCATAGCTCCGTCTGGCCCCCTTCAGTGTGAAATTTTCCCCTAAACAAGAGTGTTATTCTTCCAAGGCAGAAAAGTGAAAAGGACTGTCATCTCCTCTCTCTTAATCCGACTCAGCCAAAGCCTTATCCCTTCAACCCATGACAATTCATTCCCTCTCGAGTCCACTCTGTGTTCTGCGGGCTCCCAGGTGAACTGAAATCCAGAGCTATTCTCATCTGGTTGCCCTGGGAGTTTCAGCGCTCTCGGTACAACCTGTTCCTCCATCCTCTCCACTCCCTCCCATCCTCCCTCCCTCGTGGGGCTGCGACCTTCTCAGCCCCCCTCCCTCTCCGGCTCCGGGCCCCAGCTGCGCCCTCCGGAGAGACACCCGCTGCCACAGTCCCCGGGAAGAGGGGCGGGAGGAGGAGGGGAAGAGGGGAGGAGGCGGGAGAGCGCGCAGGGTGGAGGCCCGGCGCCGCCGCGCAGCCAGAGAGAGGGGTGGCTGAAGGTTGCATCTGCTGGAAGGAAGCTTTTGGCTGCTTGGTAACGGGTTGCCAGACCGAGAGAAAGGCAGAGAGCAGGGCAGAGGCTTCTTGACGTCAGGACCAAGCGAGGGGATCGCGCCAGCCACCCCAGCCCGCCCCACTGTGCTCCCGACTGACGGCTGGAGAGTAGCCGGACGCGAGGCTTTGGCTGGCTGCGCGTGGGGGCGAAGGAGCCGGTGGACAGGGGCGCAGCATGCCCCCGGCCCTAGGGCCATGGAGATCTCCCTGGTGCCCCTGGAGAATGGCGGGGCCATGACCGTCAGAGAGAGAGGTGAGGCCCGGGCAGATTGCAGCCAAGCCACAGGGGGAGAGCTCCAGTGCCCCTCGACGGCTGGCCTCAACGATGGACCCAAAGAGCCGGCGCGGAAGGGGCGCAGCGCGCAGAGGAGCGCGAACCAGGGAGGGCGGGCTTTACCACCGCTGCTCCAGGAGCAGCCGCAGCCTAGACAGCTTCCAACGGGGGACGAGGAGGGAGAAGGAGACCCTGACCTGGGCATGGTGGAGGACCAGGGGCTGAGCGCGGGGGCCCTGCACCATCAGCGCGTCCTCATCAACATCTCCGGGCTGCGCTTCGAGACGCAGCTGGGCACCCTGGCGCAGTTCCCCAACACCCTTCTGGGGGACCCCGCCAAGCGCCTGCGCTACTTCGACCCCCTGAGGAACGAGTACTTCTTCGACCGCAACCGGCCCAGCTTCGACGGCATCCTTTACTACTACCAGTCGGGGGGCAGGCTGAGGAGGCCGGTCAATGTCTCTCTGGATGTGTTCGCAGACGAGATTCGCTTCTACCAGCTGGGGGACGAGGCCATGGAGCGCTTCCGCGAGGACGAGGGTTTCATTAAAGAAGAGGAGAAGCCCTTGCCCCGGAACGGGTTCCAACGCCAGGTGTGGCTTATCTTTGAATACCCAGAGAGCTCGGGGGCCGCACGCGCCATCGCCATTGTCTCCGTCTTGGTCATCCTCATCTCTATCATCACCTTCTGCTTGGAGACCTTGCCTGAGTTCAGGGACGAACGCGAGCTGCCTCCTCATCCCCCGGTGCCTCACCAGCCTGCTGGGCCGGCCCGGGGCGCCAACGGCAGCGGAGCCGGGGCGCCTCCCTCTGCCCCAACGGCGGCACCTCTCCTGCCTCGGACCCTGGCAGACCCCTTCTTCATTGTAGAGACCACGTGTGTCATCTGGTTCACCTTTGAGCTGCTTGTGCGCTTCTTCGCCTGCCCCAGCAAGGCAGAGTTCTCTCGGAACATCATGAATATCATCGACGTGGTGGCCATCTTCCCCTACTTCATCACCTTGGGCACCGAGCTGGCAGAGCAGCAGCCAGGGGGCGGGGGCGGGGGTGGCCAGAGCGGGCAGCAGGCCATGTCGCTGGCCATCCTCAGAGTGATCCGCCTGGTCCGGGTGTTCCGCATCTTCAAGCTCTCGCGCCACTCGAAGGGGCTGCAGATCCTGGGCAAGACCTTGCAGGCCTCCATGCGAGAGCTGGGCCTGCTCATCTTCTTCCTCTTCATCGGAGTCATCCTCTTCTCCAGCGCTGTCTACTTCGCCGAGGCGGACAACCAGGAGACCCATTTCTCTAGCATCCCGGATGGCTTCTGGTGGGCAGTAGTCACCATGACCACGGTGGGCTATGGGGACATGAGGCCAGTCACTGTCGGGGGCAAGATCGTGGGCTCCCTGTGTGCCATCGCTGGGGTCCTCACCATCGCCCTGCCGGTGCCTGTCATTGTCTCCAACTTCAACTACTTCTACCACCGGGAGACGGACCACGAGGAGCAGGTGGCCCTCAAGGAGGAGCAGGGAAGCCAGAGCCAGGGGACAGGGCCGGACAGCAGAGGCCCGCGGAAGGCCAGCTGGGATAGGGGGTCCTTCCGCAAGGGGTCCCTGGAGAATCCGGAAAGAGCCCGGAGGGGCAGCTGCCCCCTAGAGAAGTGCAACCTCAAGGCCAAGAGCAACGTGGACTTGCGAAGGTCCCTGTATGCCCTCTGTCTGGACACCAGCAGGGAGACAGATTTGTAAGGGGCGATTCAGGCTGACTGGTGGGGACAGCAGAAGCCTCCTGAACCTGGGTGTCTGCATTATACCACAGAGTATTTCAAACCCAGCCTATAACCAGAGTCTGTCCCTCTTCCCTTTGCTCCTTCCCTCTCTCTCTCTCTCCCTGGATCCCCCCATTTTTCTTTTTTCCATGATTATCAAGGGTCGCCTATTTTTAAAAAATACCACATTCCATGACGCAGGAGCTGTTAAGATGGTGAGCGCTATGAGATGGATGTATTTGTAGCCAGTTTCCTATACCCAGCAGAGGAATAACCCAAACAAAAATGACTTTAAATAGCCCAGATCCCAAGAGATTTTGTAACTCCCCCCCCCCCCCATCCATGTGTTCCAAATTTGCTTTACATATGGTTATATTTGTGTGTAGGGAGAACTATTTTTATGGCTGGTAAGTGGATTTTTGTACTATAGTTCAGATGAAGATATTTTGGATATATTTTCAAGGCATATGTTGTATTTATGGAAGAGAGAGTTACTGTGATGTTTTTCTGTGAAACTTACATTAGAGCCAGAGACCCTGGTTACAGTTGTTCTGGTTCCTGTGTCGGTAAGCCTCTCTTTTCTGGGATGTGGTATCGGTGCTTTGCATCTAGAGCAGGGAATATTCTGGAAGAAAGGCAGGTCTGATTTTTTTTCTGTGCACCTTAAACAATTCTTATAACTTTCTTCGAAAAGCATGTTAATGATGTTGGAGGAAGGCTTCTGATAATTCATTCTCTTTATTTTTATCCCAGGAAATAAAATGTTACTTGGTTGAGGCAAGTGTTAGTTTTTCTACAGCAGATGCATCCCCCCCCCCCCCCGTTTTTTTAAATAAAAGAAAAATAATCCGTCACTTGCTGATTTTGATTTTGGAGTCAGAGCAGCAGCTACCGTGATGGGGTTAGGAAACTTAGAATGCTAATGGTTTGATCATCAACATTTTTTTTTTTTTTTTGCTGGCTTCCCCTCTTTGACTCATAGACAGAGCAGTGAATTGTTTTGCCTCAGGCCATTGATGACATGGACACCCCTGTAACATGTTAGTATTAGAACCAACCATCAGCATAGAGTGGGGTGAAGCTTAAAAGGCAGAGGGTGATGAGGCCCTCCAATTCTTCCTGACTACCCCCCCCCCCCCAAACTACTGTGGTCTCCTGGTGCTGGCTTTCTAAATTCTCCTCTGCCTGCAGGTTTTACGCCCTCCTTGCTTTGGCTCTCAACAGCTCTGAGAAGCAGGCTGGATTCTCCGACAGAAAGCCTGTTTACACAAACGAGGCCCCTGGTGTGAAAGTCATGAAGGGAGAGAGGGAATCGCACCTGTTATACTGTTCCTGCCAACCATGGTGTGGCAGAGAAGGAGGCACGGCCCTTTGGTAGACAGAGGCAGCCAGAGGCCAAATGGATGCATTTGCTTGTCCACATTAAAGGCTGGTTTCTGCCTTGTCAGGAGTAATCTCTAAACTTAGAACGATTCTCTTTGTTTCTTTTTTCACTGGGTGGTTGTAGAAAAACATCACAGTAGGTGTAACACTGCCTGTGATTTCTCTCTGGGATTAGCTGTTCCCGTGGGGCTCCAGATTCCTGCTGTTGCTCTTTCTGCTGAATTATCCAAAGACTGGTTGTTTTACATCCCTGCCCGGGTGGGCCGGTGGTCCACAGTCACTCCGCCCCCACAGAAGCAGTGAGCAAGCTTACTGGCTAGTTGTGAGGGTGTATACCCAGGTGTCCGTGGGGTGAGGGAGGATCTGCTAACTGGATATTTGGGAACTGCAGATTTAAATAAGATGCCGACACAATAGTAGAGCCAGTGGCTGTGACTGACGGGGGTCATTTCCAGGCAGGAGCTGTTAGTGGCAATTCTGAGGAGGAAACAGAAGGCTTGTGCAGGCAGGGCTCTGTTGTTTCTCATTACTTGCTGGGGCAAAGAAAGAAGAGCAGAGACACTTTATTTATTTATAATTTACAATCTGCTTAATAGCAGGGCATCTTGCCAAAGCTCAACTCCACACAGTCTCACCTCCAAGCCCTCTATGGCTTTTGGCTTTAAAGCCAATGTGGGGAGTAGTACACACCTGTGCTTAGGACTGAGTCAGCCAGTCCCAGACTCAACCTCCCTTAAAGGCAACAGAGAAATTACCATCTTGGATCTGGAGGTCAGCTCATTTAGGCTTAAGCCACAAAGAGAGCAGTGCCCAGGTCTCAGGTACGTCCAGGTGCCTGACGGCCTGCATCTTTAAATGCCCAGTGAACAAGTGCAAGCTTATACAAACCTCAGGGACACAGTGGAGGAAATGAGAGAGTGAGTCTCCCTATTTTGTGTGAAAGGAGGGGATACTGTAGAGCAGGTTTACAAAGGGGACCAAGGGCTTCCGGAGGGAGCCCTGGAGTTGGGCATCCTGTTCCCTGGTGCAGCCTCTCATCTCCATGGCCAGTGATGTGGCATCTCTCCTGGGACACCGGGAGGGGCGCCGCTAGGCCGCGCAGGTATTTCAGGCTCTCTGTCTTCTCAGTGCACCTGTTGCTGTGGTTCTGGAAAAGGCTCCACTGTTTTACTCCATACATTATGGTTCACCCGTTTGCATGCTTAGCAGGAAAGGGACCTGAATGTCGAGGCTCTTCCTCAGGCCTCTGAGGTCAAGGGCCCCTCCTATCCTTTCCCAGCTTCCCCTTCTCTGCTGTCATTGATTCGCCACAGCCTTTACCTTCCTGAGGAGATTAGATCAAGTGGCCTCAGCCAAGCTTTTTATCCAGATGTTGCTTATTGGCCCCTGCAGCAGGAAGCCACCCTGGGTTTATAATCTCCCAGCTGCAGCAACCCCAGCAGGAGAGTGGGCTGCACTGGCCTGGGCCCTGGGGTAAGGATGGCTTCTCCCCCGCAGAGCCTCTGGCTCCCTCCCTCACTGCCTGCTTTTTGCTTCTATGGAGGCTGAACCCTAAACAATAACAGGTTTTGAAAAAAATTTTTTTCACGTGCTTTTTTTTTTTAAGTGAGAGGAGGGAGGCAGAGAAACAGACTCCTGCATGGACCCTGACCAGGATCCACCCAGCCCGCCCACTAGGGGTCAGTGATCTGCCCATCTGGGGCCGCTTTTCCATTGCTCTGCAGTGGAGCCATCCTCAGCACCCAGGGCCAATTTGCTCTAATCAAGCCATGGCTGCAGGAGGAGAAGAGAAGAGAAGAGAGAGAGAGAGAGAGAGAGAGAGAGAGAGAGAGAGAGAGAGAGAGAAGTGAGACGGGGAGAGATGGAGAAGCAGATGAGTGCTTCTCCTGTGTGCCCCGACTGGGAATTGAACCCGGGACATCCACACGCCGGGCTGATGCTCTACCATGGAGCCAACTGGCCAGGGCCTTTACGTGTTATAAAAGCCCGGTTCTGGCCCTGGTCAGTTGGCTCCGTGGTAGAGCATCAGCCCGGGGTGTGGAAGTCCCAGGTTTAATGAAGTAGCAATGGAGTAGAAAAGGGAAGCTTCTAGAAACCTTGAAGTAGGGGTGTGAGGGGGCTAGAGAGAAGGAAGGGCATTAGGGATGAGGGAAGTGGGAAGAGGGGGCTGGAGGGGTATGGCTGCCCTGGCCCCATCACCATCATCCAGGGGTGGAATCTGGGGTGAAGTCCGGGGCTGCTCCCCAGGACCATGGGACCAGTTCCAATATCACCAAAGGCAAGAGACTCAGATGGTTTAGGGCCAGTGTTGTCCCAAGTTCTGAAAAGGGCCAGATAGTAAATATTATAGTCTTTGTAGGCTAAGAGGCAAAAGTGAAGCTATTATTGTAGGTACTTATATAACTATTTGAAATGCTGTCATTTAAAAATATCAAAACCAGCCTTGGCTTGAGAGCTTCCTTCCCTGTCACATCAGTGATCGGTCACACGGAGGCTGCCTCCTGGGCATCCACGGTTCCTGTGAGCCCTGACCTGCCTGCTGATTTGATTTTACTCCATAGAACTTGCATTTCTTACAAATGCCAACCCCTGGCCCAGGCAGGGGGTTTCATGGCTGGTATTTTCTAGACCAGAGACAGATTTATTAGAAAGATGAACTTACTTCTACCTCTTTATGAAAATTAGATTTTTCTAGGCGGCCCTGGGACAGGCTGCTCAACTTCTAGGGAAGAAGAAGAAAATGTCAAACTGGAAATTCTCTCTAGGACTCTGGGCAGTGGGCTTTCCCCAACTGTTAGTGGAACTGGGCCCTGACTTCCAGGGCATGGACCTCCTTCTCCATCTGGCCCTTCGTTTTTTCCTGGACATGGGATCACACGGGGAGCCTGGAGGCTGCATGTCTCTGTCCGTGCTCGCCTGGCTCTTCTCTGGCTGAGGAGAGGGGCCCTAGACTGGCGTGGTCTCTGTGTGCCACGTACGGGAGTGTGCACAGTGAGGGGAGTGTGGCCCAGCCGGGAGCGAGTCAGCGACAGACCATAGGCCTCCAGACAGAGCACAATGCTTGTTACCTTCCCTTTACTGGGATGTATTTTCAATGTCAAACTTTGCATCATGCAATGTTTCAGCTGGAAAGACTCTTATCAATCATCTGGTCTGTCCCACTTTCCCAGGTGAGCAAACTGAGGCCCACAGAGAAGAGGTGGTATGTCCAAGGTCATACCCCAGTTACAGCAATCTAGGACCACAATCGTTTTTCCCAACTCCTAGGCTGGAGTTCTCCCCATGCTGCACGCGGCTCCTTCTGCATGAAGCTCTCGGTCCTCACTGGGCTGCCCTCAAGCCTGCGTCCTGAGGCACAAGCTGCTACATCAGTGTATCTGCATCCAGTCTGCTCGGGAAGGCTGCCTCCTGGCTCTCCAGTCATGCTTGTGAAGTCCTCGTCTGTCTCCTTCAATTTGATTTTGTTCAATTCAACCCGCAGTTATTGCAAATGTCAAGCCTGTGTAGGCAATGAGGGTACAGCACTGTGATAAACAGGTTTCTATATACAAACATTGTTCTGTCTGCAGGGGCAACGGAAACACTTTAACATCCTTAGGGCT
Source organism: Saccopteryx leptura (assembly GCF_036850995.1). Classification (NCBI taxonomy): domain Eukaryota; kingdom Metazoa; phylum Chordata; class Mammalia; order Chiroptera; family Emballonuridae; genus Saccopteryx; species Saccopteryx leptura. Next base: position 302,088,007 of record NC_089503.1, read on the forward strand.
AGCATTCATTCTCACCCCTCACTCAGCACCACTCACTCATTATTTTATTTGCTTATCTTAAAGATTTTATTTATTGATTTTACAGAGAGTAGAGAGAGAGGATAGGAAGCGAGAAGTATCAACTCATAGTTGCTTCACTTTAGTTGTTCATTGGTTGATTGCTTGTCACATGTGCCTTGACCAGGCAAGCCCAAGGTTTCAAACTGGTAACCTCAGCATTCCAGGTCAGCGCTCTATTCATTGCACACCCACAGGCCAGGCCCATTCACTCATTTATTCATTCCTCTATTCATTCAACAAATATTCATTTGACAGGCAGGCATTGTGCTAAGGTACTGGGAATAATTGGCAAGGGCTGGTTCCTGATTGGTTTTTCCAGTCAGGGAAATCAATAATCGTGTAAGCAAATAAATATTTTACTAGAACACTTTTAAATTGAGGTAACAGCCGTGGAGGAAACAAGCAGTGTTGTAATTGGAGGAGAGATGTACAACTTTAGAGAGATGCATCGTCAGAGAAGAGTGACATGTAAGTGAAGTGTGAGAAGACATTGAATAAAGTGAGGAGTGGACGACAGGGACGTGGAGATGCTGGGGCATTAGGAGGGGGCCCAGGTTTTCTGCAGAAGCAGAGGGGTGGAGACGTCGGGCAGAACTGGGGGTGGAAAAAAGCTAAGGCCTCCTGGAGAGCTTCAGGCAGGGTTTTCAATCCCAGCCGCTGCCCTGCCCTGGCCACTGGGCACTGGGGATGTAGGCAGGGCACACAAAGGAAATGCAGAGGGCCATCTCACCAAAGGAAATGGTAAGAGTTTCTGCTGGAAGGCAAGTGATGCGGTCTTGGTTTTTAATTTGTAGGAGCAGGACAGAAGATGCCCTACGTGTTTGTTTGCTTCCCTCCCCAGCTGATAAAACTTTCTATTACTGCAATCATTTGCACTTTTTAAATGGGTGTCACCTGGGAAATTGGGGCAAGTGGTCCCAACTGTGCTTAAGTGGTCAAGGTGTCCAGTCATGAAGTTTTTCTCACAAAATATACAGTGTGGACAATGGTCAGGGGTTTGTGCTTCTGTTCCTCTGCTGTACTTTCTGTAGTGTGCACGTTCTTATGTTATTGTTATGTGTTGTTCTTTGATGGTAGTGGTGTCACCTATAAATCCCACATCATCAGGGCCCCAGGTGTGAAATGGGGTATGGGGTGGATGTAGTCACCTACCTCTACGTAGCCTTTCTGCTTTTATTTTCCTGTCTGCCTCCAGTCCACCCTACGCATGACTTCCAAATTCATCTCTCCAGAGGTGCAATCTTTCCAGGGCTCCTAAACAGAATAATTTCAGCCCTGTTAGCCTGACTTTTAAAGTCCTCCATAATGGGCGCTGGCTGGGTGGATCAGTGGATAGAGAGTTGTCCCAGTGCATCAGTGTTGCGGGTTCGATCCCGGTCTGGGTACCTACGAGAAACAACTAATGTGTGCACAACTAACTAAGTGGAACAATGAGTTGATGATTCTCTTTCTTCTTCCCTCTTGCCTCTCTCTCTGTAATCAATGGGGAAAAAAATGATAAAGGCCTCCATAATGTAATACTAAATCTTCCCTTTCAGTCTTTCCTTTCTCTACATTATCCCCAAGGACACCTAGACTTTGTAGCTACACTGGACAAAGTCAGATCCTCAGATGATACCCATCGGCGTGCCTTCCCATCAGTTGTCCTCTTGGTTGAAAGACCCGACACTTACTTTACTCTATTGAAATCCTTCAGCGCACAGCTCAGATACCTTCTGCTCAAAGGAGCCATCCTCAGTCTCTCCCGTCCAAAGCCATTCCCCTGTCTTCCAAGCTCCTGTCATAAACACATTCTGCTCCAATGTGGTCAGTTGCTGACCCACCTCTCTCCTGCTCAGGCTCAAACAGTTCTTCCTTCAGAGCGGGACTTCACTTGTCATCGTCCTGTTCATCTCAGTGCCTAGATTTAGGCCTGGAATAGAGCAGGTGCTTCATGAGGCTTTCTGGACTGAAATGACTCCTTTTATGACTTCTTGCCTGTATCATAGACTTAAGTCCTAGGCCTTCCAAGCCACTGGGCATATACAGTAGCTTCATCATTATCTTTGTGTGTGATGTGTTGATGAGGTGCCTGCTGTGCATGAGGAACAGGGTTAAGTCCTTGACAGGCTGTTTTATAGTACAATAACACTGTGGGCCTCCCATGCTGAATGTTGAAGAACTACCATTGATACAGCCCTCGCTGGCATCTGGCAAGCTGTGGAAGAATGGCTCTCATTTGACAGGTGCCATTGCTCTGCCTTCACTCACCATGTGTGAGGTCCAGGGGGGTGGTAACACCTGATTTGAGTCGAGGCTCCTAGAATTAGAAAAATGGAACATTCTCTGGGTGATGGGTCAGGATGTTTCAGAGACCAAGGAAGAGCCCTTGGGTGGGGATGGAAGAGACAGTGGTCTGAGGGATAGGGGTGGAAGAGTAGAGAAATTTTCATTTGGCATAAAATAAAATCTTGGTGAGGGATAGAAGGATATATATCAAGTCTGCCAAGGACAACCAAGAGTATACCTGTTGATGATCAAGGAAGCCTATGAATTCATTCTAACACTCTATTCCCTTCATTCCCAAGATGTCTCAGTTTGAAAGATAGAAGGGTCACCCAAGCAGAGGTGATGGAGGGCAATGAGGTGGTGATGGTCTCTCTTTTCATTATGCTCTGCTGTCATTTTCAGGGCAATGGTGGGAGCCCTGGGTGGCTAGGTTATCAGCAGCCGTGATGCCTTCAGGGACAAGCCTAATCAGGCCACCAGGCACCTTCTGAGCTCCCATATGCAAGGTGCTCTGTTAGATGCTGGGATTTAGGCACAGAGAAGACTTGGGGATCCTATGTGGCATTTATCCCATGTCCTCAGTCCCAGTCCTATATGTATAGCTCCCTGGTCCCTGGACCAGAGATTTAGAAGTCTTAAGCACTGAAAACAATATGATGCTCCCCCAAATATAATTCAAAATAAAATAAATACTAACCAGAATATGACTTTAAAGCTCCCCAAGTTATTTCAAAAAATTTTGATACCCCTTTTGAGCTGGTGCCTCAGCTCAGGTTGTCTCTTCTTGTTGGATAACCTGGCACTGACCCATGATCCTAGCTAGCAAGGGGCCCTTCCCAACCTCCCCGGACCACATCACCCACATCACTGAGCCCAATCATGGGCACAGGCGGTTCTGTCTGGGTGGCTTTTTTGAACGGGCAAATGGATTCCAGATGTTGACAACTGGTGGTCACCATGACAGACCTCAGTGGGAATGAAGCATAGAATTTCCCAGAGCCACACAGAGACCTTAATTATGCAGCTTTGAAGGGGATGCTCTGGTGCCACTCCTGCCGTGCATGGTTTGTTGGGTCTTTTCTGGAAAACGCCAAGAGGATTAGAGATCCTTCTTTCTGACTCTGGGCCTGGACCACCCTTGTGCTTGTGGGTAACCAAGGGGATTTATAGAGTGGATCCAAATATCAGAGGTGGAAGAGACTAACCTGAAACAAAGGAACAATGATAGAATCACAATGAAAAGTGCACATTAACAAGACATTTCATTAGATTTCTTTTTAAGCAAATATATACATACAGACCTTCAAACATACAAATAAATAAGTGTTCTAAGGGGTCATCTTGGAGAAGGCCATGCGTGTAACTAGAAAATTCTGCCACTGCTGAAAACGTTTTGGGTCTCACCTTTGAGAACACATTCAGATTTAGTTCTTGAAGTTGGCAGATATCTTCTTACCAAATGGAAATTTCCCACTGACCTTTAAGGGGCTAGTAGTCACTCACACTTTGGTATGAACTAGCTAAAGAAAATGCAACTGGATTATAATCTGGCAGTCTAGTAAGTGAGATTTTTAAGCAGAAAGACAGGGAGGCAGAGCTTGGCAGTGGAATGGTGGATGGCAGAGCGAGTTCAAGAATTGTGAGGAGTGGAGAACTTGGGGCCTCTGGAGAGCAGCTGGGGCATGTGCTGTCCCTAGGAGGTCAAAAACAGAAGGGCCAGGACACAGGCCGCAGGGCAGGAGAGGATGGGGAAGGCAGGAAGGGGGGGCTTGGTGCCAGTGCGTGAGGAGGCAGCCAGGCAGTCGTACGTTTTGGTTAAGTGAGAGGCTTGGAGGCAAGTAGATCTGAATCCGAATCCTAGTTTAGTCATGTATTAGCTGCTTGGTCAAATGCAAGTGACACCTTTCTAAGTGGCATACCGTAAAATAGTTCTTCCCAACTAGAAAGTAGGAATAAAAATAAGGCCTTTTTTCAGAGTTGTCATAAAGCCACTCTGAAATAAACTACTTAGATATTTGTTGGGCAGGAAACCATTGGGGAAGGTTAGTTACAACATTGGTGATGGTAATGATGATGAGCAGGACAGAGCCTACCACGAGCCCTGCCCCTCCAAAGTGGGACCCACCGTCACATTGAATTCAGCCACATTTGATGAGCACCAATACCTCCTGCACTGCGCTAGAGCTAGAAGATGTAAAATAATGAAGAGAATCCTCTGTCCACAATCTAACAAGCAGCACAAACTAAGGGAAGAAATGACCAAAATGGGTGTGGGAATCAGGTGTTCAGGTTGCTCTGTGGGACGGAGGAGACTGACACAGTGGGGGGAGGGGGGGGGAGGGGGGGGAGGGGGGGAGGGGGATAGGGGGGGAGGGGGGGAGTGGCGGGGCGGGGCGAGCCTACGAGGCAGCCCCTCCAGCAGAGGCTGGAGGCAGGAGGGCCCGGGCCCCTGAGCAGCCCTGTCCTACCAAACGGAGAGAAAGCCGGCTCTTCACAGGGTCACAGTGTGTGTGAAGCCTGGCGCGGGCTCCTGGTTCTCACCTGTCTCCGCTTGAGCTTCCCTGCCAACACTGGTCTGAGAACTGGGCCCATTCCCGGCCATAGCAGGACAGTGTATACCAGGGGTCCCTAAACTTTTTACATAGGGGGCCAGTTCTCTGTCCCTCAGACCGTTGGAGGGCCGGAGTATAAAAAAAACTATGAACAAATCCCTATGCACACTGCACATATCTTATTTTTAAGTAAAAAAACAAAATGGGAACAAATACAATATTTAAAATAAAGAACAAGTAAATTTTTTTTTAAATAAATTTTTATTAATGGTAATGGGATGACATTAATAAATCAGGGTACATATATTCAAAGAAAACATGTCTAGGTTATTTTGTCATTAAATTATGTTGCATACCCCTCGCCCAAAGTCAGATTGTCCTTCGCCACCCTCTATCTAGAAGAACAAGTAAATTTAAATCAACAAACTGACCAGTATTTCAATGGGAACTATGCTCCTCTCACTGACCACCAATGAAACAGGTGTCCCTTCCAGAAGTGCGGTGGGGGCCGGATAAATGGCCTCAGGGGGCCGCATGTGGCCCGCGGGCCCTAGTTTGGGGACCCCTGGTGTATACCATTGCTCAATACTCTAATGAGTTTACAGTGATTAAGACTCAACTGTAAAAATCTGCTTGCAAACCGAGGAGCTACAGGGGAGGGAAAAAATGTCATTTCTTTAGCTGGTTGATTTGCCCAACCTCAGAAACGAACCCTCTCTGACGGCCTCCTATCTGAGACAAATAGCTGTTTGGTTGCAAATTCAAAAAGGTGTGAATGTTTGAGTGCAGCAACGTTCCAGAGGCAATTTGATAATATGGACTCTGACGATCCCAGCCCTGGAACAGAGAGTGTCCACCTCTGTATCCCTGCTGGAGAGGAATGAGATCTAGGGTCAGGGGGAAGGGCCGTTTATCTCTTCAGTCATGGTCACAGTCACGCTGCACGCCTTCTGAGGCAGGAGTGGAGGCCAGCAGGCCTGTAAATAGCGTGCCGGGGTTGGCAGTCCAGCTCCAGCTTAGTTTCCGTGAAAGCCTCTCTGTGTCTGTCACGTGAGGATAATAGCACCTTCTTTGTGTGGTTGTTCGATAGTTAAATGAAACAGCGCGTGGCAAGTCCTTAGCCTGTTGCCTGGCATGTAGTGAGCTGTGAAGACTGGGGCTCATCACTGTCATCCAGCATCCACTATGAATCAGAGGCTGCACTCAGTGCTTCAAATAAGCATAGACCTTGACCAAGGGGCATAGGATGTTACAGCTGGCGGCCGCTCTGAGTTCACCGCCAGGTCCTTTGTGTTTCCCCAGGGTTTATGGACAGGTTCTCTCCTGGAAGGAATTTCCAAAGAGTCTCTCATCTTATATCTTAGCACTTTTTGACAGACCAGTCATGCCACTTCTCCGGAAATGCTTTCTGTGGCCCCAGCCCCTCCCACCGCATCTCCCTAGCTCTTACCTAATTTCCTTCACAGCACTTACCATTTGCTGAACTTGTAATAACAGTTGATTACTTGCTCATTGCCTCTTGCTCCTGCTGAAACACAAACTCCATGAGAACCAGGGCCTGGCCGGCTTGCACCCTGCCTCCCAGGCACACAGCGGTGTCCGATAAACACTTGCTGATCGACTGACTACTGAATGAGGGCTGCAGGCTTGGGACGATGCAGATGTGACGGAACAGTTAGATTTTAAGTTGTCCCATGAGAACAGAGGTGGTGATTTCTTCTGTTATCGTTCTTGGCCTCCCACAGGGTTCTGGGCACACAGTGGGGCATGGTAAATATTTGTTAGTTCATTGTTTGAACCAAATGCCTCAGAGACGAGGTATACCTGGATTCAGTGAAGGAAATAATGAGGTTATAGGTCCTGAGGACTGAAAATAAAGCATTAGGAAACTGTTTTTGGTGTAGGGGAAATTTTATGATTGTGGTGTGGTGGCAACTAATAGATTTATGGTCATTTTTACTGTTTATGAGTTTAAAAATTCGTTCATGAGCTTGTACAAGAAAGCTGGAGGTTTCACAATTTTCCATTGCTTTGAAATAGAGGTGGCTTCCATGTACACTGGCATCCACCCCTTGGGCCTACATGACATTTACAAATCATTTATCAGCACTGGACTCTGCCTTCCTCTAAGATGTCACTGACACCCCTGACAGGAGAAGCCAGCATGTGTTTTGACAACCAAGCGGTTTCCTTAGCGAGCTGCTGGGCTTCCCAGGCAGCTCAGCAGAGGGGCTCCGGCTTTCAGAGCGTGGCTGTAACTCTCACGGGCCTCTCCTCTCGGAAGCAAACGATGACTTCATCCTGAGACTGGTGGGTTTGTCTCTGGGCTGTCTCTGGGCTGTCTATGAAACTGGCTCGTCAGATTAATGCAAAGCGGGTCTCAGGCAGACCTTATACCCCTTGCTATTTTACTTAAGAAAAGCTAGTGATCTTAGAGCACAAACACCCAGGGGACCCAGAAGATATGATCTGAGCCCCTTCTAAGAACCCAGAAGGGAGCTAAGCACATGGGGAGGGGAAGTATAGTGAAGACACCAACAGTCAAATTGTAGCTTCAGCAGCTACAAAGATGGGATTCAAGAATTGAAGGTGGTAGGGGCTACTGTGACTGCTAGCGATTACTTGTTGATCACTGTATGGGGACCATGTTTCATGGTAGACACTGTATATACATTATCCCCAACCACAGGAAAAACCTTGCCAGGTTGCAGAGCCTTCAGAATTTGGAGAAACCATACCACTCATAATTGGAGGAGCTGGATTTGAACCCATACTTTCAGTCAGCTGGTAGGAGCCGTTCAGGGTTGACCATAGAGGAGCAAAGACCCGTGTTGGTTGGTCGAGGTTGGGCAATGAAGATACACTGTAAGGAAACACTGGATGAATATTTGGAAAGGAGGGGCCAGGTTGGGAAAGGTAGGGCTCAGTAACAGGGAGGAGACAGTGTGACAGCAAAAGCCTGCTCTAAGTACAGGAGAGATGTCCTGGGATGAGAGCGAGGGACTGTCACTTCAGCAGAGGGTCTGTGAGCATTTGATGGGGTTTGTGGGAATTGTGGGAGCCATGTATTGGACAAGTTGAGGCAGGGCTGTGGTGGGCTTTGAGGAGCAGAATGAGCTTAAAACTGGTTCTGTGCTGTAAATGAGGGCAGCTGTGGACGGCTCCAAGAGGGGAAATTGTCCTGAGGAAGTGGTACTTCCAGAAGACCCGCACAAGAATGACACGTGGGAAATCTGGGGCGGGGAGCCGGTGGTGGGTTCTGCGGTGGCAGGGGCACGAGCCCCCTCCCCCACTGGCTGCTCCGTGGGCGGTGGTCTCCCTTCCTCTCTGGGTCTCCACTTCAGCGCAGCTGCCAGTGCGCCCCCAGAGCAGCCAAGGCTGTCCTGTCCTCCCTAGGTGCTCTCCCAGCTCCCGCTGGGCCGCCCGCCTGGCTCCTCCATGCCCAGGGTTTCCGGGCCATGTGGGGCCTCTGCGGATCCCACAGGCATGTTTTCCTGAGGGAAGCCTGACCGTGTGTTGTCAGCACAGGGGGTACAAACCTCTGGCTCTCTTGCCAAAAATGCTGCCGGCCATTACAGAAGCAACTTGGAAATTTTAGGACATAATTTATTTCCCTTGTCCCTTTCGGGGAAGGGTGGGAAGATGATGGCTCTGGCTTTAAATGGGAGACCAACATCACATACTCTGTAACATCATACTTGATTTCTGCTGGACAGTTGTCCATGAAGAACAAAGAAAAAAATTTTTTTTCTATACCCTCCTATATTGTAGTCAGGGCTTCAGGGAAAAACAGGAGCCCACCAAAGAGGGTGTCAGTTCCCTGACTATGGGTTGCTACAAGCACCCCAGGCTCAGGGGGCACCCCTAGGGCAGATGTGAGAGTGGTGTGTGGGCTTGGGGGGAAGGGATGACAAGGAGGCACTGGGGCATCTGCCCCCATGTTCTGCCCACCTCAGAGACATGGCTTCAGCCTCTGAAAACTGTGCCCAGTGGAGCTGTCAACATGGAGTGGGCCCAGGAGCTCACACACCAAACACAGAATCACAGAGCATAGGGAGGGCAGGGGTCTCAGAGCCCAATAACAGCAGTCGCTCTCCTCACTCCATGCGTAGCACCCAGGGTGCTTCCAAACATCCATATCAGTGGACACTTTCCCCAGAAAGTCAGATTTAGTAGATCTGGGAAGGCTGCATCCTTAGTGGGCCATGTTGCTATAAAAGCAATAGAAACCGCTTCTGGTCTGATTTAAGCAGGAAAGTAGCTTTAGAGAAAGGACAGGGAGCGGGGAGCGGGCCAGGCAGCATCGTTTCAGGGACTGTAGACTCTGGGAAGTGAAGGAGGAGGTAGAACGGCATCCCAGCGAGTCACCTGGCCACCTGATGACTAAGCAGGGCCACGTGAGGGGCCTCTGGTGGCCTCCACATACCCTGAACCCTTTCCAGATGGTCCTTTGTCAAACTTCCTTCCCAAACCTCTTTGTCCCCATCCTTCTGGTTTTGGCCTTTCTAGGTCATTAACTATGGGACCAAACTACTGCGTCCTTCCTATAATTTTATGTAGATTTTTACTTTATATGATCTTCCTGTCTAGTAAAAATGAACAATCCTTTGCCCACAGGCTAGAGATAGGCATTGTGTCACAAACCTGCAATCTTTTTTGATCATTTTAGTTAGACCTGATATCTGCAGTGCTGCTGCGTGCTTTTACACACTCAATCCTGGCGACAACCCTGGGAAACTGGTGTCCTCTCATCACTCCCATTTTACAGATGAGGAAGCTGAAACCCAGAGAGGTGAAGTAACATGTCTGAAAGATATATATAGCAAGTAACAACTTAGCTGGGATTTAAGCCTGGAGTTTGTGCTCCTCTAAGCCCTGCACTCTGCTTTGTGGAGTTGCTCTGTGACATCACAACCCTAAACATCACATCTGGAGGGGTTTTTCCCCCTTTTCATAAAACAGGCTTTTATTGGGATGCTCACTTCATCTCCTTTGGCCTTAGATACCTCTGCTAAGTTATCCCCTCCCAAGGTGCCATGGTTTACACCCAGATTGCTCCCACAGTCTCCTTGTCTCCTGTGGCAACCATGCCCACCTTGTGTCGCGTGGAGACGCTGTCTCTAGATACAGCCAGTACTTTTGTTGAACAATTACAGTGAGAAAGTTTTCTTCTGTCCTAGTTCTCCAAAAGGCCTCCTTACCCACGTGTAAGGCATCCCTGTATCTAGCCAAGAACAAAAACAAAAACCTCTGCCTCCACCACTCACCACCTGCAAGTGGGCTGTTGTTAGCCAGTATTTATTGAGCACTTACGTTTTCCCAGAGACCGGTTGAAGTGTGTTACATGTATTATTATCTTATCCAATCCTCAAAACAATCATAGGTGGAGTAAGTACTGCTCTGAGTGCCACTGAGAACTATCCGTGAGACGGGACGGTGATATTTGCCTGTGTTCTCATAAGCAGGAAGGGCCAGGAATTCAAACCAGGCAGTCCAGCTCCAGAGCTTTTTCTCTCCTGCGATGTCAGCAGTGAAGATGAACTCATCCATTCAACAAATATTTATTGAGTGCCTGCTGTTGGCCAGGTGCGGGGAAGCTGGATGGCTTCTGACTCCATGGAGCTTAGTCTAATGGGGGAGAAAGGCATAACTCAGACAATCCTATAAATCTACATGGAATGGCTTGTGTGAAAAAGCAAAAAGCACTGATGGAGAGGTCCGCAGTGCTGGGAGAGTGCAACACAGGCTGGGTGTCCCTTGTCAGGTGGGTCTGAGGCGGAGGCCTGAGACTACAAGGGCCCTGATGACAAGGACCCGAGAGCCTGTTGGTGCGCACAGCTGCTCAGGACCCCGTGGCGGAGCCCAGCTACGGAAGCCTTGTGGTGGGAGGAGAAGAGAGGAGGCAGGAAGGCAAGTGGCACGACCCTCTGAGCTGCTTCTCTCCTTCTCTCTCACCTGTTGCTCTTTCCAGCCGGAGGCTGACCGCTTGAGAGCCCTGGAGCCCCAGGCCTCCCAGAGGACACCCTGAGAGCTTCCCCTGCCCAGCGTGTGAACTCAGCCTCAGCCCTCTGGGCGAGAAGAAAGTTCTGCAACCACCTCAGACCTGCTGGGAGAGAAATGGGCACCAGGCACTCAGGCTGCGGGCAGAGGAGGGTGGGGACTCCCGGGAGCTGTGGTCCCGATGGCAGATCCTAGAGAGGTAGGCACGTTGTTTTCAGGGGTTTCCTGGTGTACCTTCTGTGGTGAAGTGAGGACAAGCGTGGGGACCCCCCAATGCCATGTCGCCTCCAAAGATTGGTGTGAGTGTCACCACTGGCATTCGTAGGAGAACTCTGGAACCGCAGGGATCTCACAGGTGATTTACGAAGCCTTTGACCTTCTGGGTGTGGTGCTCTAATGAGGGAGAGGGTGAGGAGGGTTTCCCTGTCTGTCACCTCTGAAGACCCTCGGTGGCTGAGCTTTCTGCCCAAGTCTTTTTTATTTTTTAGAGATACAGAGAGCGTCAGAGAGAGGGATAGATAGGGACAGACAGACAGGAATGAAGAGAGATGAGAAGCATCAATCATCATTTTTCGTTGTGACACCTTAGTTGTTCATTGATTGCTTTCTCGTATGTGCCTTGACCAGGGGCCTTCAGCAGACCGAGTAACCCTTTGCTCAAGCCAGCGACCTTGGGTCCAAGCTGGTGAGTTTTGCTCAAACCAGATGAGCCCGCGCTTAAGCTGGCGACCTCGGGGTCTCAAACCTGGGTCCTTCCGCATCCCAGTCCAACGCTCTATCCACTGCGCCACCACCTGGTCAGGCTCTGACCAAGTCTTTGAGTCCTCTAACCCAGCCCAAATGACAGGTTATGTATCAGTGACCAGAAAATGGGGAAGATTTCATTCATGTAAAGCTAATTAAAGAAAGGAAGCTAAACAACCCAAACCAAAGATTTACCAAAAGGAGAAACACGGAGGGGGAAAAAAAAGAGGAGATGGCCGTATGAGAGGGGAGAAGAACAGCCCTCAAAGTTTTTGGGAGAAGAGCTGGGTCATCACCCTAAGTGGTGCTCACTGTCCCCACGTGTCGGAGGTGAGATATTCTGCCAAGTCCAGAATGTGAGATTACTGATAGCACACTGCCAGCCCCTGCAAGATCAGGGCCAGGACTGATAACCAAGGCAGGATGCCAGGAGTTCAGGGCCAGCCAGAGAGCCAGCCTCCAGTTTCTCGAGTCTAGTGGATGGCATATTCTCCTAGATCCACCAGCCAGAGTGACTCACTGCCCTGAGCGTGCATGATACACGTTTCCTGCCAGCGACACTTTGTTTTGTACAACTAGATTGCAAAAAACTAATAATGATGAGGAGCTGATCGGTACACTTAAGGGAAACCTGATTAGAATAGAAGAAAACAAAAAAGAAACTTCTGTTGAGGGCAAAGATGCTGAAGGAAAGGTGATGCAGTCGAATTAGTCCCATACAAGTCAGGAGACACAAGTTCAAGTCCAGCCTTGCCTCTTACTAACTGGCAATAGAATGCACTCCCTTAAACTGCATGGTTCTCAAATCCCTTGATTGTCAAATGGCACTAACACTGTATGCCTTATAGGTTGTGAGTACTAAATAAATGACAACACATTTTTCAAAAATTTTATTTAGAAAATTAACTTTAACACGGTGACATTGATCAATAAGAGTACATAGATTTCAGTACATAGGATTCTATACCATTTGAACTGTTGATTATGTTGTGTGCCCATTGCCCAAAGTCCAACTACTTTCTTTCACTGTTTATGTATTTGTCCCTCTTTACTCCCCTCCCCCCACTCACATAACACATTCTGAATGCAATAGCTTTTAAATGTGCTTTGACCAGGGAAATCAGGGTTTTGAACCCACGACCTCAGAGTTCCAGGTTGACGCTTTATTCACTGTGCCACCACAGGTCAGGCAAAACGGTAAAATCTTTTGCAAATGAAAAGGATTATTTCCATTCACCTGGAAATTAATGAGGTAAAAATGGTAAGTGAAATGAGTTTATTTTCCCTATCCCTTAATCAAGAGCTGCTGAGTTGCTAGTCACATTATATTCCATGGGAATGGCTCTTCCCGTAGCCTGAGTAAGTGGTGTCCCTTGCAGTGGTGATGCAGTGCTGTCTAATCAGGTAGAAGGCAGTCATATTTAAATGAAAACCTTTTTAGTACAGGATTCCATTCTCTAATCCCTTGTTCAAGTAGACATATCAGAAAAAATATTGCTATGAGAAATGTCTAATAGTTTACTGCCTGTTTTCTTCTTGGATTTTTATGTTTTTAAGACTTAACGTATAAGTCTTTAATCTATTTTTAGGTTAGTCTTGTCTATGGTGTAAGAAGATGGTCTAATTTTATTTTTTTGCATATATCTGTCCAATTTTCTCAACACAATTTATTGCATAGAGTAAATTTACCGCATTGTATGTTCTTGCCCCTTTGTTAAATGATCAATTAGCCATAAGGTGTGGGTTTATTTCTGGGCTCTCTATTCTATTCAATTGATTTATATGTTCTTTTCTTTCTGTTTTTTGGTTTTTTTTTTGTATTTTTCTGAAGTGAGAAGCAGGGAGGCAGAGAGATGGACACCATCTGTATGTCCCGGCATGATCCACCCGGCATGTCCACTAGGGGGCGATGCTCTGCCCATCTGGGGCATTGCGCGGTTGCAATGGGAGCCATTCTAGCGCCTGAGGTGGAGGCCATGGTGCCATTCTCAGCGCCCAGACCAACTTTGCCCCAATGGGTTCTTGTCTGCAGGAAGGGAAGAAAAAGAGAGAAAGGAGAGGGGGAAGGGTGGAGAAGCAGATGGGCACTTCTCCTCTGTGCCCTGGCTGGGAATCAAACCCAGGACTTCCACATGCCAGGCTGATGCTCTACCACTGAACCAGCTGGCCAGAGCTATATGTCCTTTTCTTTAATGCCAATACCATGATGTTTTGATTACTATGGGTTTGTAATATAGTTTGTTACCAGGTAGTATGATTCCTCCAACTTTGTTCTTCTTTCTCAAGATTATTGTGGCTATTTGGGGTCTTCTGAAATATTTGTTCTAGTTCTGTGAAATACATCCTTGGTATCTTGATAGGAATTGCATTGAATCTATAGATTGTTTTGGTTAATATGGACATTTTAATGATATCAATTCTTCCTATTCACAAACATGGTGTATGTTTTTACTTATTTGTATTTACTTCCATTTCTTTCTTCAGTGTCTTATAATTTTCTGAGTACAGATATTTTACATCCTTGGTTAAATTGAGTCTGAGGTATTTTATTTTATTTTATTTTTTTTAATTTTTTTAAATTTTTAAATTATTTATTTATTTTTTAATAATTTTATTTTTTTAATGGGGTGACATCAATAAATCAGGATACATATATTCAAAGATAACAAGTCCAGGTTATCTTGTCATTCAATTATGTTGCATACCCACCACCCAAAGTCAGATTGTCCTCTGTCACCTTCTATCTTGTTTTCTTTGTGCCCCTCCCCACCCCCTTTCCCTCTCCCATTCCCCCCACCCCCCCTGTAACCACCACACTCTTATCAATGTCTCTTAGATTCACTATTATGTCCCACCTACGTATGGAATAATACAGTTCCTGGTTTTTTCTGATTTACTTATTTCGCTTCGTATCATGTTATCAAGATCCCACCATTTTGCTGTAAATGTTCCGATGTCATCATTTCTTATGGCTGAGTAGTATTCCATAGTGTATATGTGCCACATCTTCTTTATCCAGTCATCTATTGATGGGCTTTTTGGTTGTTTCCATGTCCTGGCCACTGTGAACAATGCTGCAATAAACATGGGGCTGCATGTGTCTTTACGCATCAATGTTTCTGAGTTTTTGGGATATATACCCAGTAGAGGGATTGCTGGGTCATAAGGTACTTCTATTTTCAGGTTTTTGAGGAACCACCATACTTTCTTCCATAATGGTTGTACTACTTTACATTCCCACCAACAGTGTATGAGGGTTCCTTTTTCTCCACAGCCTCTCCAACATTTGCTATTACCTGTCTTGCTAATAACAGCTAATCGAACAGGTGTGAGGTGGTATCTCATTGCCGTTTTGATTTGCATTTCTCTAATAGCTAAAGAAGATGAGCATCTTTTCATATATCTGTTGGCCATTTGTATTTCTTCCTGGGAGAAGTGTCTATTCATATCCTCTTCCCATTTTTTTATTGGATTGTTTGTTTGTTTGTTGTTGAGTTTTATGAGTTCTTTGTATATTTTGGATATTAGGCCCTTATCTGAGCTGTTGTTTGAAAATATCATTTCCCATTTAGTTGGCTTTCTGTTTATTTTGTTATCAGTTTCTCTTGCTGAGCAAAAACTTCTTAGTCTGATGTAGTCCCATTCATTAATTTTTGCCTTCACTTCTCTTGCCTGTGGAGTCAAATTCATAAAATGCTCTTTAAAACCCAGGTCCATGAGTTGAGTACCTATGTCTTCTTCTATGTACTTAATTGTTTCAGGTCTTATGTTTAGATCTTTGATCCATTTTGAGTTAATTTTTGTACAGGGGGAGAGACTGTAGTCCAGTTTCATTCTTTTGCATGTGGCTTTCCAGTTTTCCCAGCACCATTTATTGAAGAGGCTTTCTTTTCTCCATTGTGTGTTGTTGGCCCCTTTATCAAAAATTATTTGACTATATATATGTGGTTTTATTTCTGGACTTTCTATTCTGTTCCATTGGTCTGATTGTCTATTTTTCTGCCAATACCATGCTGTTTTGATTGTCGTGGCCCTATAATATAGTTTGAAGTCAGGTATTGTAATGCCCCCAGCTTCATTCTTTTTCTTTAGGATTGCTTTGGCTATTCGGGGTTTTTTATAGTTCCGTATAAATCTGATGATTTTTTGCTCTATTTCTTTAAAAAACGTCATTGGAAGTTTGATGGGAATTGCATTAAATTTGTATATTGCTTTGGGTAATATAGCCATCTTGATTATATTTATTCTTCCTAGCCAAGAACAAGGTATATTCTTCCATCTCATTATATCTTTTTCGATTTCCCTTAACAATGGTTTATAGTTTTCATTATATAAGTCCTTTACATTCTTTGTTATGTTTATTCCTAAGTATTTTATTTTTTTTGTTGCAATCGTGAAGGGGATTATTCTTTTGAGTTCGTTCTCAATTGTTTCATTGTTGGCATATAGAAAGGCTATTGACTTCTGTATGTTAATTTTGTATCCTGCGACCTTACTGTATTGGCTTATTGTTTCTAGTAGTCTTTTTGTGGCTTCTTTGGGGTTTTCGATGTATAGGATCATATCATCTGCAAAAAGTGATACCTTTACTTCTTCTTTTCCGATATGGATGCCTTTTATTTCTTTGTCTTGTCTGATTGCTCTGGCTAGAACCTCTAGTACTACATTAAATAAGAGTTGGGAGAGTGGACAACCCTGTCTTGTTCCTGATTTAAGGTGAAAAGCCTTCAGTTTAGTGCCATTTAATATGATGTTAGCTGATGGTTTATCATATATGGCCTTTATCATGTTGAGATATTTTCCTTCTATACCCATTTTGTTGAGAGTCTTAAACATAAAATTGTGTTGTATTTTATCGAAAGCCTTTTCTGTGTCTATTGATAAGATCATGTGGTTTTTGTTCTTGGTTTTGTTGATATGGTGTATTACGTTAACCGTTTTACGTATGTTGAACCATCCTTGAGATTCTGGGATGAATCCCACTTGATCATGATGTATTATTTTTTTAATATGTTGTTGTATTCGATTTGCTAGTATTTTGTTTAGTATTTTAGCATCTGTATTCATTAGAGATATTGGTCTGTAGTTTTCTTTTTTTGTGCCATCCTTGCCTGGTTTTGGTATGAGGGTTATGTTGGCCTCATAAAATGTGTTTGGAAGTATTGCTTCTTCTTCAATTTTTTGGAAGACTTTGAGTAGAATAGGAACCAAGTCTTCTTTGAATGTTTGATAAAATTCGCTTGTATAGCCGTCAGGGCCTGGACTTTTATTTTTGGGGAGGTTTTTAATGGTTTTTTCTATTTCTTCTCTACTGATAGGTCTGTTTAGGCTTTCTGCTTCTTCTTGACTCAGTCTAGGAAGGTTGTATTGTTCTAGGAATTTATCCATTTCTTCTAGGTTGTTGAATTTAGTGGCATAAAGTTTTTCATAGTATTCTACAATAATTCTTTGTATATCTACGGTGTCCGTGGTGATTTCTCCTCTTTCATTTTGGATTTTGTTTATATGAGTTCTTTCTCTTTTTTCCTTGGTAAGTCTTGCCAAGGGTTTGTCAATTTTGTTGATCTTTTCAAAGAACCAGCTCCTTGTTCTATTAATTTTTCTATAGTTTTTCTGTTCTCTAATTCATTTATTTCTGCTCTGATTTTTATTATCTCCTTTCTTCGGCTGGTTTTGGGTTGTCTTTGTTCTTCTTTTTCTAGTTCCTTAAGGTGGGAAGTTAAGTGGTTCACTTGGGCTCTCTCTTGCTTGTTCATATATGCCTGAAGTGATATGAACTTCCCTCTTATCACTGCTTTTGCTGCATCCCATAGATTCTGATATGTCGTATTGTCATTTTCATTTGTCTGTATATATCTTTTGATCTCTGCACTTATTTCTTCTTTGACCCATTCATTTTTTAAAAGTATGTTGTTTAGTTTCCACATTTTTGTGGGATTTTTTTCCTCTTCTTTGCAGTTGAATTCTAGTTTCAAGGCTTTATGATCAGAAAATATGCTTGGTACAACTTCAATTTTTCTGAATTTGCTGATGTTGTTTTTGTGGCCCAACATATGGTCAATTCTTGAGAATGATCCATGTACACTGGAGAAAAATGTATACTCAGTCACTTTGGGATGAAATGTCCTGTAGATGTCTATCATATCCAGGTGCTCTAGTGTTTTGTTTAAGGCCACTATGTCTTTGTTGATTCTCTGTTTGGATGACCGATCTAGAGCCGTCAGCAGTGTATTGAGGTCTCCAAGTATGATTTTGTTTTTGTCAGTTTTTGTTTTAAGATCAATAAGTAGCTGTCTTATATATTTTGGTGCTCCTTGGTTTGGTGCATATATATTAAGAATTGTTATGTCTTCTTGATTCAGTGTCCCCTTAGCCATTATGAAATGGCCATTTTTGTCTCTGAGTACTTTTCCTGTCTTGTAGTCAGCATTATCCGATATGAGTATTGTTACGCCTGCTTTTTTTTGGATGTTATTTGCTTGGAGTATTGTTTTCCAGCCTTTCACTTTGAATTTGTTTTTATCCTTGTTACTTAGATGAGTTTCCTGTAGGCAGCATACAGTTGGATTTTCTTTTTTAATCCATTCTGCTACTCTGTGCCTTTTTATTGGTGAGTTTAATCCGTTTACATTTAGTGTAATTATTGATACTTGTGAGTTCCCTATTGCCATTTTATATCTTGCTTTCTGTTAGTTTTGTGTCTTGTTTGATCCTTCTCTTTCGTTTTTCTATCTTTTGTTTTTATTTGGTTGTATTCCATACATTTTTCCTCTGTTGCTATCTTTTTTATCTCATGTGCTTCTGTGGTGGTTTTTTCAATGGTGGTTACCTTTGAGTAATGAAAAGGGTCCCTACCCTGTTCATTGTAGCGAACTATTTTGTGAGTACTTTTGCACTCCATCGTCCTTTGCTACTGTTAATCTCCATCTTCTCCCCCTCTTTCTTTTTGTTGTTGTCACAGTTTAAATTTGGTTTTATTATGTTCTTCTTGGAGCTTTTACTTGTGCCTCTGTTTTTTTTTGTTCTTTGTATCTGATTGGAGAACCCCCTTTAGTAATTCTTGGAGTGGGGGTTTTCTGATGATAAATTCCCTCATCTTTTCTGTATCTGTGAATGTTTTTATTTCTCCTTCATATTTGAAGGATAGCTTTGATGGGTATAGTATTCGTGGCTGAAAGTTCCTCTCTTTCAGGACTTTAAATATTGGGGTCCACTCTCTTCTAGCTTGTAGAGTTTCTGCTGAGAAATCTGATGATAATCTAATGGGCCTTCCTTTATATGTTGTATTCTTCTTTTCCCTGGCTGCCTTGAGAATTTTATCTTTGCTGTTGGTTTGTGTCAATTTCATTATGATATGCCTTGGAGTAGGTTTGTTGGGGTTAAGAAAACTCATAGTTCTGTTTGCTTCTTGAACTTGAGGCTTTAGTTCTTTCCACAGGCTTGGGAAGTTCTCATCTATTATTTGTTTGAGTATGTTCTCCATTCCATTTTCTCTCTCTTCTCCCTCTGATATACCTATTATTCTTATGTTATTCTTTTTGATGGAGTCAGATAATTCTTGTAGGGCTATCTCATTTTTTTTAATTTTTGAGTCTCTTTCTTCTTCTCTCTGTTGTGCCTCAAGTTGCTTGTCTTCTATTTCACTAATCCTCTCTTCTATCTGACCTGTTCTATTAGCTAAGCTTGTTACTTCGTTTTTCAGCTCGTGAATTGAGTTTTTCATCTCTGTTTGATTTGTTTTTATAGTTTCAATTTCCTTGGACATATATTCTTTGTGTTCATTGAGTTGTTTTCTCAGCTCCCTAAATTGCCTTTCTGTGTTTTCTTGTATATCTCGGAGGATTTTTAGGATTTCTATCTTGAATTCTCTGTCATTTAGCTCCAAGGTTTCCAATATATTAAATTTTTTCTCCATAGATTTTTCCTCATCTAGCTGTGTTACCTCTCTTTCTTTTGTATCCATGATATTTGATTTTCTCTTCCTTAATGGCATCTGAGGGTGGTTTTGTTGATAGTATTAATGAGATTTAATAAAGAATAAAAAGTTAAAAAAAATAATAAAAAAAAAATTAAAAAGAGTTGTTTTTTTTTAGAAAAAATTAATAATGAAATAAAGAAAAATAAAATAAAATAAAAATTTTTAAAAAAGGAAATTATTCCCCCCCTCCTTTTTTCCTCTCCTCTCCTCTCCCCTCTTTCTTGAGAAAATCTTGTGGTGAACTGTGAATTATAACAAACAATGCCTGTGATTGAGGGCCTGAATTGGGGAAAAGTAATAAAGGGGCAAAAAAATAAAAAAGAAAAAAAAAGAAAAACGAAAAAAAAAAAAGAAAAAAAAAAAAAAAGAGCGTATGGACCCACAAAAAGCAAATAAGGAAAAAATTTGGTTCAAGAATAAAATGATTTGCTTTTAGGTGTTGGTTGTCTAAGAGTTATGATGAGAGGAATAAGAGGAAAATGGAAAAATGGGGGGACAAATTAAAAAATTACTATTGTATTTAGTGGAACAAGAACTAGATAAAATGGAGAGCCAGGGATGGGAGCACTGCTAGTGAGTTAAAAACGTGAAGTAAACCCCCCCCCCCCAAATGCCACAAACATAAGTTTGAGTCCCAGATAAGATAATTTGTTTGTTATTGAGGTTTGAATGAGAGGAGATATAAAGGAGAAAGGAAGAAACTAATATAGAGGGAGAAAAGAAAGAGAGAGAGAAAAAAAGAGGGAACCACTAAAAGAAGAAAAAAGAAAGGAGAGAGAGAGAGAGAGTTAAGGGTTTTGGAGTGCAACCCTCATAGAGAGAAAGGAAGAGAAGAAAAAAGATAATGGGAGATGTAACACTTATGGGTAGTGTAGTTCAAGGAGAGGAGAGAGCAAGACCGGCAGAGAGTTAATCGGCCAAATTGGAGGAGGAAAAAAAGTATCAAGAATGAAGATAAGAGAAACAAACGAACAAATATAATAAAATGGGATAGGTTATAAAGTCTGCAGATTATTCTTGATTTTGAGAGGTTATCTTCTTGCTTTTTCTTTTCTCTCCCTCTTCCTGGTCGGTGACTCTGTACCCCGGGTTCTGCCCCTTTGGCACGCTCAGGGAGAGGTTTGCATTTGATAAGTCTCTATGGCAATGTCATGTATTGTGCTTTAGTCTCGTTGGCAGTCGAGGCTCATTAGCATTTATAGGCTCCGACAGTGAGAGAGTCCGTGTTCCTGGAGCCTTTCTCCTAGTCTTTCCTTCCTCAATTAGTAGCCTGATAATCCAGCTATGGGGTTGCTGCTGCCTCTGCCTGGATAGTAAGAGGCTCAAAGAGCTGGCAACTCCCCACTCTATTTCCACTCAGCACAGGGTTCTGGGTAAGGCTCAGTCAGTCAGAGCTGCTAGCATAATCAGGCGGGCTTTCCACCCACTCAAAGACCTCTGGCTCTGTCTGCCACTCTGTCCGGTAACACAGGCGGGCGCCCACTTCCGGGGCGCTTGGAGGAAACTCTCACTCACTGGCTGTGCGCGCAGACCAGGATATCCGGCCAGCAGTCTCACGCTCTGAGTGAAACCCCCAACCGCAGGGAAAAGTTGCAGCGTTGGAATTGAGTCTCGCTCTGTCCCCGTGCACGGCTTTTGCAAGGCGCTGGGGCAGCCCGAGATTCTGCTTTGGCCCACACAAAGGCCCCTGACTCTGCCCCTCTGTGCGATAACACAGGCGCGCACTGCCGAGGCACTCGGAGGAATCTCTCATTCACTATCTGCGCGCGCAGACCAGGATATGAGGCTGGCCGCGTTTCCCTCTGAGTGAAACCCCTCCAGCACGGAAAAATTCCACCGTTGGAATTAGTTCTCACTCCCTCCCGTGCGTGGCTTTCCCAGGGCGCTGGGGCTGCCCAGAGACTCTGCCCTCGGCCCACAGAAAGGCCTCTGAACCTGCCTCTCCATGGGGCAACATGGGCACCCACTCTCGGGGCCTAGGAAGAAATCTCTCACCCACTAACTGCACGCACGCCAACCAGGAGACTGGGTAAAATGGCCGCCCTGCTTGTCTTTCTTTGTTTGGGTTTGGCGCGAGTGTTAGCTTGTATTGCCTGGGTTGCCACAGGATCAGTTTTTCCTCGGCTTGGATCTCCGTGCCACAGCCTGGTTCGGCCGTTTGTGCCGCGGCCTGGATCTATTCACCCCCTTTGCCCTCCTCAGTTTCTATATTCACAGTTACCAGAGAAAGCCGGCCTGTTTAGGTTAGTGAGGAAGGCGGAGCATTTCTTACTCCCTATTTCCTTCGGGGTTTGGTTATATATTTAGCCAATTTTTCACTCGACCATACCTTTGGGTGTATTGCGAAGCTTCTGGAGGCTCCAAGTATAGGTTTTTCTGTTTCTGGTTGAAGATCTTGTTGAGTTTTGGGGGAGATTTATCGGTATCGCTTCCTACCCCGCCATTACTCTGACGTCATCTCTATTTTATTTTTTTGATGCAATTGTGAATGGGTTTGTTTTCTTAGTTCCCTTTCTGATAGTTCATTATTGGTGCATACAAATGCAACTGGTATCTAAATATTTATTTCATATCCTGCTACTTTACTTAATTCATTTATTAGTTTTAGTAGTTATTCTGGTGGAATATTTAGGGTTCTCTATATACAGTATCATGTCATCTCCTTGCTATTTGTTTGTCCTTTGACAAGTTCCCATTTGAATAGTGGATAAGAGAATTGAACCTTTCAAGTGTGTAGTTCTTGATTTACTTCTGATGGAGTTTAGGACATACTCTACCCCCAAATATCACACCTTGACATATTGAGTACCTTCAGCTGAAGGAGTTTGAGAAAGTAGCAGAGGCGGCAATCATTCTGACCTACCCCCCTTGCCCTTCTTCCCTGAAAGAGATCATAAAACCCTCAAGTAAGAGGTGCCTTCCCTATACTTCGAGGAATTAAGACATTCTTATCACCAGAGACAGGGAATTCACACAAACAAAGCTTGTCTTCTGGGTTACTTCTTCACCACCTACTACCTTTAGCCCTAATCTCTTCATCTTGTCAATTCTTCACAAATGTATCATTTCTTTGTCTAAAAGGCGTAAACACTTCCTACTCTGGTCACTTCTTTGGGTCTTCATTTTTTTTTTTTAATGTATTTTTCTGAAGTGAGAAGCGAGGAGGCAGAGAGACAGACTCCCGGAGGCACCAGATCAGGATCCACCCAGCATGCCCACTAGGGGGCGATTATCTGGGGTGTCACTGACAGCCCATCTGGGGTGTCACTCTGTTGCAACTGGAGCCATTGTACTGCCTGAGTCAGAGGCTATGGAGCCATCCTCAGCGCCCGGGCCAACTTTGCTCCAGTGGAGCCTTGGCTGCAGGAGGGAAAGAGAGAGACAGAGAGGAAGGAGAGGGGGAGGGGTGGAGAAGCAGATGGGCGCTTCTCCTGTGTGCCCTGGCTGGGAATCGAACCCAGGACTCCTGCATGCCAGGCTGACGCTCTACCACTAAGCCAACTGGCCAGGGCCTTAAAAAAGAGATTTTTAAAAGTTGGAATTTCTGAGGTATTTCAAAGAAAACATAATATAGAAATTCAGTGTATCCTCATTGCTACTATGGAAATGACATGATTTTAAATTTAAAGGAAAAAAAGTCCTAGTCTAGGTCTCATCTTTGTCAGATTGTCCACAATCTTGAGCAGATGGTTAAATCTCTCTGAGTTTCAGTTGGCTGACCCCAAGGTGAGCTAGGAGGAACCCTCATCTTTCCCACTGTACCTAGCTCAGGGAGATGCAGCAAGACCCATAGGAAGGACTCTCTGTCAAAGTCTTCATAAATTCTCAAGCATTTTCCTAATCTTAGTTGTTGCTCTTGTAATTATCGCCTTAACTCTCTGTGTTTCTGGGGAGTGAGCGCTGAAAGGCTGGCAGTGAGGAGGAAGGTGTGGAGTGACAGTTCCCAAGAAGGGACTATTTTGGGGGTGGGCTTCGGGCCCTCTGCTGATTGCGGGGGTGTGAGAGACAAGGCCCGAGGCTTTATTGTCTGAGTGCTGACCTGCAGTGTGATATTCCTGGTCATCTTTCTCCCACCCTCTGGTGTCTTGTTGGGAGCAAAGAGTGCCTGGTGGAGGTGGGCCTGGTGGAGGGGCAGGCGTCTCCTTCCTGCAGGTGATAGATGGCTTGGGCACCGGCCAAGGGCTGAATTTGAAACCCAGATAAAAACTATGGGAGGAGAGATCTGATCCTCCTAATTCAGATCCTTAGAGCGGCTGGGGACAAAAGGTTTGTATTTTTGTAGTGCACTACAAAATGCATAGCTATTCTCTTAGAGGGTGTTACTAATAGATGGTAATGATGTTACTGTTTGACAAATGACCCTTTTTAATCAATCAGACAAATAAAGACATTTAAAAATTGCAAGCCTTTCTTTTTTCTTCTTTCTTCTTTTTAATTTTTAAATTTTATTTAGAAAATTAACTTTAACACGGTGACATTGATCAGTAAGAGTACATAGGTTTCAGGTAAACATATCTATACCATTTGAACTCTTGATTGTGTTGTGTGCCCATCACCCAAAATCAAATCACTTTCTGTTACCGTATATTTGTCCCTCTTACACCCGGCCTCCATGCCCTGCCTTTTCTGTGTTTCATCAAACATTTATAGAGCTTCTGTGTGTACCCCTGCCACAGGTGCTGAGGGCGCCCTCAATGTTGGCAACAAAGGAATGAATACTTTGTGAATATTCTTACTTATCAGATACCATTTTCACATATTTTTATTTAATTTAAACCTGGGAACAACCTCCATAAGGTTGCTAATGATAATAATAATGATATGCATACATCATTTCATTTAATCCTCAAAATAACCCCACTAGATGAACGCTATTATCAGCTTCACACTGTACTTCAGGAGGCTGAAGCTGAGGGAGGCCAGGAAGCTGCCGTGAGTGACTGAGCAGGCATCGGGCCCCAGTGCCCTGAATATGGAGTCCACTGTACAACTCGGCCTCTTTTGAGAGTTACCCCCGGATCCTCAGGCTCTAACTGTGGAACCGTGTTTCTGCGGAAGGCCAAGGCTCCTGGGGCTTAAAGCTCTTTGACCTTGAGCAGAGACCACCCATGAGGACTCAGATCAGTAGGTTGGAGACAGGAGTTGGGGTAGGTAGGGCAGGGCCATAGTGAGCCCGGGGAAGGAGTTTGACTTTATCCAGTTTAACTTGGGGAGTGAAGAGGAGTAAAGGAAAGAACTTTGGATTAGAAGCAGGGAGAGGGTGACATCTTTGCTGGTGCACCATCTTTATCCTGGAATGGACAAGAGGCAGACTCTCTATGTCTCAGCTATCGAGCTGTAAATTGGGAAACTGAGGACAGAAGGGGCAAAGGACACGGAGTACTCCTTCTTTCCTGGTCTAGCAACAGGAAGCCTGACATGAAGTCAGGTGGACAGGGCACTAGTCCCAGCTCATTTTCCAGCTGAGTGACTGTCAGCAAGTAGCTTCCTGCAGCCTCTTTTCTCTCCTCTACATTCCTCGCGGAGTTCTTGTGAACAGCAAATGAGGCAGTGCATGAGTAAATAAAGTGACAGAAACCTGGATGGAGAAACAGTGCAATCATGGTGTTTATTTGAGTGGTGATCTAAACCTGCCGCACATCTGCAGGTGCAGTGATGGTTTATTTCAGGTGCCACTGGGACTGGGCTAAAGATGCCCAGATGGCTGGTAAAACATTATTTCTGGGTCCATGGGGGTGCCTCTGGGCAAGATTAGCATTTGAATCAGTAGACTGAGTAAGGAAGATCACCTTCACCAATGCGGTACGCCTCATTCAGTTCATAGAGGGTCAGAACAGAAAAGAAAAATGGAAGGGGGACGAATTTGTTCTCTCTGCTGGAATCGATGCATCCATCCTGCCCTGCCCTTGGACATTCTTCTTCTTGGCCTTTCAGGCTCCTGATTCTTACGTCTTGGGACTCAGACTGAACCCCACCAAGTGCTTTCCTGGGTTTCCAGCTTGCAGATGGTAGACTTTTAGCCTCCATAACTGTGTGAGCCAATGCCTATCATAGATCTCCTTATTTTCCTCGATAGATCCTACTGCTGCTGTTTCTCTGGGGAATCCTGACTGGTGAAGGTACTATTCCTTCTTTAGAGGGCACGACCTCGTGGCCTGTCAGCCTGCTAGCCACGTGGACTTTGGGGTCAGAATGTTTTACATTTAAAAATAACCTATCAGATGGATAAAAACACATTTAAAAATTGTAAGCCTTTCTTGTCTTTATTTTCTTTTCTTATACTGTCTTTTATTTAAAAATGAGTCTCCTTCCTTCTAAGGTGGCTACCCACTTTAACTAGGTAATCCCAGTCCCTTTAATTGTAAATGGGGATGATAATATTGACTTAACACACTTGTTAGACGCCTACACCAATGTAAAGAGGATCACAGGACAAGTACATCGGCCTGCCCGTGCTTGCCAATTCTCTCCTCATGCCACAGAGCAGGACAAGGGCTTGGGCATCTTCAAACGCCAACCTCTCCTTTTACAGATGAGAAAGTTTAAGACAGAGAGGTAAGGAGGGGGCAGTTCTGGGCCTGAAGCAGGCAGGCCTCCTCCCGACCTCCTCTGGACTCAGCTCTCAGGTATGTTCGTCCACCTCGCCCCTCCCCATCGCCCCTGTCTGCTCCCAGCCCCACCGCGGCCCTGTGAGCCCGGTGCTCTGAGTTGCTCCGGGCTGCTCGCTGGAGCAAAGAGGAAGTGCTGGAGCAGGTCTGGTGGCTCTGGCCCGAGGAAGCATCAGAAGTGGGGCCATGAGAGGTTCTGGCAGCAGCGACCTACTTACAGAAGGAAACGATGAGGAGCTGCCATTACGCTTTTTACTGTTGGAGGGGCTGGGTCCGCTGTGGTCTGCTTCCTGGAACAGAAACTTGCAGGAATTAAACGGAAGGAATGGGACTAGGGGACTCTTGGGCTCTGCTGTCGAAAGTACCCACGCTTAGTTAGCATGGTTTATCATCCACAGACAGATTATATATATATATATAAGAGAGAGAGAGAGAGAGAGAGAGAGAGAGAGAGAGAGAGAGAGCTCACAGAGCACAGGAACACTTGCTCTGAAAGGGATGAAGGGGTGGGGCCTCGAGCCCAGGCCACTCCCATGGCAGACCCCACCCCCAGCATGACCACTGAGGATCTGCATGCCTGTCTCACACTTTACACACCCCTTTCATGTGATCTCATTTAATTCTCCATAGTAGCCCTGAGGGAGGTACTTGTTTTTCATCCAGTACTTATTGAATTTGTACTGTGTGACTGAAGACAGGTATTGGCATCAAGACATTTTTGCCGGTCAAGTGTATTTTGAATTATTAATCATATTTCAGGAAGAATTCAATAAACAGAGTCAGAAATCAGATTTAGGATTCAAACTTGACATCATACCACCCAGCTGGGTGTCACACTTTAATACCCCCTGCTTGTCCCACTTCTGTGTACCTGCAGTGACGTATTTGATGAAGGCATCAAAGCTCTGCGTTCAGCGCTCACCTCCCACAGGTTCACAAACAGCTGGTACCCTCTGCTTCACCTTGCAATCTCATCTTTAAAAATGGAATCAAAGGCGTCTCTGGTTCTTCCTCTGCTTCTAAAGTTTAGGCGCAGCCACAGTTATTCGTTCAGATTCCTAATTCCAGGCTGTACGCTGGACATCAATCAACAGCCGTCTCTTGCATATCTTCTGACGACCAAGCAGCGTGCCAGGCATGTGGAGAGGATGGGGAATATAAAATGACTTACGGGATATGTCAGAATTAGGGAAACCAGACTGGAGATGCCAAGATCGGAAGCTGCGAGACAGTAAGGCAGTGAGCTGGGTCATAAAGAATGGGCAGTCCTTGGACTGGTGCCCAGGAAAGAGAGAGCCTCTTAAGCAGAGGCACAGCTGGGGAGGACGCCGAGGTGGGATGCATTATGGGAAGGCTGGCATGAGAGAGGCTGGAGGACATGGTGGCCAGATATCAGAGCACTGAGACAGTAGCCCTGGAGTCTCACAGCCATGACGACAGCAAGCCGTGGAGGGTCTAGAAGACCCTGGAGCCTCTAGGGCCTGACCCCTCATCCATTTCGAGACGCTCCTCACTCCTTGGCATGAAGCCTGGAAAAGAGGGAAAGTTGCAAAGCCGCCACCAGATGGCAGTATTTCCCAGTGTGACTGCCCCAGGGGAGCCCCGAGGAGGGGATTTTGCCTGCAGAGTGCCTGGTATTATGACTTACAACCCTAGGCACCTGTCCCTGGAACCATGGTCAGCTTTCTGGTTCATTCCATGACAGTCTCCAGCTCTCCAATAAAATACTTCCAAAGATTGCATTCTGGGAATGGGAAATGTGAGGTTGTAGAGGAATCCTCTCCAATTCAAGGGGAAGCATTGGCACATCCCCTGTTCTCTCCTGGTACCTCCTCCTCCCCACTTAAAAATCTGAGTGTTGCAGGCTTGCTTACTTTTCCTTGAGCCAGTTACCTGGGGAGCAGAGCAGCTGGACCCCGTCTGTGTGCAGCTCTGCCTCGCCCCAGTGCGACTCCGTGACTACCTCTGAACATGACTCTTCAGCTCCCCTCCTGTGAGCTCACGCACTTGGATCCCTGGAAGATGGGGTGAGGTCGGAGGGGGAAGAAATAGATGGAGCCACAGATGCCCCAAGGAACTTACTTAGCTGCTCACAGTGCCACAAGCCTGAGCACGGGGTAGAAGAAGGTGCAGAAGGCAGAAGATGGACAGGAGAACCGGTTCTCTCGGTGCACTCACCCTACCACGTGCAAGGCGTCTGGGGGCTTTTGGATTTGTTTCACCATGTCCAAGCAGCCCAAATGCAAACGCTGCAATTTTTCCATTTCCTGAAGCCAAGAAAGTGGCTCCTTTAAGAGTACAAATGAAGTTATTTTCCAGTTTAGAGAAATGTTTTAAGATAGCAACAGATACTATTTAAACAAAGAGTTTCATTTAGCCAAAAATGTTGAAAAGGGCACATTACTTAGAAAGTGCATGCTTTATTTTGGAACATAGGGCTTGCCAGAACTTTGGCCAATAACAATAGTTGAGACAAAGATGATCAGAGTACATGACAAACAAAAGGGTCCAGAGAGGGTAAGGGAAGAGAGTGACTTCATTTAGAGTTAGGTCAACCTCGAATGATTTGGTAGCCCAGGGCACTCCACACAATGAGGCAATTTAGGTTTTTCTTGCTTCTGAGATGCCCAGACCCAGCTCTCTCCCCAAGCACACTGGGATCGCTCAGTGTCACATGACTGCTTCAGAACTCTTACGCTATTTGTGAAAACGCAGCTAACTGTGATATTGTCCTATAAGCTTGGGGGGCATTCTCAGTCAGATGGGTTCTCTTCCTCCCCACCTGGCATGGTCACTGGAAATGCTCTTTCACTAGCGAAAGAGAAAGGCATGTCAGGACTCTGAGCCTATTCCTTCTGACATCACTGCTGTCAGACTTCTCTGCTGCATAGCGTGTGTGAGAAAGACAGCATGGCAGAGTGGGAATCCCATGGGATTTGTAATCAGAAGACTGGAATCTTGTCCCTAGATTATCAGAGAGCTGACTATAGACTCGTTAGCATCTCTGAACAGTTTCTATAAAAAGAAAAAATTATAGTACCTATGTGGCTTACATCCCAGGGTTTATTATAAACCTAATGAGTTCATGTTGATGAAAGAGCAAGATAGTTATTGTGATGACCCAGATTTGAAGCATCTCCCAAAACTCCTTTGGTTTTCGGGTTCTCCTTGGGACAAGCAGCAGATGCCTTCTCTTGGCACTGAAGCAGACTTCGCCTATAGTCTTCCCATAGCTGAGTGCAGAGGATCTGGGATGTCCTCTACAGCATGTTGTCCATCCAGGCTTGTCAGTTGCATGGTTTGGCCCAGTGGTCGGCAAACTCATTAGTCAACAGAGCCAAATATCAACAGTACAATGATTGAAATTTCTTTTGAGAGCCAAAATTTTAAAACTTAAACTATATAGGTAGGTACATTGTAATTAACTTAATTAGGGTACTCCTAAGCTGGCCTTTGCTAAACACTCAAGGGGCCAAAGAGCCGCATGTGCTCGTGAGCCACGGTTTGCCGACCAAGGGTCTCTGGCCTTTCTGTGGCTGACGGCTGGGAGCAGCTGAGGCTCAGGCAGGGTCCTCTCTCTCTGTGCTTGGCTCCTGCCACCTTCCTCACAGGAGCACACCCAGGCTTTGTTCTCGTCATAAACAGTGGGTAGAGGGCCCTTACCTCCCAGCTTCTCCCTCCTTGGCTTCCGAGATGCCCAGAAGGGAGAAATGTTGCTCTTTCATTTCTCTTCCTCCTGACTAATAACAACAGCTGACATAGCTTCCAGAAAGTACTAATGAAGACCCTGTGATCTCATCTGTGTTCCAAGCAATAGAGGTACCATGTGAGGACCCCTCAGTAAACTCCAGGGCCTGGTTATACCCAGATTAAGGCTGCTTTATCACATCCTTCTGAGGTGTCACCACCCCCAATCCCATATGACTCTAGTATTACTCACCAGAAGCTACTCTGTAGTGAGGAGATGTGAATACAGGGGTAAGGGCTTCTGGGTGGGGGTTGGATAAGGCTTGATTTTATTCATGTGTACAGTTGCTGCCACCTCCACTCCATACCTCACGCCAAGCTTTGAGCTTTGTGTCCAATAAACATGAAAAAACACAGCTCTCTTTCATTTTTTTTTTTTTTACAGAGACAGAGAGAGAGTCAAAGAGAGGAATAGACAGGGACAGACAGACAGGAACAGAGTGATGAGAAGCATCAATCATTAGTTTTTCGTTGCGCATTGCGACACCTTGGTTGTTCATTGATTGCTTTCTCATATATGCCTTGACCGTGGGCCTTCAGCAGAACGAGTAACCCCTTGCTGGAGCCAGTGACCTTGGGTCCAAGCTGGTGAGCTTGTGCTCAAACCAGATGAGCCTGCGCTTAAGCTGGCGACCTCGGGGTCTCGAACCTGGGTCCTCAGCATCCCAGTCCATCGCTCTACCCACTGCGCCACCGCCTGGTCAGGCAAAAAAAAGCACAGCTCTCGATAAATGAAAGTCGAGGAGTTACAGTGAAGAGGTGAGGACCCTGGCTCAGGGCGTTCACAGCTTTATAAGGGGATGGAATACAGGAATGGGAAACCCAGAAGTTAGGTCACCTATAACTAGAAACTTAGGGTCCCTTCACCCCCAAGACACTGTGAGTCCATAAGTAAGCGACAAACACAGGGCTTTGCTTAGACCTGTCTTCATCCATTCTGAGGGGCTGCTGGAGTAAACAGGGTGCTCCGTCCCACTGTGTCTGATCCTCACTTTTCAGAAAAATGAAAAGGCAGAAGGAAAGTCCCACAGCTGCATGAAGCCAGAGCTGTGGCTGGATAGGCCCCTGGCTCTGGCTGGTCTAAGAGACCCTTCCTTCCTCAAGTGGGGGGAAGGAAATGAGAGAGCCCCAGAGAGCTCAGGCCTAGCATTTGCTCTTGCCCTGTAAAGGCTCTGTGCTCTGGTGACGGCTGCGGGCGAGCTGCTCTCCACTGAGCACACAGTGTAAACTGTGGCAGCAGCAGCCCTGAGCGTGGGGCCAGCTCCAAAGGAGCCCTGGAACCCAGGAGTCTGCAAGCGCCTGATCCAAGCACTTGGTCTAAGCCCCAGGAGATCCAAGCCCTGGGAGACAGATTCTAGGGTCATGGGGCGAGTCCCTTCTCCAGACCTCAGCCAGTGGTCTGGGTCTAAGGGTTTGGCTGTCTCTGAGTAGCCATTAAGGCAAATGGAGTAGATCAGTATGAATCAGTGAATCATAATGGTGAGTGAAAGACACGTGGACTAGGACAGCGGTTTTTAGCCGGTGTGCCTCAAGAATTTTCAAAACATGCAACACTGACTATTTAGTCGGGGGCAATGACCCCTTTCCTCTTAGGTGGTCAAATAAAAAAGTGACAACAGCCAACACAGCCATAGCCATCTGGTATGAATGAATAAAAATTATAGCTATTATTTTTTGTTACATCGGCAGACATATATTTTTTGGTGTGCCGCAGAACTTTGGTAATTAGTTTCGGTGTACCATGAGATGAGAAAGGTTGAAAAGCGCTGTACTAGGACATCATCCCTGAGAACTTTGTAAACAAGCATGTGAATTTGTAATAAAGTGGAACCCACGCATGGGAAGGAAGCGTGCTGACGTCAGGAGAACAGTGTCCTCTTGGACAGGAGGGCAGAGAGTGAGATGGGGTATTCAGATGGGCTTCAGGGCTTATTTGTAATTTTATTTCTGAAACAAAAATATCCTGAACAAATGCGTCAGGTACAAAAGTCTGTTAAATCTTGGCAGTAAGTACATTCATTATTTCCTGGACATTTGAAAATTCTGCAATAGACCAATACTTAAAAAATAATAAAGAGCTGGGTAAGAAGACAAAGATAAGAATTCTGTGTGTGGAGAGCTGCTCTATACCTGTCACCAGCACCCGTGGCTCTCAGTTCTGTGTACCAGAACCACCACCCCGGCTCT
The DNA here is from genome assembly GCF_036850995.1 of Saccopteryx leptura. Classification (NCBI taxonomy): domain Eukaryota; kingdom Metazoa; phylum Chordata; class Mammalia; order Chiroptera; family Emballonuridae; genus Saccopteryx; species Saccopteryx leptura. Next base: position 302,120,151 of record NC_089503.1, read on the forward strand.
GAGTTCTAACTGCATACCAGATCCACCAGTGACGCCCAGGGCTCCATTCAGATGTTGAAGCCCAGGTGAGTCAGTTTCTGAAAGCACAGGGTGATTCTGACCCTAGCAGGGTCAGCTGAGCCGCCATAAGCTTCTGCTGGTCTACCCAGCTTTTAAGTCTACACCGTAGGGCCTCTCATCAGGATCCTGATCCTATTTTGGCCTTTTGTCTAGGTGGACTTCTGCTTTGATTTTAGAAGCCACTTCTGGAATAGACTTCTACCAGGAGGTAGTGATTCTTGCTGTTAGGGGAAACCTTGATGCGTTCTGGTCACAGGCAGCAGTCAGAACAGCTGAAGTCAGAGAGCCTGATAAAAACTCAAAGCCATCTTGCTAGTTCTCTACCTGGTCGGGCTCACTTCTAACCTCCCTGGGTTAGAACGATGCAGTGAGAACACCCAGCATTCAGCCTCCCACAGGGTTTTTCTGTGGGTCTTTTGGTTTCAGCTCTCACTGGGGTTCTTATTTTGTCTCATTTCAGACCTTCACGCTTCTGAACCCACTTCCTCCTTTTGGGGTCTGAGAGAAAGTGGAGGAGAAAGGCTCCTGGCATGAATATACCAGTGGATACCGCACGTGTTGTGCTTTGATGGGATGAGCTTTGAATTGTAGTCCTGGCTCCAGGGATGACTGTGTCCTGGGACCTTGGGTGCTCCTCTCTGAGCCAGGAAAGGCATTTCCCTTGAGCAGTCCTGCAGATCAAATTGTCATAAGAAATCAGCACTGGGAGATCTGAATGCCAGGGCAGTGCTTTCCTCTTTCTTGTAGTCTAACAATCAGTATGGCTTCTTGGTTCCAGCTCCTTCCTCAAGGGCATGATGCAATGCTACGCATGTTGCATGTACCCAACAAATATTTGTTGATGGGAAGGTTGAACGAATGAATGAAGTGTTTTGAGAAGTGTATGTACGACTTGAGAGCAAGAGACTGTTAAAATTAGAAAGCCATGGCTGGAGCTGGGAACCCAACCGAGGCACTGGTTCCCGGTGCTCTCACTATCAGCATGCTCCCAGACGCCTGGACCTGATTCAAGGCTCAGAACGCTGACTTTAAACAAAGCCTGAGGGAAAAGCCATCCATCATAGAAGGTAATGGTGCGTGGAAAGATTTGTCCCCCTCCCCGCCCCTGCCATAATCTTCCTCAGACTAGCGGCTGTTGGGAAAGAATCTGACTTTCCCAAGAGAAGAAAGACCAATTTTAGAACAGCTTTCTTTTTTTCTTTCTTTCTTTCTTTTTTTTCTTTCTAAGCAAGCTTATGCCAGTACAGGACATTCTGCCCTGGACTCATGCTAAGGTACTCCTGATCTTTCTCAGACGTTGACCATTTTCTATCCCCTGGGTCATTCCTGTTACCCCAGGTCTCAGTTCTCCACCTCACTATTGATGCCTTCTCCCAGTAGTACCCTATACTTGGCGGGCGATACTAACAAGGAGGCCACTCCACCGAGTCCCTGGAACTCTGCAGCTGAGATAAGGGGCTCCATACTGGCCTCACTGACTTGCTCACTATCCTTATAAGTAAGGTGACCAATCATCCTCCTTTAGGGAGGACAGTCCTTCTTCACTCAAGTTCTGTCTTCACTCAAAAAATGTCCTCCTACATGTCCTCCTATACTAAGGTACCAAAAAACTGCAAAATTAATATTGATATTTTAGGAAGAAAGGTCAGGCTTTTCTGTCCTGTCCTTTCCTTGGGGAGGGTGGGGAGAGAGAAGAATGTAGAAGCTTCCTGACTTACAAGGACAATGGTTCATTTAGTTTTAACTATAAAATAAAGGTTGTCTGAGGAACTTCTTTTCTTTTACAATAAGAGACAGAATTTACATACCACCCTACATTGATTTTGGTTCTTTCTCCCTTCCTGGAACCCTGAGAGTGACATACCGCTAGGCAAAGGAGGGGAGATAGACACTGAAAGATTTGTAAATGTCTTTGACTGTGTTATCTTAAAAGTTTTTTTTTTTAAGATATATGAATTTTTTTAAAGCATTTTTTAATTTATTTATTCATTTTAGAGAAGAGAGGGAGAGAGAGAGGAGAGACAGAGAGAGAGAAGGGGGGGAGGAGCTGGAAGCATCAACTCCCATATGTGCCTTGACCAGGCAAGCCCAGGGTTTCGAACTGGCGACCTCAGCATTTCCAGGTCGACGCTTTATCCACTGCGCCACCACAGGTCAGGCTTTTTTTTTAAATTTCTTTTTTTTAATTTATTTATTCATTTTTAGAGAGGAGAGAGAGAGACAGAGGAAAGAGAGACACAGAGAGAGAAGTAGGGGAGGAGCGGGAAGCATCAACTCCCATATGTGCCTTGACCAGGCAAGCCCAGGGTTTCGAACTGGTGACCTCAGCATTTCCAGGTCGACACTTTATCCACTGCACCACCACAGGTCAGGCAAAAGTTTTAATTATTCTATGGATTCCCTAAACCAATGTTGTAAGCTTGTGCCATGATGTCATGCTCCTCCCAACCTGTATGTGCTCAAGGGTATATACCCAGCCTCTGAGATGTATTTGGCGTGCATGATTTGGGTCTGCAATGCCCCGTGTTAGTCATATGCGGCCAGCGTATTAAAGAAATCTTCTCCTTTCAATAAAACCCTTCAAAATTCATCTGGACTTGGTGTCTCTACATAAACTTGCAGAAGTGAGGTACGGGTACTTTACAACATTCCTTTTTGATACTGAAAGACTAATATGTAAATGTCCATATTTGATCGATGCAGAGTCGATCCATTGCATATGATGTGATGTATTTATATCTAGATGAGTACTTTTTTCTTACAATTATTATTAAAAATTAATAGGCATGTAAGCATAATTACAATATAAGATATTACAAATGTTTTTATTATGCATTTATCATATTATAGTGTATTATTGTTGCAATGAATAAAATATTTCTTTTATTTACAATATTGTTCTCTTCAATTTATTTTTGTCCTCCTTTTCATTGTAAAAATGTTGGTCACCTTACTATAAGTGACTGATGGTGTAGGACAGTGCTCTGAGTAAAAAGAGCTTGAGGAGGATTGCAGTGGCTGCTCCCTCTCCCCTGTCTCTATCTCTGATAGGTCGAGGTAACAAGAAGTGGAATAATGAGAGAGGAGCTCCTCGAGCCTTGCCCCTTGAATCGGAACCAGCAGCAGCACTGGCATCACCTGGGAACTTGTTAGACTTGTAGAACCTCAGACCTCACCTCAGACCCACCAAGTCAGAATCTGTATTGTGACAAGATACTCAGGTGACCTTTATGCCCATGAACGTCTGAGAAGCGGTGCTTTAGCCCAGTGGTTCTCAGAGTGTGGTCCATCGGTGGCACTTGGGAACTTGTTGTTAGCCAGGCGTTCTCGGGACCTGCCCCGGACTGTGGAATCAGAAACTCCAGGGACAGGATGCAGTGATTGAGGTCTTCCCGATGATTTGAGTGCACACTAGAGTTTGAGAATCCCTGATTTAGAGTATGCTCCCACTTAAAGGCCACTTAATGAGCAAGGAGAATGGCCCTGTGTGATACCATGGCCAATGCAGCCACAATCAGGTACTCTGTTTCGGGGGTCCCAGCAAGAATAATTACCTCAGGGTCCTCTCTTTCCTGCTTTGAGCAAAGAATTAGCCTTTGTAATGTGGAAAGCAGGCACTGAACATCCCAGGAGCTAAAAAGATGGGGAAGGAGGGTCAGGCAAACCAGTGAGGAGTTATCAGGGGTCCCCAAACTTTTTACACAGGGGGCCAGTTCACTGTCCCTCAGACCGTTGGAGGGCCGCCACATACAGTGCTCCTCTCACTGACCACCAATGAAAGAGGTGCCCCTTCCGGAAGTGTGGCGGGGGCCGGATAAATGGCCTCAGGGGGCCGCATGCATCCCGCAAGCCGTAGTCTGGGGATGCCTGAGTTCAGGGGAACCATGATTTCTGCCCTTTAAATAGAGAGGGCTCCACCCAAACCATCAGAAGCTTCCCACCACACTGGATCTCCAATGCTGAGACCATGTGACTCTTTGTAAATGAATACCACCATTTCCTGGCTATTTCTATGGAAATGGAAATGAGTACTATTGTTTTAACTGTTGCCTCACCCCATCCACCCCCACCCCACCTTCAGGGTAAGAAACTGAGGAGCCAGCCTGTGGGTTCAGGAGCTTGAGAGCTGCCTGTGCCATCACAGCGCGCACACAACCATGACCGAGGACCCAGTGTCCTCATCGATCTGTAAGATGAGGGGTCGCACTGGGTGGGAAGGTGTCAGGTCCCTTCCGGTTTTCTGACTTTTTCTCCTGGGATGATTTGGGGATAGCCTTGCTCAAAAAGTCAGTTGTGGCCCTGGCTGGTTGGCTCAGTGGTAGAGCGATGGCCTGGCATGCGGGAGTCCCGGGTTCAATTCCCGGCCAGGGCACACAGGGGAAGCACCCATCTGCTTCTCCACCCCTCCCCCTCTCCTTCCTCTCTGTCTCTCTCTTCCCCTCCCGCAGCCGAGGCTCCATGGGAGCAGAGATGGCCCGGGCGCTGGGGATGGCTCTGTGGCCTCTGCCTCAGGCGCTAGAATGACTCTTGATTTGACAGAGCGATGCCCCAGAGGGGCAGAGCATCGCCCCCTGGTGGGCATGCTGGGTGGATCCTGGTCGGGTGCATGCGGGAGTCTGTCTGACTGCCTCCCCATTTCCAGCTTCGGAAAAATGAAAAAAAAAAAAAAAAAAGTCAACTGTGGATGAAGTGACACTCATAGTAACTTGTGCTTATGTCTATTCTTTTTTACCTCTTAAATTGTTATATTAGGTCTTTAACGTGTTTTAGCAAAGCTGATTCTCACTCATGCTATTTCTCAAGGTGGTCTGAAGTGTTTTACTGTGAGTTCATCTTTACTGGAATTTTCTAATGGAAATCTTGGGCTACTTGGTTGCAGGGTCCCTGTGGATCAGCATAAACTTTTGCTTCTACGAGAGGACCCAGGGTGGGTGTCATGGCCCAGGACCCGTTACTGTATTGATGTGCTTCTCCATCATGTGCGTGATGTATTTTTGGGCACCAAAGTCATGGTCAGCATTGCTTTGAGGCTTTTTGGTTTCTCACGGGAGTTTTTCCCACTCAGCACTCCAAGGAGAGTCAGGCGTCCTTGCCAGCACCCTGGCTGGAGGGTAGGGATTTTATACCCGCTGTGTACTGAGATCATTGCCCTTTGAGGATGAAGTAGAGATTTGGTAGTTTCGTTTTGCTTGAGGGTCACAACTTAGTGGACGGGGCTCAGAACCTGCTCTGTGAGACCTTGTTTCCCAGTCTGTGTCTGCTGACGACGGCTCTGCCCGTCAGGGCCCCTTCCCCAACCTGGGCCTGGCGCCTTCTCTCCCAGGCCCGTTGGGGTTGGAGAATATATTCTTCTGGCTTTCAATTCCATCATTATTTCAGACATCTGTGGATTTTCCTTTTATTCTATGAGCCCAACTGCATACTTAATATTTAAACTTACTCTATTTAGCATATTTTGGTTGGTGGTGGTGTGGAGGTGGAAGCTTGCGAGCGTTTGGCCCATCATACCCCTGTACCTAAAAGTCCCAGATGCTGTAACATTTCAAGGTTCCTTCTAGACAAGGAAGTTGTTTCTTGGATTAGTAGAGGGAGTCTTTTATCATTCTAGACTTTTCTATGGCGTTCTGACACTAGAGGCTCAGAACGTCTCCTTAAGGCCCGCGCCACCTGGGAGCTTAATTTCCAAGCTGCTTCGTTATCAGCTGTTGGATTGAAGGGCTGCCTCTGTCCCCATGCCCAGTCCCTAAGCCCCACCCCAGGCTGGTCTGGCTTTACATTCACAGACTTCTTTTGGGCTTGCTGGGTGTGTTGACCCTGCTGGGTGACAAACAGGGAAAAGGGGAGCAGGACCTGCTGACCCCCTTGAAGAAGACAGCATGGAAAGTGTCTCCTCTCTTGCAAGACTACAGACATTGTTTATCTTACTTCCGGTTTTCTATGGTGTCAGAAGATGGATCTGGAAGTTGTGGGCATTATTAGCTCGTGGAGGTGGGAGTTGGAGGTACTGAAGACAAGAAAGGGAGACGTCAGTGTGTTTGGGTTTTTTCTTTGCAGAATAATCATTAATATACTCCACCCTTGCATTGGAAATAAGAAACCAGGGTTTTGGCCTAATTGGTGGTGGTGCAGTGGATAAAGAGTTGACCTGGGATACTGAGGTCCCAGGTTCAAATCCCTCAGATCACCCACTTGAGTGCAGGCTTATCGATCTTGAGTGCAGGCTCATCAGCTTGAGCAAGGGGTCACTGGCTTGGCTGGAGCCTCCCCCCCTCCCCCCTTTAAAGGCACGTATGAGAAGCAATGAGTGAACAACTAAAGTGCCGCAACTATAAGTTAGTGCTTCTCATCTTTCTTCCTTCCAAGAGAAACCAGGGTTTTACTCTTGGCAGAGTCTCAGAAGATATGTTGTGGTATGAAATGGGGTTGTTGTTATTTTGACATTGAAAGAGTAACAAAATAAATTGGCATTCTGAGAGATAGAGGAAAGGTGGAAGGAAGGGCGAACCCACAGAATTGCTTACCTTTCACAGAAAGAGGCCAACAGATAACTGTCTAAATTTCAGAGTAACCAGAAAATGTAAAAATTCCAATTAAATCAAGGAAATAAATTAAGGAATAGAGACATAAAAATTTTATTTTAGGCTTCAGTAGTAACTGCCAGAGAATGAGATTCAGAAATGGTAAAACGTGGTTGGCTCTGGAAGTCAGAGGAGGGAAAATTTCCTCATTTCATGCTTTTTCTGTAATGTAACTTTTTTTTTTTTTTTAAATCATGGGCATGCAATTATTTCTATAATAATACAAGCCATTTTACATGTCTAGTGAGTGGGTGAGATATAATTGTGCCCTGGTGAACAAGATCTAGCCAGGGAAATGTTTTGATTTCGTGTACTGTCAAATCCATCTTCTTAAGCAAGATAAAGCCGCGGAGGCCGAGAAGGACAAGCTCGCTGACTGACAGCAGGGCAGCAGAGGGAGCCAGATAAGACCTCCTGTTCCAAAGGAGGGAGCGTGGGAGTGAGGGAAGGTCGAGTGCCTGCTGGAGGCCAGGCTGCTGGGGCACATCGTGCTGTCTCGGGGTCGTTAATGTCACGTCCAGCAAGACAATCTGGGGAGTAAGAATTTTGTACCTAAACAAAACGGAAAAGAGATTAGCAAAAAGTATTTGCCTTTTGGCTCATTGGTCCTCCACATTTAGTCACTGGCTTTTCTGGACACTTCAGGGAATCTAGGTTGGCACTCTTAAGTTATTTAAGTTAAAGGAGTAGCCCAGAGAAAGTAAAAGGCAAAAGACATGTTAATCCAGACACCACTTCGTGAAAAGAAAAGCTGCCTGAGCATAGATAGGCAAAGTGCCCATTGAGCTGCGGTGTTGGCAAATGTGAGCTGAGAACGCTAGTTGTCAACTTTTAGAGGCTCTTGGTCCAAAAGGCGACTGCAGGGAAGAGACTTCTGTAGCATCCCCAAAATCATCCTGCCAGCTCCCCACCCCTGATTCCTGCCAGCTCCTGCCGGGTGTTTACTGTGTTCTGACCCTTATCTGCACTTGAACAAGCGTTGTCTAAAGCCTGGGCCCTTGGTCCTTAGGGAACCTTAACAGATAAGCTGGATCTTCCTAGTAGGCTTTCAAGGTGGTATTCAAGTTGCTGATTTCGTTTTAATTCATAACAACTCAGGAAACTGTCTTTGCCCTTTCCTTGACTAAATTACCAAGGACTTCTTAGAATCATTATGGGAGTGAAAAGCATTCAAGATGACATTCTCAATGGACATATGCACCTTGTTCTCTGGGAGGCAACCCTCCAAAACAAACTGGCCCAGAGCACTTCCTTGTGCCCTGTTGTTGGAAACCCAGCCTCTGCCTCGTGTTACTGTATCTGTGGTTCTTCCGTGTTAAGTGAGGTTGTTAACCCCTCCTCCTTTTCACATACGCCATGCTCATCATTCCTCATGGACACTGCAGGTTCATGCCTCTGTGTCTTTGCTCAGTCTCTTCTCGGTGCCTGAGATATCCTTCTTCACCTCTCACATTTCCAGAACCTTCCTTGAAGACCTCACAGCTTAACTGGTCTCTTTTCTGGTTGCTAGAACACTTGATACACATGTGTGTATTGGACTTGGCCCTCTGTATTTCATTTATGTCTCTGCTTCCCATATTCCTCAACGTCAGGGATTGTGTCCCATCAATTTATATGCCCAGCCCCTAGCACATCTCCCACGCAAGTATCCACCCTGGAGCCTCCATTCATGTAGGTATGAATGTGAACTTGGAGATGCAGTATACCCAGTAGAAGTCCTGGCTCTGCTGCCTACCTGCTGTGTGACCGCTCTGAGCCGTAGCTTCCCCGTCTGTGTGAGAAGTCCCTGCCTTATTGGGTGGCTGTGATGATTAAATCAGATCATTCCTGAGAAAATGCTTTGCACATACTAAGTATGTGCTTTGCACATACTAAGTTGCTCAATCAAATTCATCTATAATTATTAGATGGAAGGAATGTCATGTGTGCAGTTCAGGTTTTTTTGTAGCCCACATTCTGCTCATTGGTCTGCAACTTCTAAATGAGGCAACACAAATGACAAAAAATTTAGAGCTTGAAGATGGGGCCCTAAACTTATATATACCCATCTTCACACCATCAGAAATATGCATTCCAGATGAGAAGCAATGGCATTTCTGGAGAAGTTGGCTTTTCCATCTTCTATATCCAGACAGGCTTGCAACTTCAAGACTGCTAAGGAGCCATTCACTTAAAAAACCTCTACAGATAGGCCCTGGCCGGTTGGCTCAGCGGTAGAGCGTCGGCCTAGCGTGCGGAGGACCCGGGTTCGATTCCGGCCAGGGCACACAGGAGAAGCGCCCATTTGCTTCTCCACCCCTCCGCCGCGCTTTCCTCTCTGTCTCTCTCTTCCCCTCCCGCAGCCAAGGCTCCATTGGAGCAAAGATGGCCCGGGCGCTGGGGATGGCTCTGTGGCCTCTGCCCCAGGCGCTAGAGTGGCTCTGGTCGCAACATGGCGACGCCCAGGATGGGCAGAGCATCGCCCCCTGGTGGGCAGAGCGTCGCCCCATGGTGGGCGTGCCGGGTGGATCCCGGTCGGGCGCATGCGGGAGTCTGTCTGACTGTCTCTCCCTGTTTCCAGCTTCAGAAAAAATGAAAAAAAAACAACAAAAAAAAAAACCTCTACAGATAGCGGTCACCTCTCTGCGGGCAAGCACGCATCAGCACTGGAATGTTCTTATTTTTGCCTCATTTCCATCCATTGATGGATATAGTTTTAGGTCCTCTGCCCTTGTTCTGTCATGGTAGACTGGTGACCCATAGAGAACTTGTGAAGCCTACAATATCTTTTCTGGTTCCCTTGGACAGAGTTTTGAACAAGAAGTTTATATCAAAGGCTGGAGGCCGGAACTAAATCACAAACATGGGCCTTGAGTGCCACCTGGTGTTAAAATATCATATTGCAAGCATTTTATTTTTTTCTCTTCTGCTTAACAGTCCACAGAAAAGGGAGTTACTGTTCAATACAGACATTTTAGATTTGTTTCCATCATTGAAGGTAACTGGCCAGGCCAAGGATAAGACCCATGAATTAACAAGTAAGATTCAGCAAGCTGAGCTCAGGAAATCCCAGTCGTGGAGAAGGGGGTTGGAGGAGGTGGGAGACACATGTTCAGTGTGGCCACACCCCTCACCCAGACCCTAGTGAGGACAGGCCACTGTTCTCTGTATGTACAGAGGCTTGCTTGACCCATCTCTGATTACACTCATGTCATTACAGAGCTGTCCCAGCCAATGGAGCTCTGCTAACCATGACAGTGACTTCAGGTCTACTTTTTCTGTCTTTCTCTTTACTTTCTCAAAGTACTGTGCTATTTGAGCCTGATTATAACCCGAAACGTGGGCAATGCCAACATAATTCTCCTATTTTGTAAGATAATTGCAATATCTTGTCCCAAATCAGAGAGCTGTTTTGGGATGCAGATTTCTTCCTTTTTGTCATTCCAGTTTTGCTATTTCTCCTTGGAGCCCTGGACTCTTTCCTTGGAGAATGACATTTAAAACCCAAGACCTGGGCACTGGACATGCTCACTGCTACGGGGGTGTTACTGCTCCTAAACCCTTCCAGCTGACAGAGCTAAGAAATACATGTATGTGTGCTAACCTGTGCACACGCGGGTGTCCAGTGTTACTTCTGTGTATATTTCTCTGTGTAAATAAACATGAGTTCACATGGTTATCTTCAACTCTAATCCACTGTCACAGGGTTCATTCCAGCTTTCCTCCCTTACTTGCTGGTAATTTCTTCCTCTGACAGTGAGGACCTTGGCTGCTATATCCACAACTTATTTCCCTACATGTATAACCCTAATGCATTTGTAAAGTAGTTTTAGAATTGCTAACCTGTCCTCCTGGCACACTGAGTTTTACATATCAATATTTTTCTTTTTATAATTACCGAGTTTCTGGAAGTATAAAATACATACGTGAAAAGTGCACAAGTCAAAAGTATAAGGCTTGAATAGTTGTCACAAAGTAAGCACATTCTGTGTTCCTTCACCCAGATCAAGAAACAAAACTTGGCCCTGGCCGGTTGGCTCAGTGGTAGAGCGTCGGCCTGAAGTGCAGAAGTCCCGGGGTGGATTCCCGGCCAGGGCACACAGGAGAAGCGCCCATCTGCTTCTCCACCCCTCCCCCTCTCCTTCCTCTCTGTCTCTCTCTTCCACTCCCGCAGCCGAGGCTCCATTGGAGCAAGGATGTCCCGGGCGCTGGGGATGGCTCCTTGGCCTCTGCCCCAGGCGCTAGAGTGGCTCTGGTCGCAGCAGAGCGACGCCCCGGAGGGGCAGAGCATCGCCCCCTGGTAGGCAGAGCGTCGCCGCCTGGTGGGCGTGCTGGGTGGATCCCGGTCGGGCGTATGCGGGAGTCTGTCTGACTGTCTCTCCCCGTTTCCAGCTTCAGGAAAAAAAAAAAAAAAAAAAAAAAAAAAAGAAACAAAACTTCACTAACATTCCGAAAGCCCCTCGGCCCTTTGCCAATCACGTCTGCTCTCAAAGGGAAAGCATGAGTCTGACTTCTCACCCCACTGAGAATCTGGGCTGAGTTTGAACTTTGTAGGAATGGAATCACACTGTATTGTGTCTGCTTCTCTTGTTCAACATTATGCTGGCGAGGGTCTTCCCTGTTGTTGCAGGTGGGTGTGGTCACTCATTCCCATGTTTCCTCCTTTCTGAATTTAAGATGATCTCATGGGCTTTTCCCCTTTGTCATAAATATATTTTTACAATATGACTGCAATGGCTGTATAATATTCCATTGTATAATTATACTTAAGACTATAATTTTCCTCCCATTGTGGGTCATTTGGTTGGCCTCTGGTTTCTATATTGTAAGGAATGCCAATGACACCTTAAAAAGATTGATAGGAGAATAAAATAATAAATCTAATGCCTCAAAATTAGTCCAACCACATAGGGAGTTTTGCATTCCATTCTGACTTAATCTTGGTCTTCAGAGCACATCCAGTAGGGCTCATGAGAGCTGGTGCGGAATCTGGGAACTGTGACTTATGAAACTTAGCTGGGTGAACTGTGACTATTTGATATGGGGGGTGGGCAACACAGCTGCTTTCAAATATGTGAAAGATTATTTGAAAAGGGGTATTGTTCTATACAATAACATCTTAGTCCTCGTATTTAACTAAGAGATCATTTTCTTTTTGGTTTAGCATAAGGCAGGTGAGAGAGCAGTCGTCTAAACTAGGCCCCTTCTGAGACAGAAAGAAGCACTAGTAATAATTACATCTGTGCAACAGGCATAACCTGGGACTGCCCCAGACAAACCAATATGTTGAGCATCACTCTGGGCACAAGAAATTTTTCCCAAATGAGCAGAAACCCAAGTGAGAGAGGAAAAGGCCGACTGGCAGTGCTGATCCCTCCGCTATTTGAGGCAGGTTGTATTGTTAGGCGTGAATGTGCAAAGACACTCTGTGTTGGCTGGGAGGTTACTAGATGACTTCCAAGTTGTGGGATGGTCCTTAGATGACATTCTCGTTCTAAAAGTCCATCATATTAAAAAAGAGTTCATAATTTTACTTAGGAAACAATCACCTGCATTGCTGAAAGGATTAGACGGAATCCCATTGCTTTCTTCCAGGTCTTTGTGGTGCACAGTTCCCATCCGGTGCTCTGACACAGCTTTTGCCAGTTAAGAGAAGAGGATGGCGGTGACACTTGGTAACCTGTATGGTGCTCACCATTAAGTTCAATGTTAGGTATTGGTTCAAGGAAGATACGATCGGAGGTGCTGAGAATTTTAATGACTTGTGCAGGGTGCACTCATCAGACTTTTTTTGGTTGTAAGAAACAGAAGTCACCGGGGCAGCCTGAGTCTCAACTGCACCCATGCTTTGAGTTCCACCAGGAGTCCCTCTATCTTGATAAGAAATCCACACCCAGCCCCCTTTAAACTTTTTATTTTGAGACACTTTTAGACTTACAGAAGAATTGCAAAAATAGTGGGAATCCACATGTATTCTTTAGTCAAACAAATATCCCTAATGTTAATATCTTACATAATCCTCACACAACAAACAAAACTCAGAAATTAACATTGGTACAACACTATCAACTGAATGGCAGATTTTATTTAGATTTCGCCATTTTCTCATGAGTGGCCTCCTTCTGTTCCAAGATCTAATCCAGGACCTCATGTCGCATTTAATTGTCATGTTTCCTCCTATCTCAGTCCTTTCTTGTCTTCCAGACCTTGACAGTCTCAAAGAGCCCTGGTCAGACGTTTTGTAGAAGGTCTCTTCATTTGGGTTTCTCTGATGTTTACTCATGGTAACTTTGTTGAATGAAGGTAACTAACTGTAGAGACTATCACCACAGAAGTGATGCTGTGTCCTTAGTGCCCCCGGTTGGGGGCGCGTGATGCTGACATGTCCCATTACCAGTGACATTAACTTCAATCATGGTCTTAAGGTGGTATTTGCCAGGTTTCTTTACTTCATAATGAACACATTTTCTTTGAGATCATGTGAATATTGTTTTTCTCCTTAAAAATGCATCCACTAATTTTTAACATCCTTGGTAAATCACTTGTTTTGTTTGTTTCTGCTGAATCAAGTGAATTCCTGAGGGAAGATGCATCTGGGCAGAGAGCTGACTTCCTAGTCGTCGTCTCCCTCTGTTGCTTGGGTCAGCCTTTTCCCTTCCTAGTCGTCGTCTCCCTCTGTTCCTTGGGTCAGCCTTTTCCCTTCCGGTCTTCAGTCCTGTCTCTCGGCGTAGCTCTCTCTGATCGCCAACGTGTGTGGTGGAGAGCATCACTCGTGAGTTTCAGAAGACCAGTCCAAGGAGATGTGCCTTCTTGGTGCCAAGCCCAGGTTCCTGGAGACGGGATGATGATTGGTTCAGTCTGTGTCAGTAACGCCGTCTTGATCTGTTAAATTTGGACCGAGACATTCAAGAACAAATGGCTTATATATGTCTGCTTGGAACTCACCTCAGTCCTGGGACAGGGTGGAAAACATTCCCTAGAGATCTTTGTGAGATGAGCAGCCACTCTGTGGGTACCCGACACACACAGCACGTCTGGGGCACAGGCAGAGCTGGAACACCGTCCCTGGACTGTCTAAGCAGTGTGTTTCTCTTCAACACCTCTACGCACGGGAAGACAACTTGGCTTCCTGTTTTGATCAAATTCCAGCTAGAGTGGCATCTTATCCTAATTTTTGTAAATCAGTATGAAATAACACTTGGGTAGGGAGAGGAGGTGAAAGATGGAAGGTTCTTAATAATTCAGTGGACTTAAAGCTCTCCTTAGCAGATCTGGGGAGCTGAGTTATCCATCCAGCTGTGTTACCCTAATTCTCTAAAGACATGGAACTAAAGCCCAAAAGCTAATCCCTTCATGGATTGCCCTTAAAATGCAGCAGATTTTCAGAAATGATTGGAAAGTCTTTTCTGAAAGGAGAGATGCCTGGATCAGATTCTTCAAGGAAGGGAAGCGGAGCTTACCTCCCTGGTTCAGTGGGGAGAAAAGGGAGGGGCTGGAGGAGAGAGTTCGTGTTGGGAAGAAACGAGGCTTAGCAGCATTTCCTAGATTCCTGAATCCTATTTTCCGCCTGTGATGTCAGGAACGGAGCATCCTTTTCTCCTGTGGCAGCTTGGCTATGGCACTCAGAAACCCCAGATAAATGGGCCGCTCTGTGAACAGGGCCTGGAACAGCTGGACGTTGCTGGACACACTGCAGTGCCTGGTCAAATGGGGACATCTGGTTCACTTCCTCAGAGGTTTAGTGATGGCCATAAGGCCAAAAGGATAATCCAACTGGCTACTGCCAGGATGTGGCTCCCAGGAGCCCGGACACTGGGCTGGGAGGTTGGGATTCTTTTTCATGGTAGCAGAGGCGGGGAAGTGACAGAACCAGCGTATGCCTGGATCTTTCTCACCCACAATCCAGGTCCTGACACCATGAGGGACAACATCCCAGGAAAGTTAGGGGATTGCCTGGAAGAGTTTAGAGGGTTTTTGCACAGTTGCAATTTGGGGGGCACCAATGGCTCCCAAGTGGAAACTCTAGAGGCTCATCATCATAAAACATTCCCAGCTCATGGTGTGGCAGGTGTTTGTTACACAGTGACTGCATGGAAAGACTGTTAGTGAGAGGTTAGGAGACGAGGTTGAGGTGGTTGTACATCATACAAGAGCTCAATGTTCTTGGGCAAAAGACTGAAACACCGTTTGCTTAGCTGTAAGGAGAGGTCAGTGATGCCCGCTTCCCAGGATTGCTATGAACATTATATGAAATCATGGATGTGGACGAGTTTGCTGGAAAAGTGGGAGCCATTTTGGTGGCAGATGAGATGGCAATCTTGGGCTACTTGCAACCAAGTGTCTGTTCCCCATAGTGGCAGGCAATGTGGAGAACTGAAATACATAGTCAGGTATCTGACTTCAGCCTCTAGTGTCCAATTTAAAAGTGTCATTTAGCCATTTTTCTGTAAAAAGAACAATAGGCAAGTAGACACACTAGCGAGATATCCATATTTGAATTTCCACTCACTGCAAAGGAACCAGTGAACAATAAACTGTCTGGGAGTTCAGAGGAGAAAGAGATGGAATTAGTGGATGAAATGAGTAGATTTGACTGCGATTCAGGAAAGGGACCAGAGCTAGCCAAAATTCTTCTTCTTTTTTTTTTAATTTTTATTAATTTTAATGGGGTGACATCAATGAATCAGGGTACATATGTTCAAAGGAAACATGTGCAGGTTGTCTTGTCATTCAATTATGTTGCATACCCATCACCCAAAGTCAGATTGTCCTCTGTCACCTTCTATCTAGTTTTCTTTGTGCCCCTCCCCCTCCCCCTTCCCCTCCTCCCCCCCCACCCCCCGCCCAGTAACCACCACACTCTTGTCCATGTCTCTTAATCTCATTTTTATGTCCCACCTACGTATGGAATAATGCAGTTCTTGTTTTTCTCTGATTTACTTATTTCACTCCGTATAATGTTATCAAGATCCCACCATTTTGTTGTAAATGATCCGATGTCATCACAAAATTATTCTTTAGAGCAGGACTTGCTATCCAGCTGTCATGAGCATTTGGTCTTTGTTTCCAGTCCACTCTGCAAGTTCTGAGGCTAAGACAGTATAAAGAGACTAGTAACTAACCCAGTGGCTGACCTTGGTGTCCTGTCCCCTTTACAGTCCTGGTCCCCTCCAGACACAGAGGTGCTCTGACATCAGCCAGGGGACTCCAGTAGCATCATCTAAGAAATTAAGCTGCATCTCCTCAGACGGATGCAGGGAGGCGGGGAGCAACTGAGCGTAGGGAGAGGATGATTCTGCCTCAGGCCCTGCTCTGTGGAAGTGCCCACGGAGCACAGGCACTGGGGAGGGGAGAGGGCGAAATGACAAAACAAGATGCAGTGACAAGGGCCCCTTTGATAAGAAAGAACGTGGCACGGAGAACGATTCTTTTATTTAGCTTGCTCTGCTCAGGGCATATTTGTCAGCAGGAGCATGAGTCAGAAGGATAAGGGTCTTTTCTGAACTAAAAATAGAGCTGTGAGGACAGAGCCATCGGGGAGGGTTTGTGGTTGACCTTTTCTATTTCTGAGTGTGTGTGGAGTGTGTGTGCTGTGGCGGCGGGGGAAGCGGGGGCGCCTGGAGGAGCGCTGAGAGTCTCCAGCCCTGATTCTAGATGCCGAGCGGGTGGAGCCAGCACTTGTAGGTTCATGGTAGGACCTAAAACTCAAAGCCAGAATTCCGGTTCAGAGGTCTCTGGTTTGCTAATGACCCAACATCCTTTACCTAGAATCTACTCTACCATCCCCCTTGGTGCTTACGAGCACCATCCGGTCTCCCGGCAGCAGAGGCGTGGCTCTCGCCCCTTAGCCGCAGTGCGCATGGGCACCCCACCCCCTTCACAGGTGTGCACAAATTTTGATCCATGTCTAAATGAGTCTGGATTCACTGAGGATGCATACTGTCCTGGGGATGTCCAGTTGAGGTAAGACATCACACAGAGTGGGAGGCATGGCTTGAGGACAAGCTGTCATTAGAACATGCAAAAAGTCTTGCTTGTGGGTATCAAAGAGCAAACGAGGGTCAGAAAGTCACCGTGAAACTAGTGCCGTAATGGAGGCTGCAGTTTAACCCTGTCCGTCTACAGCCCCCAAATCTAGTGCATGAAGCTCGGTCCCAAGGAGGTAAGTGGTTGGAAACTACCGTGAAACAACCTCGCAGATCATTGCAGAAAATCCTTGGTTTGGGGTCATCGCCTCTTTACCCTCCTCCTCTCCCGCAGGCTCGTCAGAGAGCAAATATTCGTCAGTGAACCCCAGAGTGTAGCATGACACAGGCTCAGAGTCCCTGGAAATCAAGCCACAAGTGAGGACAGTGAAAAGGAAGGTGAGAATGAAACACAGGCCACTTTCTTTTCCACTCGCCACGCTGTTCCCTCTCCCCCACCCTCATGCTCATGCCCTTCCCTGCTCCTAACCTGCCCCTTCTACTCTGTCTGGATAAATCCTACTGATCCTGGGAAGGCCAGCTCCACCCACCCTCCTCGGGGAAACCTCCCCCAAATCGGCCTCCTATTCTGCGCTCCCCTTCCTCCCAAGCCCACACACATTTGTACTCACTCCGCTTTGGTTCTTATTGATCGACTTCCATGTTGGCCATTGTTTTGTGCTTGGAGTAACTAGTCACCTCTACAAAGCTGGGGTGCGATGGCGAGTGAGGCGTCGACCTCAATCTCAGTCCCCGGCAAACAACTTGCACGTGCTAATGCGGTGCTCTCCTATCAGTAAAATGGGGTACGTCTACGCCTCTGTGGATTACTGCGAGGAGTAAGTGAGCAACAGTAAGCAAAGGACTTAGCTGGTGCACAGTGACTGTCTGAACACACTGTCTGTCAGCAGAAAGATGATGTAATTGTTTAGCTTCAAGACGCTCCCCACCTATCATTTCTCACCACACCTGCAGCAAAAGTGGTGGTCCAGAATTGTGGCAGAAATTGTATGAGCTTGTTGTAAGGGTTGGTCATGCTGCTGGTGCCAGGCAGCTGAGTGACCTGGTTCCAGTGGCATGCTCCTCAGTCCCACTCGCCCCGGCCCCGCAGCAGGAAGGGTGAGAACTCGGACGCTGACCTGCTTGGCTCAGCACTTTGGGAAAAGACCCACCAGTCAGAACATGAGCTCCCAGGGGCCTCAAGACTATGTGTTTCACGACCCTCCTGGGGCCTTTTCCAGCCTCACACTCCATAAATCTGAATTTGATGAGGGTGGGTACTGACTGGAGATGCTCCCCAGTGAGGCAGTGCCAAGAGCCCTGCCAGGAGGGTCTGTCAGCGCCTGTGATGAAGTAATCGGAGGGGGACAGCTGCATCTGTCTTGGTAAACAGATGAATGAAGTCGACACCCTCATCAGCAACCAGCGCAGAAGAGGAGCAGCCCATGAGGCCGCTGTGGTCTCGGGCCAGCACATCAGGCAGCGACAAGAAGCCAGCTCCTCATATCACACACGGGGAAACTGGTCCCCGGAGAGGTGGATTGACGGCCTGAACTTAGACACCTAGGAAGCAACACTTAACCTTAGGATGACAACATCCCAAATTCCCTTCAACTGCTCCTGGCTGGGGTTTGGTCTGGAGCACTCAGTCACAGCACCTCCAGGCCAGTCCTGCACAACACAGTCCTGCACAGGAGACCCTGGACTCAGGGGCTTCCCAAAGTCACACTGTCTAATTTCCTCCGCTCTGCAATGGAAACGGGCTCCTTCCTGAATGCTGGTTATATGCTGGGTGCAAGGGTGTCATATTTGGGCTGGTTGATCTGTGCTGTGACAGACAGTTGGCTTTTTCTTAGTTTTTGTTTCTTTGTTGAGTGGAGAAAATAATTTGTGGCCCAATGGATCATATAGGTTTGTTTGTTTTAATCACTATCAATGAGTCTCCTAGTTGTTAGTAGGAATCTCTCAATTTCTAATAGGAACTAAAAAACAAAGTTTGTAAGTGAACAGTGTCTGCTTGACAATATTCTGATTGAGTTCACGTGTCCCTGAGAAAGTACATGAAGACTGTTGCAGTCAGACCAACTCTATGGGCTCCAGAGCCAGGGTGGGAGTTGAGGGCAGTATCACACAGGACAGTAGGGGCAGGTAGAGCGAGTGGGAGGACTTGGCCCTCTTTCCTCAGGGTCTGGAGGGTGCTTTATGAATGCCAAGAGCTGAGCGACTGTGCAGGACAAGGTGCAGTGGTTTTCTCTTTCCTTCTGGGTAAATCGCTCAATCTCATTGAGCCTTACTTTCTTCATCTGTAAAACAAGGGCAATAATTTCTCCCTTACTGGGAGACAGTGAGGATTAGATGAGATCATGCACTTTGCAAATTTTCAAGTTCAGTGATATTGTGAGCAGGTACTACTCTGTTTAAAGATGACAGTTCATGCAGAGAGAACCATTTAAGATGACACTTGTGATAGACCCATTTTCCCCCCCAGGGTCATTGAGAAGGGTTTGGTGCTTCTCAGAAACACCCTCAGGCTGTGTCTACACCTGCACTTCCAGCAGCAGCCTATTGCCTAGTGTAGACCAGTGGTCCCCAACCCCCAGGCCGTGGATCGGTACCGGTTCGTGAGCCATTTGGTACCAGTCCGCAGAGAAAGAATAAATAACATGAAACATTGTCAGAATAACAAATTTAAATACAGCCTGAATAATGAGGACATGCTCGTTCCTCCTTTAACTTAGCCCAATAAATATCATAAGTTCGACAATCATATTTTAAAATATCACAGTTTTTACGCCGGTCGCATAATTTTATTTTGTGCATTTATCCATCCCACCCTAAAGGCCGGTCCGTGAAAATATTTTCTGACATTAAACCGGTCCGTGGCCCAAAAAAGGTTGGGGACCACTGGTGTAGACGACATTGTCAGGGTTGGCTGTACAGAATTCCGGCTGCGCCTGGTTGTGCTGGTCCCCACCAGGGGGCGATAGTGCAGCGCTCCATCTGAGGGCGTCTAGGCCAGGGAAAGGGATGTGCACGATTCCTGCCTGCCCCTCTCCTTTCTCAATGCTTTTCTCCTCGTCCTCTGTCCCAATCGCTTTGGAAGATACCCAGGGGGACAGCCAGCTGGAAGGTGAATGCTCCTCCCCATCGGTTTTCTTTCAACGTCCCTAGTCCTCTTCCTCCTCCCTCTTCTGATCTTCTTTCTCTCCTCCTCCTCCTCCTCTTGCTCCCTTTCTTACTAACATGGACGTTTTAATCAATACGGCCCTTCTCTGGGGTCTCCACGCTGTCGCTGCAATTTGCTCTGGTTCAATGGGTGAATTTTCTTTTCCCTTCTAATGGGAAACAAAATTATTTCCATGGTAGGAGCCGACTGGTCCAGAGAGGCCTCTGCACAAAGAACACTATGAAGAAAGGAGACAGCTGGCCGAAAAGAGGGGAGGGATTTGGGGAATTGAAATTCCGTATGATATTGGACTTAAACGTGGAGAATTCACGACTCTGCATTGCTCAGATGCCTCTGAATTAGAGCAGAAGGAGTATCAGTTAATTTGTTAACTCTGAGTAAGGATTTGTGGCCCCGAGCTTCACAGGATTTTTTTCCTGACTGGTCCGATGTCCCTTACGCCAGGCCTCCATCTGCATTCATCCTGCTTTTATAGTCTGGGCGGCCCCACCCGTTTCTCAGCTGCTGTTTCCTCTGCCTTCAGGTAGGACAGTCAATCCACTCCAGAGAAGGAGCTGTCACCGGTTATTTCACCCATCTCCCCAGGAGGAAGGATGGGGGACATCCCTGTGATGTCTTATGGTCAAAAGACTATAGGACCAGGACTAGAAGGCTGAGTTCTGGCCCCACTTCTCTCGCTTACCTGCTGGTGATCCAGGAGCAATGACTTTTCCCTCTGACCCTCCTTTGCCTCAATTCTGAAGTATCTGGTTTTGACCTTCTTTCTGAGGTCACCGGGCCACAGCCGTGCAGTTCTCACTGGGTTGTGATGCTCGGATTTGCTCGGGGAGTCATTGGTCTGGAGAGCTGCGGCAGATGCTGCGTGGGTAGGAGAGGGAACGAGTTGGCCATCTTCACAGTGTGTCTCAGGGGTGCTGCTGAGGTCTGTCTGTCTTTCTGCAACACAGCTTCCCTAACATCCCATGAGGCTGAAGCTCTTTAGGCTTACGGTCTGACTCTTATTCAAGTCTCTATATTTCTGGGAGGGATAACCCATTGGCCTTTCTCAGTCACCAACACTGGTGGCCTCAAATGAGGCAATGCCATCTCCTAGGAGGCACTTTGGAAATTTGTAGGAATTGTGTTTGTTTGTTTGTTTTCTACAAACATAATTACCTACACCTGAACATTGACTTGTTGAAATGCATACGTTTTTATGCATTTTGTCTCTATCATATTCCATAGAGACTTTCATTGTTTGTATATTATGAGTGGGCAGATAAGCTTTCTCTTGGTTATAAAAAGCAAGTGTTAGACCACCTCACGCCCAAAAGAAACAAGAAAAAAATTACCTTAGGGTCCAGCAGTCTCACTTTTGGGAATACAGCCAAAAGAAGTGAAAGCAAAGTCTTGAAAAGATATGTGTGCACTGACGGTCTTAGCGGCATTATTCACAGTAGCCAAAAGGCACAAGCGATCCATGTATTCATCGGCTGCTAATGGGTACGTACACACAGTGCGATATCAGTCAGCCTTACAAAGGAAGGGTTTTCTGACACATGCTATAACACCGATGAATGAAAGCATTATGCTATGTGAAATAAGCCAGTCACAAAGAGACTAACACTGTATGATTCTACTTCTGTGAGGCTCCTAGAAGAGCTTCTCAGAGACAGAAAGCAGAATGGTAGTTTCTAGAGGCTGGAGGGAGTGGGAAGTGGAGAGTAGCTGGTTAATGGATACAATGTTCAGTTTTGGGTTCGGAGAGCAGATAGGGCCCTGTTGGATGGGACAGCGACGGTTCTCAGGCTTCCCTGGTTAATAATCTGGGCTGTGAGAGGACGTTGGATATTCACGTCCTAGGCGGTGGCTTAAAGAGGACTATATTTTCATTTGGGTTATAATGCACCATCCTGGAGACAAGAGTGTACAAGAGGTGAAGGTTGGAGATAACAGCTCTGTGTTAGGGATCTCTGGCTCTGAGATTATTCAGCATCTCAAGAACATGTTTTTTTTTTTCTAGCTTGAACCAAAAGAAGACAAGTATTAAGCTTGATGGTTCTCTTTCTCTTTAAAAAATTTTTTTCCCATTGATTTGAGAGAGAGAGAGAGGGAAAGAGAGAGACAGGGAAGGTCTCGTTGTTCCACTTAGTTGTTCCATTTAGTTGTGCACTTATTTGTTGCTTCTCATACGTGCCCTGACTGGGGATTGATCCCATGACCTTAGTGTTCTAGGACAATGCTATATCCACTGAGCAACACAGCCAGGGCAAGCTTGATGTCTCATTATACCTCTTAACCCTTTTATTCTATTCAACTCAAACCTTTTCACAAGCTGCTTGGTGTTCAGTTCAAGTGTACAATACGGGAGGCGCCAACACTCCAGTCAGGATTACTCAGAGAAGAGAGTCTAAATAAGCTCACTTATTTGAGAAGCGTGAGTGAAGAGTAGGAGTTGTGAGGCCGGGATGGAGGGGAGAGCACATATGAGGGTGTATTATCATGTTGGCCCCTGCTTGACACCCAGGACAGTCTATGGAGAAAGAGGAAGGAAAGAAATGTATCCACCAGCTCCTGAGCCTTGTCTGTAAAAAGTTGGCCCAATGTGCATCAATTCCCTTGGAATTTCCAGCGGAATATGTAGGGTTACCTGGCAGTCCCCAGCTGGCAACTGGAAATCCCTAAATGGGAGCAAAGAGGACACATCAGGGAGATGAGGGCCCTTGGGTTGCACCTGCACGGGATCATTTGTATTTTTCACAGAATAAGAAGCCAGTGGCACTGGGAGGACCTGAGGTGGCTCAACAAATAAAAATGACTGGTTCTATAAATAAAAATGAAAACCGTCCTGCCCAGTGATGGCGCAGTGGATAGAGTGTTGACTTGGAACGCTGAGGTCCCAATTTGAAACACAGAGGTCACCGGCTTGAGCGTGGCCTCATCCAGCCTGAGTGCAGGCAGGCTCACCAGCTTGAGTGTGGGGTCGTTGGCTTGAGTGTGGGATCATAAACATGACTCCATGGTTGTTGGCTTGAGCCCAAGGTCACTGGCTTGAGCATAGGGTCACTGGCTCAGCCATCCCCCCACCCCAGTCAAGGCACATATGAGAAGCAATCAATGAACAACTATAAGTGCCACAACTACGAGCTGATGAGTCTCATCTCTCTCCCTTCCTATCTGTCTCGCAAAAAACCAAACAAACAAACAAAAAAACCAACCAAAACACCACCAACAAACAAACAAACAACTCCCCCCACACACACACACACAAAACAACAAAAAACGGAAGGTTCCACTTTGATACTTTTTTTCTTTTTAAAGCTGTCACTCTTGGGCTTGCCTGGTCAAGGCACATATGGGAGTTGATGCTTCCAGCTACTCCTCACCTTCTCTCTCTGTCTCTCTCACCTCTCTCTCCCTCTCTGTCTCTCTCCCTCCCTTTCTCTCTCCTCTCTAAAATGAATAAATAAAATTAAAAAAAAAATAAAGCTGTCACTCTATCAAGTTATAGTACAAAAATTGCATTTTGCGACTCAGCTGCCCCCTCTGTTTTTTAACTCTTAAACACCTTTCCTGTACAAGAAGAGTTTTATCTCTGCCTCCTAGAACGGTCAAGCTTTAAATCCTCGATCTGGTTGAGTGCAGTGCAGATTGGAAATGTTCTGTGTCTCAGTTTCTAAACCTAAGTACTCACAACCTTTCTCTGCTGCTCACTCCGCAGGCGCTTTCTGCTCCCAGATTTTGGCTCCCACACTGACAGTCCCTTCTAGCGCCGTACCCAACGGAATGGCACCGCTGCTGTTGTTTGCCTTCCTTTCTCCTTTCTTTTCAGCTTGACTCTGGTCCATTTTCAGAGCTTCACTCTGCAGTAGATTGGTTCTAGGAAATTTTGGTTTTTCATTCTTATGATGTTTGGAGGCTTTTTCTTCTAACTTCCTCTGGCTATCCACCTTTTCCCCCTGATGGTTTAGCCATAGAAGTCCTACTTTCCAACACCTTTTACCAACCTGGCAATCTTTGTCCTTGATAACTATTTCTCTTTTCATCCTTTTCCTTTCTAAGGCATCAGCTGGCAAAGGGTGCCGCAGAAGCGTGCCATGAGCTGTTTGCACCTCACAGTCATTGTCCCGGGTTTGCAATGTTCTGAGGATCTTTACTGTGTCACTCATGTGGTGAGCATCTTCCGAAGAGCTGGTCTGGGAATCATGCCCAGGTCCATCCAACTTGTTCAGGAGTGTGAACGTGAATGTGTGTAAGTGCATTGGGTATCTGTATATGTCTAGGAGTCTTGGTGCAGGACTGACCGCCAAAACCACTTGCAAATGATTCTTGGATTATTAACTTAACTTGACAATGAAGAAAGATTGTCTTAACCCTGGGTATTATCTACTTATTGAATACTTACTCTATAATAGGAATTATTCTAGATACTTTCCATAAATTCATGATATCATTATTTTTACAGAACAATGCAAGAAGATAGTGATTTTTAATTCCTGCGTTTAGATGAAGAAATCAAGAATCAGAGAAGTTAATATCTTTCCCAAGTTTTCACAGCTAGTAAGTGGTGGAATAAGGGTCCAAATTCACCTTGCGTGAGGGCATCCTTACTGTGTAGCCTGCCCCTCCCCCTGAGAAGGGCTTCATCCTAGGGTAGCTCCTGTGACTTTTCCTGGGCCATAGGGAGTGGGTGGCATTCGTGCTTGAACCATCAGGATTTTTTTCTTCAGCCCCCACCTTTGAGGCCAAGTCCTCAGGCAGAATCTCAGAGTTGAGTTTGGAAATGAACAATACCATCAGGCATTTGCTCTTAGCATAGTTACTCCTCCTTGGGGCCAGTTCAATTTTCTAACCCCTCCACTTACCCTCTAAAGCAGTGGTCCCCAACCTTTTTTGGGCCACGGACCAGTTTAATGTCAGAAAATATTTTCACGGACTGGCCTTTAGGGTGGGATGGAAAAATGTATCACGTGACTAAGACAAGCGTCAAGAATGAGTCTTAGATGGATGTAAGAGAGGGAATCTGGTCATTTAAAAAAAAATAAAACATTGTTCAGACTTAAATATAAATAAAACGGAAATAAGGTATGTTATTTATTCTTTTTCTGCGGACCGGTACCAAATGGCCCACGGACTGGTACTGGTCCAAGGCCCGGGGGGGTTGGGGAACACTACTCTAAGGATAAAGCTTTACAGACAGTAATATGCATAGAACAAGTCCACATCCAGGAAGCCAGAGAGCAGAGGCGTTACTGCCTGGAAGGCTTTTGGTGATGACAAGAGTCGCAGCCTTCAGAGGGGCAGCTAAGAGTACCCACAGGCAGTCCTTGAAGTCCGACCTTGGGAAGGGTCCCCAGCGACATCTGCCTTCCTATTCCTTCTCCAGCCGGTGTCTCTTGTTCTCTTTGATCTTCTGAGAAGATGTTCTAACCCCTTCTCTCTTAACCCATTTTTGTTATTTTTATTAGGAAATCATCTTTAATGCCAAACTCGATTTTTGTTGTTTTGTTTTTGGCAGTCATGTGGCTCTAAAGCCTGGGCATTTGTGCAACCTATCAGAGACAGGATCAGGAAACCTTCAAGAAAATACATTTCCTCTTGACCTACTTAGTAAGGCTGTCCTAATCTGAGCTAGTAATTGCAAAGCAATACATCCCAAAAGTAAATAGCCAGAGTCCTCATTCAGTGGCAATATTTTCCCCTTTAAAATGCTCTTTAAGAAGACTAACAGTTCTCTGAATCTATGTACTCTAATTGATCAATGTCATCCTGTTAAAATTAATTGTCTAAATAAAAAAATAAAGAAGGCTAACAGAACAGTAGACATCAGCTTTCTCCAACCATATCTGCTCAATGTTTCCAGCTAGATTCTTTTCATTTACCTCCCTCCCAGACGCCCCCTCGGTCTTTTTCTCTCCAGGTCAGTACTTGTCACAGGCTGCCTCCTAATCTTGCTATCTGTATACCATTGCTATCTGTATACATCCATTTCCCCTAGAGAGTTCCTGAAGACCACAGTCCTGCTTTGTTTTGTTTTGTTTTTATAATACCTATAAGCACCCGGAACATCTGCTTGCATCTAGCAAGTGCTTGGAAACAAATATTTGTTAAACCAAATTGTGGCCCTAATATTAGGTTTTGGCTTTTAAACAAAACAACATGCATCTTCCATGGGAAGGGCTCATCCAGCCCAATCTCTTTTCTCCTCTCCAGCGTTATGAGAATTGATGCTTAGCATGGCGACCCTCCTTTGAGATCCTTCACACTCACAGAAGATGGGGTAGTGGGGTCCAGAGGAAGCTCCAGAGATCACAGAGTCCAGGCTACTCACTTGACAGATATGAGAACTGAGGATCTGAGAGGGCGGATGCGTTGGCTCTGATCTCGCAGCTGGTTAGTGGGAGAATCAGCTCATCGGACCCTCTTCTCTTGACTCTTACTTGAATGCTCTTTCTGCTTCTAATGATAGTAGCTCATGGTCAGAGAAACTTTCAACATGAGAGAGAGAGGAATAATCATCTTCTGGCTATTTAAAAAAAATAAACTGTCCGGAATGTCTCATTCCCTCAGTTACTCAAATTATTCAAAATTACACTCTTTTAACATTTTAAAATCACAGCTATGAAAAGTAAAGCTAAAAAAAATAGCTCCAGTGCTGAATATACATATTGAGATATACCCCATGGCCTCTAAGCAAAATGACCAGTCAAGTAAAAGCCTGCTGGGCCCCTGTGGGTCTGATCCTGCCCCATTATAATAGGATTATAAAGTACTTCACTTCTGTTACCACTATTAGAACCAGATTTTCTTTCTCACCACAGAATCCCTTTTAGGAATAGCCAAGGGCCGGTGGGTTTATCATTTATCACTTGTTTCAAGGGCTTTGACTTTGATCTGGGGATAATTTGGTGTGTTTGAAAGAGGCATAAGCCTTTTGTCTATTCTGGGGACCAAAGTACAGAATCCAGCAGCCAGAATTTCTGAGTTTATTTTTTCTTAAGCAAACCCATGAATTCAGCATCACTTAGGGAGAAACAAAGATGGGGTTTCAGGAAGCTGGTCCCAGCTGTTGCGCACTCATTAAAAAAATAAATAAGAGAAAGAAAAAAGACTGACAGGCTGAAGAAGTGCTGTGACCCGGATCCCAGCAGAGGAGGGACAGACATTTCTCACTGTGAGCCAGTGCAGGGTGTGAGCACCCCTCTCCCCAGTCACAGCTCCCGTAGCCATGGTCCGGTGGGGGCCACCGACCTTCACGGGCCCTGGAGTTCTACAAGGACTGAATTTAGCATGAGGGAGGAGAGTATAGGTCGTCAGATTGACATCTGATTGCTCTTCTGAGCAGAGTTTGGGGAGCTTCCATCTTGGAGAAGAGAGAAACATATGTACTTCAGCTCCATTCAGAAGCTGCCTGGATTTGTCTTGAGACACGGGTTTATGAGCTTTTCTTGAACTTGAAAGGACAGATAGACTCAGTATATAAAATTGAGAGCTGTCCGAGATGATGCTTCATCATTCTTATTATTACTGATTTTTATAAATATAACTCCCCTTATAAATGCATGCATTATTTTTACACAAATGACATAGTGAGCCAAAATGCTATTTCACCCATTGCTTCAAATATTATTGATTTAAAATACCTTTTCTATGAACAGAATGTTGGGGTTTGAGCCTTGGGTGCTGTAAAGCCAGTAGCCACGACCACCATCACAGCCGCCTGGCCAGTGCCGGTTTGCATTTGATTCAGACAGACGGTAATGAAACAACGGAGCCAAGAACTGGTGGGCCATTAGCTTTAATCCTAGCTTGCACCCAGTGGGCAAGTAAAAACACACACTGGGATCCAAAACCCATTCATTCAGTGCTCACAAAGCTACTGACTTATCTGAGTTTCCTAGAATCAAAGGTTTCTAGCTCACCAGCCTTATTCACCTCTGTTCACCATCTCCTTCTCTCTGCACAAACTGTCTTCTCCTCCAGCATTCTGCGATCTTGGATGCTTCTCCTCTCTTCCACGTGGCCTTTCTCTGCTCTCCTCTCTAATGCTAATCTTCAGAACCGAGAGAGCACAAGCCCCCAGTCTGTCCCCATTTTATAGTGTAGAAATCAAAACCTTTAATCCAATATACAAATAAGGAAGTCTCTGATACAAAGTCACTTATCTGAGGCATAATGGGATTCCTCATAAGAGTGCACCACCCCACATCAAAAAGGGTGAGAAAGGCTTAGTCTTAAAACTAAGCCTTAGGCTATAAGGATGCTGCCTGCTTACAGCCTGTCCCTCACATCCAATGTAAACTATAAGCAAGCAAACAAATATATCATATTTACAAACTTATTTGACCAACAGGTGCTATGCCCATGTTAAGTTTAAATCTACTTTTGGAGAATTCTACTTTTACTTCAATAGGACTTGCTCCTTGTAAGGCCAGCAGCCACAGCCACCATCACAGCCACCTGGCCAGTGCAGGTCTGCATTTGATTTGGACAGATGGTAATGAAACAACGGAGCCAAGAACTGGAGGGCCATTAGCTTTAATCCTAGCTTGCACCCGGCGGTCAAGAAATACACACAGTGGGAAAACACTTCCCTTTCCATTCAGGGATCCCAAAGCTACTGACTTATATGAGTTTCCTAGAATCAAAGGTTTCTACCTCACCAGCCTTATTCACTTCTGTAAAGCCAGGAGCCACGGCCAGGGCTACCATCACAGCAGCCTGGCCCATGCAGGTTCGCAATGGATTTGGACAGATGGTAATGAAACAGTGGAGCCAAAAACTGGTGGGCCATTAGCTTTAATCCTAGCTTGCACCCGGCGGGCAAGTAAAAACACACACTGGGCTCCAAAACCCACTCACATTCAGTGCTCACAAAGCTACTGACTTATCCGAGTTTCCTAGAATCAAAGGTTTCTAGCTCACCAGACTTATTCACCTCTGTTCCCCATCTCCTTCCTTCTCCCTGCATAAACTCTACACAAACTGGCCTCTCACTCAACACTCCGCCATCTTGGCTGCTTCTCCTGGCCTCCTCCACGTGGCCTTTCTCTGCTCTCCTCTGCTCTCTCTTCTAATGATAATCTCAGGAACCGAGAGCGCAAGCTCCTGTTCTGCCCCCATTTTATAGTGTAGATTCATAACCTTTAATCCAATATATGAAATAGGGAAGTTTCTAATACAAAGTCACTTATCTGGGGCATGATGGGATTGTACCACCCCACATCAAAACGGGTGGGAAAGGCTTAATCCTAAAACCAAGCCCCAGGCTACAAGGATCCTGCCTGCCCACAGCCCACAGAGACAGATTAATATCACCTGGGCAATGGCCTCCACGTGGGCAGTGCCATCTTTAACAAAGTGAGCATAATATATTTTATCTGCCCAACAACCTCTGTTCCCCATCTCCTTCTCTCTGCACAAACTGGCTTCTCCTTTAGTACTCCGCCATCTTGGTGGCTTCTCCTTGCAATGCTAATTTCAGGAACCCAGAGAGAGCTAGCCCCTGGTCTGTCTCCATTTTATAGTGTAGAAATAAAAACCTTTAAGTCAATCTACAAATAAGGAAGTCTCTGATATAAAGTCACTTATCTGAGGCATAATGGGATTCCTCATGAGAGTGCACTACCCCACATCATGCAACAGCCAAGGCTGTGGGGACAAGTTTAGTGTTGAAAAGATCTTAGTATTAAAAGGGTGGGAAAGGCTTAGTCTTAAAACTAAGCCTTAGGCTATAATGACCCTGTCTGCTTACAGCCTGTTCCCCACACCCAATGCAAACTATAAGTGAGCAAACATATATATTGTATTTACAAACTTACAGTATTTGACCAACACTCACTTTTGTGACCTTAAAAACCAAGCACTGCCCATGCCATGAATGAACTGGGAGCACTGGGCCCAATTTTCTCCTTCCCCTTCCCCTCCCCCTGTTTCTCGCTCCCTCTCTCCCTCTCTCCCTCTCCCTCTCCCCCTTCTCCCTTCCTCCTGCCTCTCCCCTCTTTTCTCTCCTCATCCCCTTCTCTCCTTCTTCCTCATCCTTCCCTTCTCCTTCCCCCTTCTTTTCCTTTTTCTCCTCCTTTTTCATTCTATTGCTTTTTTTCTGGTTTTATTATACTTTTATAAAATGTTTTGAAATATGCATGCTCTAAGAAGGGAGGGTTTATAGAAAATCCTTGACTTCCTAGAAGTCTATAACCAAAATCCATGTACACAAAAGTGAAAATAGTGTTGATCCATTGTTAAGGTCAATTTGAGATTTTAATTGTTCATAATTAATAGATTCATTTATTGTAATCTTTAATAAATAATTGCTGACATGGAGAGATTAAAATATTATATACAGATTACATATAACTTTAACAGAACTGGGGACAAATCTGAGTATTTCCACTCAAATTTCATTAGCTTCACAGTATACTTCAGTTTGAGTACAACTGTTGTACTTCAGTTGAGTACAATTGTTCCCAGGTATTAAAGTGTGTTTGATTGGTAATTTAAGTTTTAATTTCTTTCCATATCTCCTTGATGGAGACATGCCCTTGGCTCCTATCTCCTTAGTGCCCCTGACCAATGCTGAGTGGCTTCCCATCACAGAGCAAGCAGGGCCGTGTCCATAATACCAGCCACTGGATATATTTTCTAGGATCTCCATACAGGCTTTAAAACACACAGGCTTCCAGACATGCTTCAGTGGAACATAGTAGGATATTGTATTAAGAGGAACACGGGATGTAAAATTAAATAGATGAGGCTTCACATTTTGGCTCTTTACTTATTAATTCTGTGACTGCATAAAATGTCTACATAAAAATTCTTAATAAAATATTCATAATTCTATCCCTACATATAGTTTATATATAATCTTTATGACCAAGTAAAACATTCAGGAAAGCAAAATTTATTTAACATAAATTCAATTAATATAATTTATTACATTAATCTACAAATCATCTCTATAGATGCAGAGAAAGCATTTCACAAAATTTAACACCTATTCACAAAATAAAGGGAAACATACCTTCAACAATCTAGGAATAGAAGGGAGCTTCCGCAATCTGATAAATAATATCTATGAAAAATCTAAAGTTAGTAGCATCAGATACAGTGAAATATTGGATGCTTTCCCCTTAAGATGAAGACAAAACCAGGATGTTCGCTTTCACTGCATTTATTCAACATTGTAAAGTTCTAGCCTGTGTGATAAATCAAGATGAAGGATAAAAAGCATAAAGACTGGAAAGGAAATGAGCCAAACTCTCTTAATTTGTACATGGCATGATTATAGCCATAAACAATTTTGAAAAATCAAGAAAAAACTAGTAGAAACAATAACTTTGATAAAGGCAGCAGAAAAAAAAAGATATAAAAATAAGTGTATTTTTCTATATCAGAAAAAAAACTTGGAAAATTAAAAAATAAAATATGATTTACAGAAGATCAAAAATATAAACTACTTAGGAAAAAATTTTATGGAAAATGTGAAAACTAGAAAGCATTGCTGAAAGAAATTGAAGATCTAAATCAGGGGTCCCCAAACTTTTTACACAGGGGGCCAGTTCACTGTCCCTCAGACCGTTGGAGGGCCGGACTATAAAAAAAACTATGAACAAATCCCTATGCACACTGCACATATCTTATTTTAAAGTAAAAAAAAAACCAGAACGGGAACAAATACAATATTTAAAATAAAGAACAAGTAAATTTAAATCAACCAACTGACCAGTATTTCAATGGGAACTATGCTCCTCTCACTGACCACCAATGAAGGAGGTGCCCCTTCTGGAAGTGCGGCAGGGGCCGGATAAATGGCCTCAGGGGTCTGCATGCAGCCCGCGGGCTGTAGTTTGGGGACCCCTGATCTAAATAAATAGAAAGATATGCTATATTCATGGGTTGGAAGACTCAATATCATAAAGAGCAATTCTTCTCACATTTCTTAAAAAAAATCAATGAAATCTTAGTGAAAAATTCCAGCAGATTTGTTTTGTAGTAATTGATAAACTTCTTCTAAAGTTAATATGGAAATGCAATGGCGGTCAATTTTCCAATACAATTTTGGAAAAGAAGATCAGAGTTGGAGGATACTACTTAATTTCAAGATTTCTTACAAAGTAACAGTAATGAAGGGAAGGTGATATTGACATAGAATTGACAAATAAGTCAATGAAACACGATAGGGATAGGGCGTCCAGAAACAAACTCATAATATGGTCAATTAGCTTTTTGACAGCCACCAAGGCAATTCAATGGAGAAAAGAAAGTCTTTAAATAAATATGCTAGAACAACTAGATTTCATAGAGGGAAAAAATAAACTGCAAACATGGTCTCACACCATTCTCAGAAATTAATTTAATGTAGACCATAGAACAAAATATAAAACACGGAATCGTAAAGCTTCTAGAGCATGACATAGGGAAATATATTTACCGTTATGGGGGAGGCAAATTTTTCTGAGATAAGAAATCAAAAACACTAACTGTAAAAGGAAAGAAATGATGAATTTGACTTGATAACATTAAAATTTTCTTCTCATTAGAAAATACCATTAAAAGAAAATGAAAAAGCAAGCCATAGACTAGAAGAAGATACTCCTAATACA
This sequence comes from Saccopteryx leptura, assembly GCF_036850995.1. NCBI lineage: Eukaryota > Metazoa > Chordata > Mammalia > Chiroptera > Emballonuridae > Saccopteryx > Saccopteryx leptura. Next base: position 302,152,501 of record NC_089503.1, read on the forward strand.
TTTATCTGACAAATAACCTTTATGCCAGATTCAAAAGCCCTGCAAATCAGTAATAAGGAAGATACACAATTTAATTTTTAAAAAGGGCCCGAAAAACTTGACTATCTTTCACAAAGATGTATGAAACTTTAATAAGCACGAGCAAAGGGGTTAACATCACTAGTGTTAAGGGAAATTCAACAGAAATCACAATGAGGTATCATTTAACACACACACTAGAATGATTATGTTTAAGAAGACTTACAATAGCAAGAACTCACAAAGAGGTACAGAAACTGAAGATCTCCAATTCTGTTCATGGGCTTGTAAAACGGTACTGGCACCTTGAAAACTCTGTGGTGTACTCTTGTGAAATTAACCCTGCACCTTCCCCATGACCCTATAATTTTACACTCAGACATTTACCAAAGGAAATGAACATATATGCACAAAAAGACTTGAGTACGAATGTTTTTGTTTTTGTTTTGACAGAGAGAGAGTCAGACAGACAGGAAGGGAAAGAGATGAGAAGCATCAATTCTTTGTTGTGGCTCCTTAGTTGTTCATTGATTGCTTTCTAATATATGCTTTGACCAGGGGGCTACAGCAGAGCGAGTGAGCCCTTGCTCAAGCCAGTGACTTTAGGCTCAAGCTAGCAATCTTGGGCTTCAAGCTAGCGACCTTTGGGCTCAAGTCAGTGACCATGGGGTCATGTCTATGATCCCACGCTTAAGTCAGTGAACCCACACTCAAGCTGGATGAGCCCGTGCTCAAGCTGGCGATCTTGGGGTTTTGAAGCTGGGTTCTCTGCGTCCCAGCCTGACGTTCTATCCACTGTACCACCACCTGGTCAGGCTGAATACAAATATTTATAGCAGATTTAGCAATAGCCAAAACCTGGAAACAATCTGAACACCCATAAAAAAGAATGAATAAACAAACTAGGATATAGTCATACAATGAGTAAAAAGAACACACCAGTGATACATACAAACACGTGAGTGAATCTCAAAATTATTATGTTCAGTGAAAGAGGCCAAATGCAGAAGAGTATAAGTTGTTTGACTACAGTTATATGAAGTTCAAGAATAGGTGTTATGGGTTGAATTGTGTGACCCCCCGCTCAGTTTATATATTAAAGTTCTAATCCCCAGTACCTCAGGGATGTGACGTACTTGGAGATGGGATTTTTTAAAGAGATAGTAAAGTTGAAATGAGGTCATTAGGGTGCTCCTTGGTCCAATATGACTGGTGTCCTTATAAGAAGAGATTAGGGGACACAAACAGGCAGACAGACACACATGCATAGAAAGACAGTGAGAGAGAGAGAGAGAGAGAGCGAGAGAGAGCATGTGAAGATGCGGGGGAAGATAGCTATCTACATGCCAAGAGGAAAGGTTGCAGAATGTGACCACCACATTCACCTTGGACTTATCCTTTCTAGCCTTCAGAATTGTGAGAAAAAAAAATTCTATTGTTTAAGCCACCCAGCCTGTGGTACTTTATTATGGCAGCCCTAACAAACTAATCCAATGGGCAATACTAATGAATGACAACAGAAACCTGAAGAGTGGTTCATTTTGGGACACATGTTTTTTATTTGAAAGGGGCATGAGAAAAGTTTCTGAGGTGGTGAACATTTCCTATATCTTGGTGAGAGAGGTGGCTTTTTGACTGTATAATTGTCAAAACTCATTAAACTGTCTTCTTTAATGTAGGTGCCTTCTATTGTGTGTAAATTATATACCCATTTTAAACAGGAAAATTTTGAAATTTATTTACATTAGAGTATTTCAACTGAGCAGGAGGATGATAACAACATGGCTTTCACAGGGTTGTTGCTAAAATGAAGTGTGGTAACAGCAGCCATGATGCTTAGCACAGAGCAAACTCAGTGTGAGTTCATACAGAAGGTCAACAAGCCTTCATTTCCTGGCCTCTTGCTCCTTTGAAATATTTACTTCCTGAGATTTTAGTTAAAAGAATGAATGAAGCAAACCACATTACTTTGATATTTTTGTCTGCTAACTCTACTTTCCGTTAAAGGCCTTACTCTCCTTTCAGTATATCTGGAATAATCCCAAGTACCATATATGAGTTCCAACATCTGTTTGTTCTGGGGATCCTTCACCTGGTGAGCGGCTCTGATTTTATCCATGAAAGAATTTGACACAGTCTCCCAATGACCAATGGCTGATGACCCTTTACTGGCTCCATGGTATATCACCATGGTAACTGCCACCAAGAAGGGTTTTTAGGCATTCAGGGAGGTTGGTGCCCACATTGGCTCTTCTGCTGGGAAAAAGCTTGCCCCACCCCATGGCTTTGTGGAATTGTTTATGTGGGACGCGATGAAGAGAGGTGGTGTGCAGCCGTTCACATCTGAAAGCTTTTGTCCTACGCCTCAAGTTGTCTTGTTTTCACCTAAGATTCTAAGAAAAATAGTGTTAGCACTCAGCTGACATCTTTCACTGTGCACAGATGTGGAGCACATGGAAGTCTGCATTCATCAGCAAAATGATCACACAGGAATCCATAAACTTGTTCATGTGTCTTTTTTTTCATTCAGGCCATTTCTGAATCCCTGGAAAACTTAGCTATGTTCACATTGGTAAAAGGGTGGAATCTAGTACAAGGATGACCTGAGATTTAAAACATTGTTGATAGAGTGACATCAGAGAAATGGCTCCGTGAAGGGTGCTCCCAGTCTCTCCCCTTGAAATTTCAACAAATTTAACAACTAAACACAGAGAAAATCTCAGGAGCACCTGAAATATTCACACACCAGACAAAGGTATGATTGGGCAAAAAGGTGGCTGAATATATAATCCACTCTGAAGGAAATAAGATGGATAGCAGGGTATTTTGCTTTCCTCACTGATCTGAGGAAGGGGTGCTTTCATCTGGAGCTGAGTGAAGCAGACGGTCTGAGGCAGAGGGGAAGGAGCTGAGTTAGGGTGGATGTGCAAGAAGAGAGAATATACCAGCTCTGCCTGGGATTGTGGAAGCAGGGCACGTATCTAGGCAGCAGGCTCCACTTGAGGTTACTGGTGTGGGGTGCTAGCATGAGCTGGCGCTGGTGCCAACAGCTTTGTGCATTCCCGGCTCCGCGATCACTGGTGGTGTGTGAGAAGCTTCACCTGGCACCACTGGCGTGGGCATGCGTGTGCGCACAGGTTGGAGGGCTTAACCCGAGATTATCAGCGATACGCATCTGTGTGGGCTGTTGCCAGCATCTTTGTGCATTCCCAGCTCCATGATCACCAGCACGAGACATGTACATGGGTCAGGATCCTTAGGCCTGGAACTGCCTGGGTGGGGCGCCTCCATGGGGCCTGTGCAGGGTTCTGAGTGCATTCCCGGCTATGACTGAGATCACAGGTGCTCTGCACCTGACTGGGTGGGTATAGGCATCTCTGTACATTGCTGGAGTCATGGGGGTTGGGCACACACCTGACATACTGCAGGCTACCAAACAGTGTACAAGGGAGAAGCCTGTAGAGATTAGACCCATGGCACTGAGTCATGCTAGTCATCCCCGGGGGCCCTTAAGAAGATGCTTGATCTACAATCAGCTCCCAGCCTGCGACACATTGAGATATGCTAGACCTGTCCACCAGCCCTTAGAAAGGTGCTAGATCTGCAACTGGCTCCCAGCCCCACCTGCTCTTGCTGGTGGCTCTGGTTGGCACAGCCTTACTCAGAACTGTGCTTTGAATGGTACTGGAAGAAGGACATGGCTATTCTTAGAGCCTCTTGCTCTGCAAGCAGTGGCTGGGGCAACCTCACAGCTAAGTCCCCAGGCTGCTAGCTCAGGAGAGAGAGACATGGGGAGAGACACCTGGAAAACTAACTGACTCTCTCATTGTTGGAGTGTGCAAACCCTAACAAGCCCTGTCTACCAACGGGACTGAGGCCCAGCCTATGTCATTGCCACAGTGACACATCAGCAAACCTTTGCCCAAAAACTCCACTGTGGTAAAACCTGTAGTACAGTGACACATGCTAAAAAAGGGAAGAAGCTACCTCTCAAAACCAGAAAAAAAAATTACATTTTTATAACTTTTTAATTTTGGTCATTTAATCTTCTTTCCTTTTTATTCTTTTCTTTTTCTTTCAAACTTCATTATCCATAGTTGTTAAATTTTTCTTTTTTTTCTTATTCATTTTTTTTTTTTTTTTTTTTTTTAGAGAGGAGAGGGAGAGACAGAGACAGAGAAGGGGGGGAGGAGCTGGAAGCATCAACTCCCATATGTGCCTTGACCAGGCAAGCCCAGGGTTTTGAACCGGCAACCTCAGCATAGTTGTTAAATTTTTCATTCTTTTTTTTATGAGGGTTTCATTTCAGAAATCTTTATCTTTTTTTTCTTTTTCTTTTTCTCTCATTCAATCATCAGTTAGCATCAAATTATTATATTTTGGATTCATATTTTTCTTTGTGGCATTTTGCGTGTTTTTGATTTCATTTTTTACTTCTTTTGTAATTTTTCCTCAGTTCCTGCTCATTATTCTCTGTAGTTTTTGTTCTACTTATCATTATAGAATTTTTGTTTTTTTATTGTATCTTTTGAATTTTTATTTTATTTTTAATTATCTCTTATTAGTGTTATTAACAATACCACTTTCAAATGCCATTAAGGAAAATGAAATAAAATATCATGGATACAAAAGACAGAAATGTAGCTCAGATAGATAAAAAATCTCTAGAAAAAAATTTCAATTACTTGAAAACCTTGGAGTTAAATGACAGAGAATTAAAAATTGAAGTTCTAAAAATACTCAGGGAAATATAAGAAAGCATGGAAAGGCAATTTAAAGAGCTCAAAAAACAATTTAATAAACAAAGAGAATACTTCACTAAGAAAATTGAAACAATAAAAAAGAACCAGAGATGACAAACTCAATACGTTAACTGAAAAACGAGGTAACAAGCTTAACTAATACAACAGGCCAGATAGAGGAGAGAATTAGTTACATAGAAGACAGGCAACTAGAGATACTACAGAGAGAAGAGAAGAGAGACTCATGAATTTAAAATAATAAGACAGCCCTACAGGAATTGTCTGACTCTATCAGAAAGAGCAACATAAGAATAATGGGTATATCAGAAGGAGAAGAGAGAGAAAAAGAAATGGAAAACATATTCAAATAAATAATTGAGAACTTCCCGAGCCTGTGGAAAGAATTAGAGCCTTGAATCCAAGAAGCAAACAGAACACCAAGTTACCTTAACTCAAACAGATTTACTCCAAGGCACATTGTAATGAAATTATCACAAACCAATGACAAAGAAAAAATCCTCAAGACAGCTAGGGAAAAGAAGAATACAACATATAAAGGAAGGCCCATTAGGCTATCATCAGATTTCTCAGCAGAAACTCTACAAGCCAGAGAGAGTGGACCCCAATATTTAAAGAACTGAAAGAGAGGAACTTCCAGCCAAGAATACTATATACATCAAAGCTATCCTTAAAATATGAAGGGGAAATAAAAACATTCACAGATATAGAGAAGATGAGGGAATTTATCACCAGAAAACCCCCACTTCAGGAACTACTAAAGGGGGTTATCCGACCAGATACAAAGAACAAAACAAAACAAGATCACAAGTAAAAGCTCCCGTAAGATCACAATAAAAACAAGAATAGTTGGTGACAACAAAAACAAAAAAGGGAAGAGGACAAAGATTAGCAGTAGCAAAGGAGGATGGGGTACAGAAGCACTCATGAGATAATATATATCTTTTTTTATTACCTAATGGAAACCACCCCTGAAAAAATCACTATAGAAACACATGGCTTAAAAAAAGAAGAAACAGGGGAAAGAAGTATGGAATACAATCAAACAAAAACAAATGACAGAAAAACAAAAGAGAAGAACCAAACAAGAAACAGAGCTATCAGAAAGCAATATATAAAATGGCAATAGGAAACCCTCAAGTGTCAATAATTACATTAAATGTAAATGGATTGAACTCACCAATAAAAGACACAGAGTAGCAGAGTGGATCAAAAAAGAAAATCTAACTGTATGCTGCCTTCAAGAAACACATCTAAGCTACAGGACAAAAACAAATTGAAAGTGAAAGGTTGGAAAACGATTCTCCAAGCAAATAATATCCAAAGAAAAGCAGGTGTAGCCATACTCATATCTAACAATGCTGACTACAAGACAGCAAAGGTAATCAGAGACAAAGACAGTCATTTCATAATGATAAAAGGGACATTGAATCAAGAAGATATAACACTTCTTAATATATATGCACTAAACCAAGGAGCACCAAAGTATATAAGACATCATCTTTGGGATGCAGCAAAAGTAATTAGAGGGAAGTTCATATCACTACCAGCTTATATGAAAAAACAAAAGAAAGCCCAAGTATACAACTTAACATCACATCTTAAGGAACTAGAAAAAAAAAAAGAACAATGGCAACCCAAAACCAGCAGAAGAAAGGAAATAATAAAAATCAGAGCAGGAATACATGAAATAGAGAATAGAAAAACTATAGAAAAAATCAATAAAACAAGGAGCTGGTTCTTTGAAAATATCAACAAAATTGACAAACCTTTGTCAAGACTCACTAAGGAAAAAAGAGAAAGACTCATATAAATAAAATCCAAAATGAAAGAGTAGAAATTACCACAGATATTATAGATATATGCAAAGAATTATCGTAGAATACTATGAAAAACTATATGCCACCGAATTTAACAATATAGAAGAAACAAATTCCTAGAACAATACAGTCTTCCTAGACTGAGCCACGAAGAAGAAAGCCTAAACAGACTCATAAGCAAGAAGGAAATAGAAACAACTATCAAAAACCTCCCCAAAAATAAAAGTCCAGGGCCAGACGGCTATACTAGTGAATTCTATCAAACATTCAAAGAAGATTTGGTTTCTATTCTACCCAAAGTCTTCCAAAAAATTGAAGGAGAAGCAATACTCCCAAACACATTTTATGAGGCCAACATAACCCCATACCAAAACCTGATAAGGACAACACAAAAAAGAAAACTACACATCAATATCTCTAATGAATACAGATGCTAAAATTCTAAACAAAATACTAGCAAATCGAATACAACAACACATTAAAAAATAATTCATCATGATCAAGTGGGATTCATCCCTAAATCACAAGGATGGTTCAACATATGCAAAACAATGAACTAATACACCATATCAACAAAACAAAGAACAAAAACCATATGATCCTGTCAATAGATGTAGAAAAGGCATTTGATAAAATACATCATTTTATGTTTAAAACACTCAACAAAATGGGTATAGAAGGAAAACATCTCAACATAAAAAATGCCATTTATGATAAACCATCAGCTAACATCATATTAAATGGTAAAAAACTGAAAACTTTTCCTCTAAAATCAGAAACAAGACAAGGCTGCCCACTCTCTCCACTCTTATTCTAGCCAGAGCAATCAGAAAAAAGAAATAAAAGGCATTCATATTGGGAAAGAAATAAAAGGCATTCATATTGGTAAAGGTTTCACTTTTTGCAGATGATATAATCCTGTACATAGAAAACCCCAAAGACTCCACCAAAAAACTATTAGAAACAATAAACCAATACAGTAAGGTTACAGGATACAAAATTAATATACAGAAGTCTATTGCCATCTTATATGCCAACAATGAAACTTCAGAAAATGAACTAAAAAAATAATCCCTTTTATGGTTGTAACAAAAAAATAAAATACCTAGGAATAAACATAGCAAAGAATGTAAAGGACCTATATAATGAAAATGAAAGCATTGTTAAAGGAAATCAAAAAAGATACAATGAAATGGAAAAATATTCCTTGTTCTTGGATTGGAAGAATAAATATAGTTAAAATGACCATATTACCCAAAGCAATATACAAATTTAATGCAATTCTCATCAAAATTCCAATGTAATTTTTTAAAGAAATGGAACAAAAAATCATCAGGTTTATATGGAACTATAAAAAACCCCGAATAGCTAAAGTAATCTTAAGAAAAGAGAACGAATCTGGGGGCATTACAATACCTGACTTCAAATTATATTATAGAGCCACGATAATCAAAATAGCATGGTATTGGCAGAAAAATAGACACTCAGACCAATGGAACAGAATAGAAAGCCCAGAAATAAAACTACATATATATGGTCAAATAATTTTTGATAAAAGAGCCAAAAACACACAATGGAGAAAAGAAAGCCTCTTCAATAAATGGTGTTGGGAAAACTGGAAAGGCACATGCAAAAGAATGAAACTCGACTACAGTTTGTCTCCTTGTACCAAAATTAATTCAAAATGAATTAAAGGCCTAAATATAAGATATGAAACAATAAATCACATAGAAGAAAACATAGGTACTAAATTCATGGACCTCAACCATAAAGAACATTTTATAAATTGGACTCCAAAGCCAAGGGAAGTGAAGGCAAAAATAAATGAATGGGACTACATCAGACTAAGAAGCCTTTGCACAACAAAAGAAACTGACAACAAAACAAACAGGCAGCCAACTAAATGGAGGTGATATTTTCAAACAACAGCTCAGATAAGGGGCTAATATCCAAAATATACAGAGAACTCACAAAACTCAACAACAAACAAGCAAACAATCCAATAAAAAAATGGGAAGAGGACATGAACAGACACTTCTCCCAAGAAGAAATACAAATGGCCAACAGATACATGAAAAGATGCTCATCTTTACTAGCTATTAGAGAAATGCAAATCAAAACTACAATGAGATACCACCTCACACCTGTTAGATTAGCTATTATCAACAAGACAGGTAATAACAAGTGTTGGAGAGGCTGTGGAGAAAAAGGAACCCTCATTCACTGTTGGTGGGAATGTAAAGTAGTACAACCATTATGGAAGAAAGTATGGTGGTTCCTCAAAAAATTAAGAATAGAACTACCATGTGACCCAGTAATCCCTCTACTGGGTATATACCCCCAAAACTCAAAAACATTGGTATGTAAAGACACATGCAGCCCCATGTTCATTGCAGCACTGTTCACAGTGGCCAAGACATGGAAACAACCGAAATGCCCTTTGAGGATTGAATAAAGAAGATGTGGTAAAACATACTATGGAATACTACTCAGCCATAAGAAATGATGACATAGTATCATTTATGACAACATGGATGGACCTCGATAACATTATACTGAGTGAAATAAGTAAATCAGTAAACACTAAGAACTGTATGATTCCATACATAGGTGGGATACAAAATTGAGACTCATGGACATAGATAAGAGTGCAGCAGTTACCAGGGGGTGGGGAAGGGAGCAGAGGGAGGGAGTGGGGGAGGGGAGGAGCATAAAGAAAACCAAATAAAAGGTGAAGGAGGACAATTTGACTTTGGGTGATGGGTATACAACATAATCAAATATCAAAATGAACTGGAGATGTTTTCTCTGAATCTATGTATTCTAGTTGATCAATATCATACTGTTAAAATTAATTGTCTAAATAAAAAAAAACCCCAAAACAACAAAGAAAACATTGTTGAGAAACCTCAGTGCCAACATAGATGGTGTCACTAAGGCCTGTCACACAAGCCTATGCTCACTTTCCTGTGTAACACCATAAAAGATCTGAACTAACCTGGCCTTTCTAGTACCCTGGCATATGACCTCCCCACTTATATAACCTTGCTCCCTCTGTTATCTGATGTCCACCTTCTGCTCTTGCAAGAATTGTATTTCCTGTTCCTATGTGAGCTGCACTCATGCCCATTGAAGGCCTATAGGTGATCACAGGGTGAGTGATACCCATGCACAGGACTATATCCTGGGAGAAGAGTCAGGCTCTTCTAAGGAACAGATGGGAGTCAGAAATAGCTAAACCTGAGACACATAGAAGCATATCGTAGCTGCATTTTTGACCCTGAAGAAGATGGGAGACTGGGAAGCTTTGAGGTTGGACAGGCAGGGGAAATCCTTAACTTTTTTGAGTTTGTCTGGAAAGCTTCGTGGATTACTTCTCCCATTCCAGAGCTGCCATGCATGTAGGATAAAGTGGAGCTGTGTAACTCGGGCCTTAGTTTCGTGGTGGATGTGGGATTTTAAAAGCAACTTGAACAATGGGAGAGAGAGAAAAAGAGATTATATGAGAGCTAGCTGTGGAGAATAGCTCACCACTGAATGAGGGAAGATTGTCTATTTGTGGAGAGAAAACCTTCTCTCAACTTGTTTTGGTCGGAACCTTTCCAAGATTCCAGCCCAGATCTCTGCTAGCCTCTTTCTGCCTGAAAATGGGACTGAAGAGGAGAAGGGAAAGAAACCGAAATTGTTTTGCTTGGAGTAATGGAGGCCAAAGGGGTGATTCAACAAAGTATTTAAACCCAGGAAAGGTCACTTTATAACCGGGAGTGACCAGCTGTCCTCTAACTTCCATGACTGCAAAACAAGTTTTTAATTCATGGGAGTTCATGACTCATTTTAGAAATCTATTCTGCATGGTTAACCCCATGCCAAATTATTTTGACCCTAGTTAGTTCATAGAAGGGTTTGAGGAGGCAGCATTTGAACTTTTTACACAATCAGGTAGCATAAGAGGTACAGTCCCTCATTAAGTCATTGGCCATAGACTTGACATCGTTCAAGGAACTTCCGATTGTAGGCAAATCTTATTCATTCACTTTGTATTAAAAAAACCTCAAAAATTATAGTGTGTACACCTAAATCATATAATCAAGTGGTTTTATTTCATTTTATTTTCAGAAACAAAGTCAGATAATATGAAGCTTCTTTATTTGGTGTCCATGAATTTCTAAGAGGTCTCTAGATCCCGTGTACTTATATGCAAAATTTTATATATACCTGCAAATCTGTACCTGTTTACAGCTAGCTGTATTGGGTGTTAAAATTTTCAAACGTCTTCATACTGGTTCTAAACCAACTGGAGCCCCATAACTCTAGCTGTTCTAGTCTTTCTTAGTAATGCTCCAGATGTTCCCACAATCCAGGCTCATATCTGTCCTCATAAGGGTCCCAGCGAAGGATCCTTCCATCTGGACTATGTTCAATGTTTAATATTTTAAAAATTACCCATGTGTGTACATGAATGCATTTTCTAGAAAGAGGCCATAGATAGCCTTCAAGTAGGGTGTTGAAGAGGTCTTTGAACCCCAAAAGATTGGGAACCACAGAGTCAAAACTATAATTTTACTATACCATTTGGCTTGATTCCCAGTGCCTAATAGTGGACTTGGATCTCTGGATTTGCATGTAGAATACCTTGCCAAATTTTTGAAAAAGGTTGTTCAAGCCAAGAGTTTAAAAATAGCTGGTACCACGAGCCCTGGCTGGTTGGCTCAGTGGTAGAGCATCGGCCTGGCGTGCAGGAGTCCCGGTTCGATTCCCGGCCAGGGCACACAGGAGAGGTGCCCATCTGCTTCTCCACCCCTCCCCCTCTCCTTTCTCTCTGTCTCTCTCTTCCCCTCCTGCAGCCAGGGTTCCATTGGAGCAAGGTTGGCCCAGGCGCTGGGGATGGCTCTGCGGCCTCTGCCTCAGGTGCTAGGATGGCTCTGGTTGCAACAGAGTGATGCCCCTGATAGGCAGAGCATTGCCCCCTGGTGGGCGTGCCAGGTGGATCCCGGTCGGGCGCATGCGGGAGTCTGTCTGACTGCCTCCCTGTTTCCAACTTCGGAAAAATAGAAAAAAAAAAAAGAATAAAAAAAAATAGCTGGTACCACAAGTCACTCCCAATGTGGTCTTCTCTCACTGGAACTGATGGAGGAGCAAAGGGCCCAAATACTTGATCATATTTTCCTAGTAAACATTTATTTACAACCAAATGAAACCCTTCATAGCTATAGCGAAATCATGTGTCTGGATTAATTGGAACTGGACATGGACACAGTGTCGTAGCTAATGTCCTGCATCAGAAGTCAGTCTCTCTTGTGAAATAACATCAGAGTAAGTGGGAGCCAAATTCCATGCAATTGAGTATATACTCAGCACCTTTTGGCAGTGTCAGAATAGAGGGGCTTGAAGAGAAGATAGTCAATAAACATTTATTGTACCCTACTGTGTGTCAGGTCTTTGCCTAGGCTTTGCATAGGCGTTCTGGAATCAGACTTAAAAATAAAATTCTGAATTGCATCTGGGCTGAATTCCTCATTTATGGGTAGGAAGACTGGTAATCAAGGGGGTAGTGACTCTCCAGGTTTACTCAACATGCCCATGACAGAACCAAGCCTCCAGTCCTGGTCTTAGGACTTTAAAATCTAAGGCTCTCTGTCTTATGATTTGGGGACTTAGAGGTTATCTAGTCCTAATGCTTCTTTCAACAGATGGGAAAACAGATTCTATAAGGCAAGTGTAGCATATTGGTTGAAAAATACCAAGACAAGATCTCAGCTTAGTTTTTCTGATTCTCTGCCCAGTGTCCTGTTTCACATCCTCATGGGATTTTTTCCCTGCTATGGTAGGGTAACAGGGCAGAGATAGGAAATCGCGGCACCCCAAATATGAGAAGGAAAAGGATAGAGAACGACATGTTTCCTTCATCAGTATCACACTTTTAGCAAGGACACCACTAGAAAGTTAGAATGGTCTGCAAAGAACTTAATATTGCCATGGAGATTAAACTTCCCACAGTAAAATCCTAGGAAAGGAAGCATTGGGAAGTCACTGTATCAGCCCAGAAAACAATGTGCTTACTTTTGATTTACAAGTTTCATTTCTGGGAATGTATCCTGAGAAATCATCAGAAATATTGTGCATGTTTATGTTACATTGCAGTTTATCAAAGAAAACCATCTAGCAACTAGAGTAGAAACGGTCTCACTACAGATTGCAAAATTAATTATGGTAACGCATGTGGAAGAATACTATGCAGCCTCTTAAAATTGGGTTAGTGAGAAATATTTATAGTTAAGTTGCAAAGTTAAAAAAGTGTATGCTATGAAACTGTCTACATTGTAGGATGCTATTTTGCAAGTATGTTATATTGTATATTTGCAAATATCTCTATCTCTCGTGCCCTGTGTACTAGTTCAGCGGTGTGGCAGAGGCAGAGCCGTGTTAGCCACACCGTGTCATTTTCCTTCTAGGCTCACAGGAAAACAGCGTTTCTCAGTCTCCTTACTGGAAAACCGTGTACATTGGCCATGAGATCAACTCTGGTTAATGGAATATAGAAAAGGGGAGTGTATTTGTAGGCCTGGCTTTAGAAAATCCTGAGAAACCCTCTCTTTCTGTCTCTCTCTGCTTATTGACAGGTCAAATGATACAAAGAATCTACCTGAAGACTCTGAGAAGGCCTGAGAACAGCAGCAAAGCCAGATGGAAAAATCCTGGATCCCTGAGTCACTGCTTGAAGGGGAGTCACCAAAAAAAGAGTCACCTGCCTAGGAACATCTTTGTTCAACTTCGTGTGAGTGAAAAATGCATTTTTAGTCTGTTAACCCACTGTAATTTTGAGGCTGTTTGTTATAGGAGCTAATGTTCATTACCCTAACACATGGTTTTAAGTTTTCTACATCAGATATCCATTACTTTTGAAATGAGAAAAATACGTTATTAGAAAATAGTAACTGCCCATCTGTTTCTGCATGGCACCCCCTACTCTAAGGCCTTCACAATCTGTATCTACATAGCTGTGTGTGCAAGAACCATTGCTCTCCTGCCCCCACCACACCCCGGTCAGAGACAGAGCACCCTGGAAGTAGCTCGGCAAACCTGCCATTCCTTTGTCTCTGTACAGTCACAGCCGGTTTGAAGACTTAAGCTGCCTTACCAGAAACCTGGGGAGCAAAGCTGCAAAGCCCCTGGCAGCTGATTCAAGAAAATCAGAGGCAGGCATAAGTCCTGCTGTTTGGCCTGGGGCCCAGCATATGGTTTTGTAAAAGAGGTATTTGCTATGGATGGTTCTCACTCTGCAATTCTACTTAAGCCCCATGAGTTGCTTGTTGTGAACATAAAACTGGTAGCCATGGGATAACTGGGGCCCCAGTAAAAGGTGATGCCAGCATGGCAGGTGGGCTACGGCTTGTGCCTGATCGGCCCATCCACACCCTTCCTTTCCAGGAGGGGTCAATGGTCTCCTAGCCCTCCAGCCGCCATTTGTAATACACACACATGAGGTTGTGACACGTGTCCATTGGCATCATAGTCTTGTTTCAGAATCAGGGCATATGCCTGTCACTATTACGTTGAAGGCCTGGCCTGAGCCTTGGGAACATAGCCAGAGTACAAGGAGAGGAAGAGGAGAGCTCATATTTTTTAAATTTTCTGCCTACCAGAGACTATATTGGACACTTTTCATGTGCGCTGCCATTTATTTTTTTAGTCCTGTACTGTAGGCACCATTATCCTCACTTTACACTTTGTTCTCAAAAGGGGATGGGGCTAGACATTTAAATAACTTCTTTTTTTTTTTTTTTAAGTGAGAGGAGGGGAGATTAAGAGACAGATTCTTGTATGCGCGCCAACCAGGATCCATCTGGCAACCCCTGCCTGGGGCCAATGCTCTGCCCAACTAGGACCGTGCCTGCAACTGAACTATCTTTAGTGCCTGAGGTAAAGGCTCCCAAGGGCCATCCTCAGTACTTGGAGGCCAATGCTCTTGAATCAATTGAGCCAGGGCTACAGGAGCGGAAGGGAGAGAGAGAAAAGGGAGAGGGGGAGGAGTGGAGAAACAGGTGGTTGCCTCTCCTGTGTGCCCTAACTGGGAATCTAACCAGGGACTTCCATAGGTCAGGTTGATGCCCTACCACTGTGCCAACCAGCCAGGGCCAATAACTTGCATGAACACATGGCAGCACTAAAAGGTGGCCTCAGGTCTGCTTTTCGATTCTTCTTTATCCTTTCCCTCCCCTTTTATAAGAATGGTTATTCAGCTAGAAGTCATAGGATACATTTCAATTTCTAGTTTCAGATTTTCATAAGCATTAAAGCATCCCCCTCTTACCCCACTTGTTTTGGTTTTGTTTCTTTTACGTTTTAGTAATATGTTTGAATGCTACCTTACTTTTGCCTTTTGCTTGGTGCCTTTTCCCCCTGGCTCTCACACTGGGCTGGGACTAATTGAATTGCCTTGGAGCCCAATTTCAAGTATGCTGGCTGCTCCGTTTGTGCTTTGACCTCAATACAGACCTTGATTTTTGAGATGGAAATTGTCACTTGACTACTCCACTTCCCCCCTCCCAAGCCCATTGGCTTTCATCCTTCCGCCTTCAAGTGTCACGGGTTTAGGGATTCTGGAGCCTGTGCCAAACATGGTTGCCTCTCTCTCTCTCTCTCTCTCTCTCTCTCTCTCTCTCTCTCTCACACACACACACACACACACACACACACACACACACCAGTTTAAGCTTCCATTTAAGACAATCATGATAAGCTCCTCATAAGAAGGCCAGTTTTAGGGTTAAGTGCACGTTTGTCACTACCTCTCCTTCCTGCGACTATACCTATGGTAGCTTCTTTAGACACTGTGCTGATGCTTATGATTGAGAGACTTGGAAGATGCAGGGGAATTTTGGGGCATGTCCTTTTATGTGGCCTCAGTTAAGTAAGACTTTATCTGAACAGACCTTTTACTAAAAACCCCCGTTTAAAGGAGGAAAGGAGAACAAGTCTATGGTGCAGTTGCCGTCTGGTTCCTGACAGAGACAGAGGGTGCCCCGTGTGTCAGAGCAGGGAGCTCCTTGGGGAGCCATGCTGGCTACTGGGCTCTATTACAGGGACAGGAAGGTTTATTCCTCTTGTCCCGCCTGGACCCACCTCAGGAGGCTAACAAGGAAGGCATTTCACACTGCTTTCTTATTGGCGCTGGTCACTCAGAGGCTTCCTTAGGGACGGAGAAAGCACACTCCCTGTTGGAAAGCTGTTGTCAGAGCTGAGTCTCTCTTTACGTCTCGATGCTGATTCTTCTCCTTGTCATTAGCTCTGTTCTTAGCAGGCACCCACCTGTGGCGGCCAGGACGACTCCAAGCCTCTCTGGGATTTACGATCCTTTCAGCCATCATGAGCTTGGAGAAGCAGAAAGCCCCCTGCTCTCTTCCTAAGTCTATCAAACCAAAGGGAAGGCTCTGATTGCCCTCATGTGCCCTTTTCTGAGCACTCACTCTGGCCTGAGGCTCAAGGGCTGTCGTTGACTTCTGTTGCAAAAGCACCCTTCTGGTGGCAGGGCAGCCCCCACGGAACCCCTGAGTGGATTCTTACAGGAAAGAAGGTTTCTGCAGCAGAAGAGAAATGAAAGAGGTCTGGGAAGGCAAGAACAATACTCACGGGTATATTACGTGCATATTAAATGTGGAGTAAACATTGTAGTTTCTCAAGGATGTTGATGTTTCAGAAAATCTGTGACATGTGCGAGGACCATTATGTTACAAAACCCTGGTAAATACTTTTTATTGTTATTAACTCAATCTTTCAGATACTGTGGGTCTTAATCTCACTTTTTTTTTCTTCCTCTAAGAAAAAATTCCACAGATGTTTGCATTCAGGCTTCAATTTCATTCATTCTGATGTTTTCTATAATGCTGCTTGGGAATCAGATTATCCTTCTTATGAGCTTTCCTGTGATTTGGCAAAATCCAGGAATGAATCTCTTGCTTTTGTTTTTCTTGACATGGGAGAATTGAAAGCAGTATCCATTGTTTAATAAAGTGACCCCCCCCTTTTTTAAAGGATTTAAAAGAATGTTAACTTGGGCCAACAATCGAGGGACAGCTACACCTTCCCCCACCCCCACTCCTTGTGTTATTGCTTTCACTTCCTCACTGGTACTTCCAAACCTAGCTGTCTTCTGGTACCATTTCCAGTTCTCTCCTCCTGCTTCTGCTCTTCCTGGCTCCAGAGGACACCAATGGCTAGGGCTGGGGCAAGCACAGGCAGGGCTCAGCTCACCTCATCCCCCCGTCACCACATCCCTTGTTATCCTTCGTACAGTCGACCCAGGGCACCAAGAGGACTGTTCTCACAGGGAATGGACATCTACAGAAGGCCTGTTGCCCAAGTTCATAGACACCCTGGAGAGGCAGGGAGAAGCTAGAATATAATATATGTGCATGGTGTGTGTGTATGGGGTGGGGTGGGGTGGAGTGCACATCCATAGAAAATAAATAATAAAACTAGAAAATTCCAGGAGACTTCATCTAGCCCAGGACACCAGTGACCCCATGGAGATGCCACAGACCATCAAGGCACCTGATCTCCCATTCAACTAGCTCTTGTGAGCACCTAATTTTGGCACCTAACTAACTTTGCCTTTAGTTACAATCAAGAATGCTAGACCAAAGCTTGCTTAATGACTATCAGTTTAGAGAGCTAAATGTCACACAAATTTCTTCACTTAAGCCTTTTAAGCACCCAGTGGTATCATCATTCTCATTTTATTAGAATGTAGAGGCTTAAGAGAAGTTATATCTTTTGATTAAATCCATATAGAAACCACTAAATTATACTGTCTTATGCCTATGAGGCAGGCTCTCTCTCTCCTATATGTGCATGTATATATGTGTGTTGCCATATATATATATCTATATATGTATATGTATATACACATCTATCTATGTCTTTATTTCTATCTATATTTAAAGATATTTAGAAGAATTGGCTTGCAAAATTTCTTCTCCAAATGATCCTCTTTTTGCTCTTCAGCTAATTGGATGAGGCCCAGCCACATTATCGAGGGTAATTTCTGAGTTTTCTTTTCCTCGGTCAGCTGATTTTAGGCATTATATGTGGGAAAAGAGAGGGTAGTGCAGTGGGTGGGGGTGATGAGCAAGCGGGCCGCTTTCTCATGTAACTTCCTTGTGCCTCCAGGGCCTGCAGGAGCAGGCTGTCATGTGTACCATCTCCATCTGGTAGTGGAGAGCCGCTGTACACACTCAACTTCATAGCTTAGTCCAGGGGTCCCCAAACTTTTTACATAGAGGGCCAGTTCACTGTCCCTCAGACCGTTGGAGGGCCGGACTATAAAAAACTATGAACAAATCCCTATGCACACTGCACATATCTTATTTTAAAGTAAAAAACCAAAATGGGAACAAATACAATATTTATAATAAAGAACAAGTAAATTTAAATAAACAATCTGACCAGTATTTCAATGGGAACTATGGGCCTGCTTTTGGCTAATGAGATGGTCAATGTCTGGTTCCATATTTGTCACTGCTAGCCATAACAAGTGATATGACGTGTTTCTGGAGCCATGATGCATGCATCCTGCGTCACTGGAAGTAGTACTATACGTGAGTGCCGTCGCCACATACAGTACTCCAGGAGCACAGGATGTGGATGCATCCTGTGCTCCTCTCACTGACCACCAATGAAAGAGGTGCCCCTTCCGGAAGTGTGGCGGGCTGGATAAATGGCCTCAGGGGGCCGCATGCAGCCCACAGGCCGTAGTTTGGGGACCTCTGGCTTAGTCAATCAGACAATAGCTAATTGATGGCAGACAGCTTAGGTTGCATCATAACTTAGTGGCCCATAGCTAGTGTTCAGCCTCTGTAGCATGCAACATGCTGTTTCTCAAAAAGGAGAGTCATATCTGCAGAGGATAAGCAGAAATTTGCTCCCAAATCACAAGGGTCT
The DNA here is from genome assembly GCF_036850995.1 of Saccopteryx leptura. Classification (NCBI taxonomy): domain Eukaryota; kingdom Metazoa; phylum Chordata; class Mammalia; order Chiroptera; family Emballonuridae; genus Saccopteryx; species Saccopteryx leptura. Next base: position 302,171,039 of record NC_089503.1, read on the forward strand.
GCACTGTGATTTACCTACAGCTACCAAATGCTCTGAACAGCACTCCCTCTGCCACTGACACCTCAGGCGCCATGGGATCTGCTGGGTCAGATCCCAGTTGATGAGAACTGTCAACTGTGGGTAGAGCAGTTTACATGGTAATCTGAACCTGCTGGGAAGACTTTCTTCTGAACACCATTCAGAACTAGCAGTTTATCAGGTTGCTTAGTAATGGGCTGGAGTAACCAACCCCAAAGAAGAATATGTTGCTTCTAAAATCCAGAGGCCCATGAAGTGTTGTGTCTTCTTTCTTTTTCTTTTTTTGGCCTGTAGAAGCCACATGCAACAAATTATCCTTCACCTTAGAAAGGATATCTCAGGATACCCCCACGTCATTGGACATCTAGAAATGTCACTGAACTTAAGGCCTCTGATTTTTTGTTGCATTTACTTCCCACCTGCTGGCATGCAAGTATCTTTTTTATTTATTTATTTATTTATTTATTTATTTATTTATTTTTTTCATTTTTCCGAAGCTGGAAACAGGGAGAGACAGTCAGACAGACTCCCGCATGCGCCCGACCGGGATCCACCCGGCACGCCCACCAGGGGCGATGCTCTGCCCACCAGGGGGCGATGCTCTGCCCATCCTGGGCGTCGCCATGTTGTGACCAGAGCCACTCTAGCGCTTGAGGCAGAGGCCACAGAGCCATCCCCAGCGCCCGGGCCATCTTTGCTCCAATGGAGCCTTGGCTGCGGGAGGGGAAGAGAGAGACAGAGAGGAAAGCGCGGCGGAGGGGTGGAGAAGCAAATGGGTGCTTCTCCTGTGCGCCCTGGCCGGGAATCGAACTCTGGTCCTCCGCACACTAGGCCGACGCTCTACCGCTGAGCCAACCGGCCAGGGCGCAAGTATCTTACCAATGAGGCTGGAGTCGTTGCTACTTCTTGCTAAATACAATTAGCATAATACCATTGGTGCCATGACCAGTGTAATACCTGTGGAAGGGAAAGGCAATCAAGGTCCCTAAGTGATGACATGGAGTTGGAAAGCAGATAATGCCCTAAGGTAGGGAGGCCTTGCCAGCTGAAAGCAAATGGCTCTGGTTGTCTTTACTAACAGGGACCTAGAAGAAAGCATTCTCCAGATCAACAGCTGCACACTAGGTACGAGGGGACACATACCTTTACTCAAGTAATAAAACCACACCCAGACAGCAGCTGCAGTTAGAGTCACCCCTGGGTAAGTTCATGATGATCCATCATGGTTCTCCACGATCCCTCTGTTTTTTGCACGGGCCAATGGGCAAGCCGAATAGGGATACACTGGGGATGAATCCCCACCCCTTCACTTTTCAAGTCCCTGTTGTTGGCACTAAGCTCTGCAATTCCTCCAGGAATACAGTATTTCTTTGGTTTGCTATATTCCTGGGTAGAGGCAGTTCCAGTGGCTTTCACTGGGCCTTTTATAACATTAATAGCTCTCTTACACAGGTTTGGTTTTCAAAAATCTTATTTCTCTGGTTATTGGGTGGGTGTAGGGTTTTGGTTTTTTTTCAGGGAAGACCAAGAATCTTTCAGGTTATTTATGTGTTTATTGAGCTGGGAGTTTGAATCTCTGAGTTAACCTTTTATTTCACCACATTGTCCAGCATAATTAGTAGTAAGTAGCCCATCGCATTATATTTGTTGTTTGACAGAAATGTTCTAACATAGCAAGTACATGATAACCAAGAACCTTGCTTCTTGTAAGTATTTGATTAGGAGTATCCAGTGGTGATACAGTCATCCCTCGCCATATTGTGGTTCACTTTTCATGGTCTCACTGTATCGTGGACTTTTAAATTGTGTATATCTAATTGTGTATCATGAATTTTTTGCTCTATCACGGGATTTTGTGGTATATAGGTATTTTTATATATTTATTATTTTAATTATTTTTGCAGTAACATAAGCAAAATAAGTGTGGGAAAGGTTTATAAGAGTGTGGGGAGCCTTAAAAAGCCTTCAAATATATACAAATAATAAAATAAATTATAAGGTAGCTACTGCGTGGATTTTCACCTATCATGAGGAGGGAGGTTCTGAAACCTAACCCCCACGATAGATGAGGGACCACTTGTATTTTGCATATTTCTATTGTGACATCATCCCATGATCTGTCAGTGCCCTTTTTATTACTTAAAGAGTCATTAGTGCCTTTAAAATCTCATTGGATTAAAGAACGAATTGCAGAGACCCCAGAACCAATTTGGAACACTCATTCATAAGATTCTGCTTCTCAAGAACCATTATTAGGCCAGAATCTGTATTAGCAAGGGTTCTCCAAAGAGACAGAACTGACACAATACTTATCAACACATACAAAACACCAACACACACACACACACAAATATTTTATGTATGTATATATATAATATATATATATATGGGGGGGGGAGAGAGAGAGAAAGATTGAGAAAGAGAGAGGCCAGAAGGCTGGAAATTTATGCAGGATTTCTATGTTATAATCTTGAGGCAGAGTTTCTCCTCCAGGAAACCTTATTTTATAGCTGTAAGGCAGAGGTCAGGAAACTTTTTGGCTGAGAGAGCCATGAACGCCACATATTTTAAAATGTAATTACATGAGAGCCATACAATATGTTTAACACTAAATACAAGTAAATGTGTGCATTTTATGTAAGACCAACACTTTTAAAGTACAATAAGTCTCTAAATTCTTTTTAATAACATTGTTATGCTGCTGCTAACCAATGATGAATAAAGTACTTCTTACCATTAATGCGACTCCTGGTGCTGCATGGTTTTGCTGATGGCTTTGTAGTCTGGTTGATACGTGGTGAGGTTAAGCTTCATGCAGGCGTTGAGACTTCCATCTGTTAAACGTGATTGTAGGTTGGTCTTAAGGTTCTTTAGATGTGAGAAAGACTGCTCACATGCATATGTAGAGCCAAACATTGTCAGTACAGCAATACTCACACACTACAGTGTGTGGTATGTGATGGGAAGTGTGTTCCAAGTTTTGACAATCTCAGCTGGTCCACGGGTTGAAGTTTTTTCATTTCTCCCCACTTGTGTTTGCTCGGCAACTCTGCTTACTGTCGTGTAAGTCTTTCCAAATCTTTATTCAGTGACTTAAACTTATTCAGCCACATGTCTGAGGCCTTCAGGTTAGCAGCTTGTAGCTCAAAATCTCTGATGGAGACACCGGGGATGTAACTTAGGTCGGCGCTGTCCACTGCACACTCATGTGGATGGGTGATGAACTTAAAAAGATGAGTGTGCTCACAAAATTCTCCAAAGCGTGCTTTGAATGACTGCAGGAGACTAAATGTGAAGCCCACTAGCTGCTGGAGATCAAGATGTTGAGCAGGGTCACTTGCTGTGCATGCGTCTTTAAACTCTCCCAGTTTTTCAAAGTGTAGTAAACGACCTGTTTCAATGTCAGTGATGAAGAGTTCCAGCTTGTTTTCAAATGCAAATACTGCTTGTTGAAGGGATAAGACTGTATTTCCAATGCCTTGCATCTTCACATTGAGCTGGTTCAGATGTTCAGTCATGTTCATGAGATAGCAGAACTTCAGGAGCCACTCAGTGTTAGCTAACTCAGGATGCCCAATGTTTTTCATTTCAAGAAAAGTCCGGATTTTGCTCAGACAAGCCGCGAAACAGCTGAGCACCTTCCCTCTTGACAACCAATGCACATTGCTGTGCAGAAGCAGACCAGGAGAATTATTCCCAACTTCATCCAGCAGTGTTTTAAACTGGCAATCATTTAAAGCTCGGGCAACAATAAAGTTGACTACCCAAATGACCAGCGACATCACCTCACCAAGCTGCTCGCCACACATCTGAGCACAAAGTGCCTCCTAATGTAGGATGCAGTGAAAACTTAGGATTGGTCTCTTCATGTTCACAAAGAAGTGCTATGAATCCTCTGTTTTTCCCCACCATGCACGGAGCACCATCAGTACACACTGAAATAAGTTTATCCATCGGTAGATTTTTTTCTTTAGCAAACTCAAGTGAAAGACTTGAATAAATCCTCCCCTCTTGTTGTCTCTTTCATAGGCAAAAGAGCAAGACTTTCCTCACATAGTGCGTCACCGACAGCATACCTTGCAATCATGCTGAACTGGGATAAATGGCTTATGTCTGTTGACTCAGCCAAAGCGAGAGAAAAGAATGGTGCTGCATTTATGTCCTTCACTTGTGTTGCCTCAATTTGATTTGCCATCATGATGGTACGATCATGAACAGTTCTTGCTGACAGAGGCACGTCTTTTATTCATTTGATTATTTTGTCTTTATCCGAAAAGTCGTCAACTCATTGGCAACATCAAGCATGAATGTTTTGGCATACTCCCCATCTGTGAATGACTTTCCGTTTCTCACAATTGCTAAAGCATCAGCATAGCTAGCCGAATTCCAGTCACCTTGCTGGGTCCAAACACGGAGTTGCTGCTGACTAGCTTGCACTCTGCACAGTAGCTCTTGACATGCTTTCTTTTTGCTGTCCCCCGCTGGATATTTCGATGCAAATGTAGTATGGCATGTGTCAAAGTGCCGCTTTATATTTGATTGTTTCATCAATGCAATTTTTTTAAAATAAATTTTTATTAATGATAATGGGATGACATTAATAAATCAGGGTACATATATTCAAAGAAAACATGTCTAGGTTATTTTGTCATTAAATTATGTTGCATACCCCTCGCCCAAAGTCAGATTGTCCTCCACCTCCCTCTATCTAGTTCTCTGTGCCCCTCCCCCTCCCCCTAACTCTCTCCCTCCCTCCCTCTCATGTCCTCCCTCCCCCCACCCCTGGTAACCACCACATTCTTGTCCATGTCTCTTAGTCTCGTTTTTATATTCCACCAATGTATGGAATCATGTAGTTCTTGTTTTTTTCTGATTTACTTATTTCACTCCGTATAATGTTATCAAGATCCCACCATTTTGCTGTAAATGATCTGACGTCATCATTTCTTATGGCTGAGTAGTATTCCATAGTGTATATGTGCCACATCTTCTTTATCCAGTCTTCTATTGAAGGGCTTTTTGGTTGTTTCCATGTCTTGGCAACTGTGAACAGTGCTGCAATGAACATGGGGCTACATGTGTCTTTACGTATCAATGATTCTGAGGTTTTGGGGTATATACCCAGTAGAGGGATTGCTGGGTCATAAGGTAGTTCTATTTGCAGTTTTTTGAGGAACCACCATACTTTCCTCCATAATGGTTGTACTACTTTACAGTCCCACCAACAGAGGATGAGAGTTCCCTTTTCTCCGCAGCCTCTCCAACATTTGCTATAACCCGTCTTGTTGATAATAGCTAATCTAACAGGGGTGAGGTGGTATCTCATTGTAGTTTTGATTTGCATTTCTCTAATAACTAATGAAGCTGAGCATCTTTTCATATATCTGTTGGCCATTTGTATTTCTTCCTGGGAGAAGTGTCTGTTCATGTCCTCTTCCCATTTTTTTATTGGATTGTTTGTTTGTTTGTTGTTGAGTTTTATGAGTTCTTTGTAAATTTTGGATATTAGGCCCTTATCTGAGCTGTTGTTTGAAAATATCATTTCCCATTTAGTTGGCTGTCTGTTTATTTTGATATCAGTTTCTCTTGCTGAGCAAAAACTTTTTATTCTGATGTAGTCCCATTCATTTATCTTTGCCTTCACTTCTCTTGCCATTGGAGTCAAGTTCATAAAATGTTCTTTAAAACCCAGGTCCATGATTTTAGTACCTATGTCTTCTTCTATGTACTTTATTGTTTCAGGTCTTATATTTAGGTCTTTGATCCATTTTGAATTAATTTTAGTACACGGGGACAGGCTGTAGTCGAGTTTCATTCTTTTGCATGTGGCTTTCCAGTTTTCCCAACACTATTTGTTGAAGAGGCTTTCTTTTCTCCATTGTGTGTTGTTGGCCCCTTTATCAAAGATTATTTGACCATATATATGTGGTTTTATTTCTGGGCTTTCTATTCTGTTCCATTGGTCTGAGTGTCTATTTTTCTGCCAATACCATGCTGTTTTGATTATCGTGGCCCTATAATATAGTTTAAAGTCAGGTATTGTAATGCCCCCAGCTTCATTCTTTTTCCTTAGGATTGTTTTGGCTATTCGGGGTTTTTTATAGTTCCATATAAATCTGATGATTTTTTGTTCCATTTCTTTAAAAAATCTCATAGGAATTTTGATGGGAATTGCATTAAATTTATATATTGCTTTGGGTAATATGGCCATTTTAATTATATTTATTCTTCCAATCCAAGAACAAGGAATATTTTTCCATCTCATTGTGTCTTTTTCTATTTCTCTTAATAATGCCTTGTAGTTTTTGTTATATAGGTCCTTTACATTCTTTGTTATGTTTATTCCTAGGTATTTTATTTTTTTTGTTGCAATCGTGAAGGGGATTATTTTTTTGAGTTCGTTTTCTAATATTTCATTGTTGGCATATAGAAAGGCTATGGACTTTTGTATGTTAATTTTGTATCCTGCGACCTTACTGTATTGGTTTATTGTTTCTAATAATCTTTTTGTGGAGTCCTTCGGGTTTTCAATGTATAGGATCATATCATCAGCAAAAAGTGATACCTTTACTTCTTCTTTTCCGATATGGATGCCTTTTATTTCTTTGTCTTGTCTGATTGCTCTGGCCAGAACTTCTAGCACCACGTTAAATAAGAGTGGAGAGAGTGGACAACCCTGTCTTGTTCCTGATTTAAGGTAGAAAGTCCTCAGTTTTATGCCGTTTAATATGATGTTGGCTGATGGTTTATCATATATGGCCTTTATCATGTTGAGACATTTTCCTTCTATACCCATTTTGTTGAGAGTCTTAAACATAAAATTGTGTTGTATTTTATCAAAAGCCTTTTCTGCATCTATTGATAAGATCATGTGGTTTTTGTTCTTTGTTTTGTTGATATGGTGTATTACATTAACCGTTTTGCATATGTTGAACCATCCTTGAGATTCTGGGATGAATCCCACTTGATCATGATGTATTATTTTTTTTAATATGTTGTTGTATTTGGTTTGCCAGTATTTTGTTTAGTATTTTAGCATCTGTATTCATTAGAGATATTGGTCTGTAGTTTTCTTTCTTTGTGCCATCCTTGCCAGGTTTTGGTATGAGGGTTATGTTGGCCTCATAAAATGTGTTTGGAAGTATTGCTTCTTCTTCAATTTTTTGGAAGACTTTGAGTAGAATAGGAACCAAGTCTTCTTTGAATGTTTGATAGAATTCACTAGTATAACCGTCTGGGCCTGGACTTTTATTTTTGGGGAGGTTTTTAATAGTTTTTTCTATTTCCTCCCTGCTGATTGGTCTGTTTAGGCTTTCCGCTTCTTCGTGACTCAGTCTAGGAAGGTTGTATTGTTCTAGGAATTTATCCATTTCTTCTAGATTGTTGTATTTGGTGGCATATAATTTTTCATAGTATTCTACAATAATTCTTTGTATATCTATGATGTCTGTGGTGATCTCTCCTCTTTCATTTTGGATTTTATTTATTTGAGTCCTGTGCCTTTTTTCCTTGGTGAGTCTTGCCAAGGGTTTGTCAATTTTGTTGATCTTTTCAAAGAACCAGCTCCTTGTTTTATTGATTTTTTCTATAGTTTTTCTGTTCTCTATTTCATTTATTTCTGCTCTGATTTTTATTATCTCCTTTCTTCGGCTGATTTTGGGTTGTCTTTGTTCTTCTTTTTCTAGTTCCTTAAGGTGTGAAGTTAAGTGGTTTACTTGGGCTCTCTCTTGTTTGTTCATATAGGCCTGAAGTGATATGAACTTTCCTCTTATTACTGCTTTTGCTGCATCCCAGAGATTCTGATATGTCGTATTTTCATTTTCATTTGTCTGTATATATCTTTTGATCTCTGCGCTTATTTCTTCTTTGACCCATTCATTTTTTAGAAGTATGTTGTTTAGTTTCCACATTTTTGTGGGTTTTTTCCCCTCTTTTTTGCAGTTGAATTCTAGTTTCAAGGCTTTATGATCAGAAAATATGCTTGGTACAATTTCAATTTTTCTAAATTTGCTGATATTGTCTTTGTGGCCCAACATATGGTCAATTCTTGAGAATGTTCCATGTACACTAGAGAAAAATGTATACTCTGTTGCTTTGGGATGAAGTGTCCTGTAGATGTCTATCATATCCAGGTGTTCTAGTATTTCGTTTAAGGCCACTATATCTTTGTTGATTCTCTGTTTGGATGACCGATCTAGAGCCGTCAGCGGTGTATTGAGGTCTCCAAGTATGATTGTATTTTTGTTAGTTTTTGTTTTAAGGTCAATAAGTAGCTGTCTTATATATTTTGGTGCTCCTTGGTTTGGTGCATATATATTAAGGATTGTTATGTCTTCTTGATTCAACTTCCCCTTAATCATTATGAAATGACCATTTTTGTCTCTGAGTACGTTTTCTGTCTTGTAGTCAGCATTATTAGATATGAGTATTGCTACACCTGCTTTTTTTTGGGTGTTGTTTGCTTGGAGTATTGTTTTCCAGCCTTTCACTTTGAATTTGTTTTTATCCTTGTTGCTTAGATGTGTTTCTTGTAGGCAGCATATAGTTGGATTTTCTTTTTTAATCCATTCTGCTACTCTGTGTCTTTTTATTGGTAAGTTTAATCCATTTACATTTAGTGTAATTATTGACACTTGTGGGTTCCCTACTGCCATTTTATAAATTGCTTTCTGTTAGTTTTGTATCTTGTTTGATTCTTCTCTTTTGTTTTTCTATCATTTGTTTTTGTTTGTTTGTGTTCCATACTTCTTTCCTCTGTTGCTACCTTTTTTAAGTCAAGTGTTTTTGTGGTGGTTTTTTCAAGGGTGGTTACCATTAAGTAATGAAAAGGGTACCTACCATATTCATTGTAGTACCCTATCTTATGAGTATTTCTGCACTTCATCGTCCTTTGCTACTGTTAATCTCCATCCTCTCCCCCCTTTTATTCCTTTGTTGTCACAGTTTAAGTTTGGTTTTATTGTGTTCTTGGTGGAGCTGTTACTTGTGGTGTTGTTTTCTTTTGTTCTTTGAATCTGGTTGGAAAACCCCCTTTAGTATTTCCTGGAGTGGGGGCTTTCTGCTGATAAATTCTCTCATCTTTTCTGTATTTGTGAATGTTTTTATATCTCCTTAGTACTTGAAGAATAGCTTTGATGGGTATAGTATTCTTGGCTGAAAGTTCCTCTCTTTCAGGGCTTTAAATATTGGGGTCCACTCTCTTCTAGCTTGTAGAGTTTCTGCTGAGAAATCTGATGATAATCTAATAGGCCTTCCTTTATATGTTGTACTCTTCTTTTCCCTGGCTGCCTTGAGAATTTTTTCTTTGTCATTGGTTTGTGTCATCTTTATTATGATGTGCCTTGGAGTGGGTTTGTTGGGGTTAAGAAAACTTGGTGTTCTATTTGCTTCTTGAATTTGAGGCTTTAGTTCTTTCCACAGGCTTGGGAAGTTCTCGTCTATTATTTGTTTGAGTATATTCTCCATTCCATTTTCTTTCTCTTCTCCCTCTGATATACCTATTATTCTTATGTTATTCTTTCTGATGGAGTCAGACAATTCCTGTAGGGCTTTCTCGTTTTTTATTATTTTTGAGTCTTTTTCTTCTTCTCTCTGTTGTGCCTCAAGTTGTTTGTCTTCTATTTCACTAATCCTATCTTCTATCTGGGCTGTTCTGTTAGCTAAGCTTGTTACCTCGTTTTTCAGCTTGTGAATTGAGTTTTTCATTTCTGTTTGATTTGTTTTTATAGTTTCAATTTCCTTGGTAATATATTCTTTGTGTTCATTGAGTTGTTTTCTGTCTCCCTAAATTGCCTTTCTGTGTTTTCTTGTATATCTCTGAGTATTTTTAAGATTTCTATTTTAAATTCTCTGTCATTTAGCTCCAAGGCTTCCCATATGTTAAGTTTTTTCTCCATAGATTTTTCCATATCTATTTGTGTTACCTCTTTCTTTTGTATCCATAATATTTGATTTCCTCTTTCTTATTGGCATCTGAGGGTGGTCTTGTTGATAGCACTAATTAGAATTAATAAAGACTAAAAAGAAAAAAAAAAAGGTAAAACACCCAACAAAAAAAAAACAGTAATAATTTATTATTTCCCCCTTTTTTCTTTCTTCTCTTTCCCTCCTCTCCCCTTCTCAGGGAAATATCGTGATGACCTGTGAATTATATTATGCTAAATGGAACAAAAACTGCCTATAACGGAGGGCCTGATTTGGGGTGAAGAGTTCAAGGGGCAAAAAAAGGGAGTAGGGACCTACTAAATGCAAAAAAAAAAAAAAAAAGGAAGAAAATCTTAGACAAGCATAAGATGATTTGCTTGTAAGTGATGGTCGACTAAGAGATATAATGAGAGGGATAAGAGGGAACCAGAAAAAAGGAGAAAAAAAAAGAATAATAAAGAAAAAAATAAAAATAATAAGTAAAAATCTGTTGTATTAAGTGGAGTGAAGACTAAATACAATGGAGACCTTGGGTTGGGAGGAATGCTAGTGAGTTAAAAAGCAATGTAAAAAGTACCCAAAATGCCACAAAAATAAACAAAGAAACAAACAAACAAACAAAAACAAAAGCGAAAAAGAAAAATAAAACCAAAAAAAAAACCTTGAGTCCCAAATTAACTAATTTGTTCGTGATTGAGGATTAAATGGGAGGAAAAGTAAAATGAGAAAAGAAAAAACGAATAGAAAGGAAAAAATAAGAAAAAGAGAAAAACGAAGGAAGAAAAAAAAAGGAAGAGTAAAAAACAAAATAAAGCAAATCGAAAAAAAACAAAAGAGGAGAGAGTGAGAGTTAAGTGTTTTGGAGTATAACCTTAAAGGAGGGTGAGGATGAAGATAAGAAATAAAATGTAACACTCATGGGTAGTGTAGTTCAAGAAAAGGGAAGCATAAGATGGGCAGAAATAGAAGGACCGAGGTGGAGGAAATAGAAATAATAATAATAAAGGCAATAAGATAGAAGAAACAAACAACAGCAAAAAAAAATTAGTGGAACAAGTTGTAAAGTCTGTGGATTTTTCTTGATTTTGAGAGGTTAACTTCTTCCTTTTTCTTTTCTCTCCCTCTTCCTGGTCGGTGACTCTGTACCCCAGGCTCTGCCCCTGTGTCACACTTAGGTAGGGATTTGCAGTTGATGGGGTTCTATGGCAATGTCATATAATTGGCTTTAGTCTTGCTGGTAGTCAAGGCTTGTTGGCGTTTGCAGGGTCCAACGATGAGAGAGTTTGCTTTCCTGGAGTCTCTCTCCTAGTCCCCCCTTCCTGAATTAGCAGCGTGGTGATCCAGCTATAAGGCTGCTACTGCTTCTGCCTGGGGAGTAAGAGGCTCAAAGAGCTAGGAAATCCCCACTCTATCCCCACTCAGCGCAAGGCTTTGGGAAAGGCTCTGGCAGTCAGAGCCTCCAGTGTAATCAGGCAGGGGTGGGAGTCAATTGTTGTCAAGGTGACTGTTCAGCGCCTAGCATTCAGTTGGACCACTCAACCCAGGCTTTCCACACTTTGTAGCCTGTTTTGGCTGGGAAGAAGAGGCACTAGTCTCTGCTTGTGACTAGTGTAGTAAAGATCTTATTATCTGCCAAGTCCATCTTGTTAGCATTTATCCCTGAATATGGAGGCTCTATCAATCAGAAGTTGCCCCCGCCCCTTTAGTGAGAGGCACTAAGAAATATCACGCCTCTTATCTTGGATTGCTGAACTGAGAGAGATCTTATCAATTAGAGCCCGTGGGTGCGCAGATTTCATGGGTTAAGCTAATTTCAGTGATTGGGTCCGCAGCTGTGCTCCCAAAGGTATTTCAGGCTGCCTGCGCGCCCCTCCCCCAACGCTTGATTGTTAGCTTGAATGGCTGGGTGAGGTGCCCCGCCCACGGAGAGAATCTCCCAAGTAGGGAAGACCGCCCTGGCGCCTCTCCCGCTCGCCCCACCGCTGGCAGCTGGGGCGCACCGGGCGCAGGATAATGGGGCACCCTGGGTGTGCGGGCCAGTAGGGCGCACTGGGCGCAGGATAATGGGGTGCTCTGGGCACTGGTGGCTGGGGACTCTCACTCGCAGTGTGCGGGCCGCTGGGAACGTTAGCGGTGCTCGCTCTGCAACCGGACCGGGCACGCGCCGGCGGCTGCTCGCCGCTCCCAAGTGTGGGCCGACTCACCACAGGCGCACTCCCTCCGCGGCTTGAATGAACATCCCTGCGGTAGTTAGCTTCCTCCACACCCTTGTCTCTCAGATTCAAGTGAGATCAGTCCTTTCGCTTTCAGTTTGTGTGGAACTCCGGAATGCTCCGAGGATAAATTTTTCTGTTTCTAGTTGATAAATTTGTTGTGATTTTGGGGAGATCTGTCGGACGCGCTGCTCACGGCGCCATTTCTGTGACGTCCTCATCAATGCAATTTTATCATTGCATATTAGACACACTACAGAACCTGCTCTCTCCACAAAGGTCCATTCCTGCTGTGAAGTACGATATTCCTCATCTTTTTTTCTTTTAGCTATCTTCTTCGTCAAAAGGGTTTCTGCAACTAGCTAGCTGACTACTTGACTAAAAGGAGGGAAGTTTACTTTCTGACCTCACAATGACCTGTGTACATTATGCATCATCCAATAAAAATTTGTTGTTGTCCCAGAGGACCGCTGTGATTGGCTCCAGCCACCTGCAACCATGAACATGAGTGGTAGAAAATGAATGAATTATAATACATGAGAATGTTTTATATTTTTAATGTTATTATTTTTTTATTAAAGATTTGTCTGTGAGCCAGATGCAGCCATCAAAAAAGCCACATCTGGCTCGCAAGCCATAGGTTCCCGACCCCTGCTCTAAGGCCTTCAACTGATTGGATAATGCCGACCCAAATTATTGAGGGTAATTTCCTTTACTTAAAGTCAACTGATTGTAAATGTTAATCACATCTATAACATACTTTCATGGCAACATCTAGTGTTTGACCAAACAGCTGAGCAACATGACCTAGCTAAATTGACACATAAAATCACATATTTCTTTCCATCACATACTTCTGCCTTGAGAGGGATGTGTCCCAGTTGTCATATCTACCAAATGGAAGCAGATTATTTAGCCTGCCTTGGATTTGGGGTAAAAAAGTAAACTTTAGGTATGTTTAGCATCTGAAATGTTGAAGTTTGTTATTATGGCATACCACTGACCTACTTAGGTGCTCCTTGTTACAAGTGGCAGAATATTCCTACTGTTTGAAAAAAGAAGAGGAAGAGAAAGAGGAGGAGGAGAAGACTGAGGAGGAGAAGGTGGGGGGAGGGGGAGGAGAGGGGAAGAGAGGGGTAAGGAGAAGGGGAAGGGGAAGAAGAAGAAGGATAAGGAGAAGAGAAGCTCCAGAAAACCTGGAGATGGCATCAGTAACGATCTCAAGGACCTACTTTTTTTCTACTTCTGGCAGAGCCGTAGTAGTAACTACTGTAGAAACTGACTGTGGTATCAGTTTCAGGTAAGACCGAGTCTTTGTGGGTACAGGGTGGCTGAAAGCAGCAGTCAGCACTACATGCCCTGGGCAATATTCTGTGCAGACTGACTTAGACCAACCATTCTCAAACCTGAATACAAAATGCAGTCTCCTGGGGATATTTTAAAACATGCAAGCAATTAAATCAGAATATTTGGGGGACAGGAACAGGATCACCAAGCTTCCTGGTGAGCCTAATAAGCAGCTATCGGGGAGACCCACTGGCCTAGACAGACCAGTTGGAATCTCCCCTTGAGAATCCGGGTAGGAAGGAGAAAGAGGAAGTAACAAATAGGTATATAGCTTAAAAGCGACAGAGCATCTCTCTCTACTGTAAATTTGTGGGTTAAATCTCAAATACTTCTGGCACAGAAAGCCTTGTAATTTAAATCTTTGTGATCATAGCAGAACATTTCAAGAGATTAGATTTTGATGGCAAAGAGTGGGTTCCAACAGGGGAGGACATTTTGGGTTAAAAGATGGGTAGGCATGACCATAGTCATTTTGCTATTTCATTGCTTTCCTGCTCCTCATCTCATCTCCTGCAGGTTGATTTTAGGCACCTGGACTTTCAGGGGTATATGGCAATGCTCTCAATGTCCTTAATGACCCTCTTTTTCTATTTTGGGAATATTTTGGCACATGTGGGAGGTAGATAAGAAACTCCTGTCTTAATTTTTTTTTTCCTCCTCAATGGGATTATGAGTTGGGTGTGATTCTTCTGCCCCTAAACCAACCAGCCAGCTCATGGGCTCCACGTCCCTTTCTTCATTGCTCATTTAAGGCAATGAGGATAAATTCTCAAGTGCATAGGTGAGTAGGAAGTAGATATGATGATAAATGAGTAAAATAAATCTGATCCATTAAAGACTTTAATTTTGGAGGGTGGTAGTCAAATTTACTATTTCTTAGGAAAAACATACAATGCACATAAACCTTTTTTCTTGCTGCCTATTAGTTCCTTCCCAGTCACTGTCTTCTGCCTTCTCTGTTCATGCAAAACTGTTGCCTTTGTGCTACTTACGGGGACGGTGCACTGTTGCTTGGCTGTTTTAACTCCTCAAACTATGTTCAAGTGCTGCTATTCTAATGATGTCAAATGCTTAAAATTTTGGATTAATCTCTGACCATAATCTATATCAGGGATCCCCAAACTATGGCCCACAGGCCACATGCGGCCCCCTGAGGCCATTTATCCGGCCCCCGCTGCACTTCCGGAAGGGGCACCTCTTTCATTGGTGGTCAGTGACAGGAGCATAGTTCCCATTGAAATACTGGTCAGCTTGTTGATTTAAATTTACTTGTTCTTTATTTTAAATATTGTATTTGTTCCCATTTTGTTTTCTTTAAAATAAGATATGTGCAGTGTGCATAAGGATTTGTTCATAGTTTTTTTATAGTCTGGCCCTCCAATGGTCTGAGGGACAGTGAACTGGCCCCCTGTGTAAAAAGTTTGGGGACCCCTGATCTACATGTTCCTGTATATTTCTCTGTCTGTCTCCCGATTTCCTCCAGATCTATGTCTGAGCTCTCGTTTCTTCAACCTCAAGGTCTGTGTGGTATGTAGACTCCCTTTGCTTGTTACCATGATTTGTCTGGCCCTGTAAACAAGTTTTCTATCTTCTTGACAGTAATGACAGTGTCATTCAGCTATATCCCTAACTCCTATTTGGAACATAATTTCTGCTCAAAAAATATTTTCTTAATTACTGAATGATACCAGTGAATTGATCAGCGAGTCAACAACCCATATAAAACTCTGTGCTGGCAGAATAACCTAACGAGGATTTTATAATCTTGAAAATTCACTTTTCTGGGAGCTGAGTATGGCTCTGTGGCCTCTGTCTCAGGCGCTAGAGTGGTTCTGGTTGCAACAGAGCGACACCCCAGATGGGCAGAGCATCGCCCCCTGGTGGGCAGAGCGTTGCCCCTGGTGGGCGTGCTGGGTGGATCCCGGTCGGGCGCATGCGGGAGTCTGTCTGACTGCCTCCCCCTTTCCAACTTCAGAAAAATACACACACACACACACACACACACAAAAGAAAATTCACTTTTCAACTTCAAAAGTCAATTATTTCCCAATCTAAGAATCAGGGATCTCTTTTATAAGTATGAACACTCCACTTTTTACTCAGGGCATTCTGGGAAATTATCATAAAATGCGCTAATGGAAAGCATGTTCCTATTTTCCTCTTGGAACCATGTTGTAATTTAGGAGATTACATTTCTAGCCAAATATTGGGCTTCAGATCAGAGCTAATGATTGACCACATGTATCATGTGACATCATATAATAACAACAAATGAATAAAATCATTGGAAACAGCAAAGGTATGTTTTTAATCTTATTAAATGTATTCAAAACATGCTACAGAGATTCCCGTTTTTATAAAGTGTATGGTCATTTTGTTTATTTTATTCGAACTTAGAAAATGTGTTTGAAGATAACTGGAAACGGTCCAGCTAAATACATTTAAAACGTTTTGGCTGATCCCTTTTACTCCCCAGATATTGTTGTCTGAAGTGAGCAGATACGTTCAAAACTGTTCCCCAGATTTTATAACTGCATCAAGCTTTGTACTTTCAGTCTGATTTTGCTACTGTTGAAGCTGCTGGTAATGATGATGATGGTGGTGATGATAAAGAGTTTCTTTTCTCACTGAAAACTAAGGGCTAGCTATTCCTCTCCCTGCCACTCTCTCCTACCTCCCCTGTTCATACAAAACCTGTCTTTGAGCTGCTTGAAGAGACAGTACTCCTGGCCTGTTGTTGTGACCTTCACGGTATTGAAATGCCTTACAAACAACTACAGGACCATTCACAGAGATTCTTTAAAAGGAGCTTCAGAAAAGCTCTGTTTGGAAATTGCTAGGACCCCTGCAGGTCACTTGCTATTGGTGCTTAATTGCTACAGGCAGCCTTCCTTAGGTAAGGGCATTAAGGAGCTCTGAATTGGTGGACCAGAACATTCTTAGGGTGGAGGAGAATGATTAAAGGTATTGTTCTGTAACCAAAATTTAAGTGTCTTGATGTTCAAATGTATAAGTGACACTCTACTTTTCCCATCTTGGTCAGTCCTGTAAACACATAGAAAGTACTTAGCATTGATCTAATAAGTAATTAGTCATTGGCTTAACCTACTTTTTAACTCTGGTAAAAAACAACATTCATCTGAGTTAATTTTAAAGATCTTACTGGCTTTATTCAATAATTGATGACTTGGGCAGCATTCACTCTATCAGGTACAAAGGAGCTCTGAGGAGCTATAAAAACTGAGACTCACAGGCGGAAGGGAGCAGGAACAAGGAAGTTATACTAGGCAGAAAAAGTGGGTTGATCGTTGCAAAGTTATTTCCTTTAGGGGTGGCAGGGACCTAATCAGGTAGATTTCCTAGGTAGTGCTGATCAGGACATTCCTGATTGAATGGCTGACAATCTCATTTCTGGGAGAATTGAAATTGTAATGAAATGAAGTCTCAGTTTGGTGATGTGGGGCTTAGCGTAAGTGACTCCATTTTTCAGCCTGTTGTCTTTTTTTTTTTTTTTACTGTTCTGTTAAGAAAAATTGTAAAAAAAACTTTTAAATGGACATAGATCTATATACTGCTCACAAAAATTAGGGGATATTTCAAAATGAATATGAAGCTATAAAATATCCCCTAATTTTTGTGAGCAGTATATTTGTGGGTGTCTTGACTAGCTCACCCATTGAGATTGTCTTTTTCTTTCCTTCTCTTTGAGCTATTTGACAATGTTTTAAGCTGTATAACACTGATATTAATGCAAATGATTTTCTCCATGTTGCACATTTGTTGTGTCTGTTAGAGTGCAATTGGTTGTTGCCTGTGGAGAAGTTTTTGCATCTATTTGTAAGTAAACTCATTCAAGCCTTCCTTTACTTCATGTTAAACATGCTTTTATTTTAAATCTCCTTTGACCAGTTGTGACATCTTACCTGCTCCCTCATTAATTACTGACCTAAATATTATAAAAATCTTTGATGATATTTCATATGATGCTTGTATGAAAATCATAGTTATACCCTCTTTTAAAATTTTTCTTTTAATAACTCGATCATTGACTCATTTCCTAACATACCTTTTTCCCCATCAGGAGAGGTTAGATAAGGACTCTGGTAGGTCAACATAAAGATAATAGAGGTTTATGATATTAGATTATAGCTCTAACTTTATTTTCTAAAACTTCCATGTATAATTAAAAAAATTATTTAGAAAATTAAATTCTCATGTAAAATTTAAATTGCATTATGGTTGCATCCCCTCATAATAACTAATTCCTGAATAATGACTTACAGTTTACAATATGTTTTCAGCTATTTGATTTGCACCTCAGTACCCTATATAATAATGTACAAGACCTATTATAACTCCCACTTTGCAGATGGAGCACTGAGGGGGTTGTGTGTCCTGCCTGACATCATATGAATAAAAGCTCAGGTTTTCTGAGACAAATTACTTTCTCTTTCCACTACACCTCCGTACCACATAACACTTTTATACATAAAGTGTCTCCAGAAAAATCAAAGTTAATTTAATTGAGTTTGAGACAATTTTAGAATTAAGGCTATTTTATTTGAATATGCCAATAATTTGTAAATTTATATTGTGCTGTGGTTTGTAGTTAACTTTATTTTTAATCACATTAGTCAACTGATCTTAAAAATTGTTGCCAGTGTAATTTATAATAGCATCCATTTTCTGAAAGAAGAAAAAAAGCTTTCATTTATTAAATACCAGCAACATGGCCAGTCTTTTTAACCTACGTTTTTTCATTTAATCTTCAAAATAACCTTACATGAGGTAACTTCCATGTCCTCATTGTGCTGTTGATGATGATAAATGATATAAATTATTGGCATTATTTATTTATAATGCATTTGTTATCTGATGTATTTATCACAACAATCCTATAAGATTGGCTGCATATGTGAAAATTTCATCATAGGAGCATTACAAAAAGTTCCAAGGTCATATATTAGGATTTGAACTTTTGTTTAAAGCTCGTGTTCTGAACAGTTGTTTAATGGCTCAGAGTAGCCAAGAACATTGTTGTTCAATATGACAGTGTCCGTTCTACATGGGGCTTTGTTCTTTGGACTGTAAGGTATAAATGTAGCATCTGGTTCTGGGTGTCTTGCAATCTCATAGGGACACAGGGGCAAGGGAACAGATGGGAGTCAAGTCAGGAGGACACAGACAAGGAGATTCTTAAAAAATTGCCTTTATAATTATAGTTGTTGTTACAAAATATTATATTAGTTTCATGTGTACAGCATGATGATTAGACATTCATATAACAGATGCAGTGCTCACCTCTATAAGTCTGGTACCCACCTGAGAGGAGATTCTTGATAATGGCTAGAATTGCAACAGGAATTTCTTTTCCAGGGATCTAGAGGACTGGGGATATGAAGTCCTTATGGTGGAGCTTCCTGTTTACTCTGAGCCCCCTAACTTTCCCCAGTCTTTAGTCAAAGGTAAGTCTACTATTTAGAAGAGAAGAAAAAAAGAGTTTCTCTTCTGTTATCTCTATAAATTGTTCCAAAATGAACTCTTGTCAAAGCTTTGAGGAGTTAAGGATTGCAACAAATGTAAAACAACCCAAAGGGCTTTTCGGGAACATTTGGAGCTGAGTCAAGTATAAGGCTCAGTGCTTCAAGCCACCAGCTAGATAAAGAGGCCACAAGGGATGGTGGCACTCCTAAGCTCCTCTCCAGCTCTGGTGTTCTGGTCGGCATGGACAGGGTGGGGAGGAACTGAAGCTGTCATGGGTGAAGCGGTGTCAGAGAACCCATGTGCTCTTCAGGCGTCTCACCTTCCTGGTTTGTGGAGAGTCCAGGGCTGAGGTCTGAGAAAACTCACAATGTGCTTGCTGAACTATCTTTGGTGGACTGTGGGAAAGCAGATATGATGGGAGGTGTGATGGACCTCAGCTTCCAAGTAAACATTGACCTGATTGTCAAAAGTGGAAGGAGGTGAAGGCCTGGGAGCCTGGGCAAACTCCAAAAGTGATTGTGGGAAGATGGTGGGTGTTTGGAAAGGGAGTGACCTGAGCATTTAGGAACCATCTGGAATGTACTAAAGACAAATCACAAAATATGTCCAGTAAAAAAAAAAACAATTTCTTCCTGGGAAGTCAGACAACTACAATATATATTTGAAGTGTTTGGATTGTAAAAATTCATTTGTCAAAATTAGAGCTCTAATAGGAGCAAACATTGTAGAAGAAATGATTTCTTATAGAAGGATAAGTTTGCTGTCCGATAAGGTCTGAAAGTCTATGATTCTTTTCATGTACACTAGATGGCAGCTCCCAGAGCAAGCATTTCTGGAAAATATTATACTAATATACAAAATGACAAGCATAGATGCTTTATTTCCTTAGACCACGACAAGATACTGTTATGGTGTAATACAGAACATGTCACAAACAAAATACATTTTGAGCATTGACATGCTCTATCCACACAGAATAACCTTTTCCTTTACATGAGTCCAATAAATAAACCCTTCCATCCCACACTCACTTGTTCAGGAAGGATGGAAAGTTTCCATCTTCCATCATTCCTCAGGACTTTCTCTCTCTCTTCTTCGCCTTTTAAATTTTTACTTTACTAATTCTCTCATGAAAAACCATGAAGAATCTTTACTTCTTCAGTTGTCCAATCTCCAGCGCACTTTTGCCAGCAGCAACGCTGGCCTTTGCAGTCCCCTGCCTTTCTTCTCCTGTTCTTACGTCTCTTTCTCTGTTTTCTTGAGCTCCTCTTCTTCTCATACAGCCCATGTCTTGCAAGTCTGTGTTTGGGTTCATGTTTCGTTGTGTAATCCAAGGAATCATAAATCATGCCAAAGCCAGTTGTCTTGCCACCACCAAAATGGGTTCTGAATCCAAACACAAAGATGATGCCTGGTGTGGTCTTATACATTTTGGCTAGTTTTTCCCAAATTTCTGTCTTGGTTATAGTTGCCTTCCCAGGGGGAAGGATGTCAATGACCATTTGTTTCCAATAAAGAAGTCTGTTGGTCATGGGCTTCCTGGTCTGGACGGTTATATGCGATTCAAGATGGCGGCCGATCTTCAAGCAGCCAGGGAGGAAAAAAGCCCTGGGCCTCTCATTCCAGGGAGGCACCAGGTAACGCTGGAATGTTGGTGACTTTTATTTTTTGGACTCGGTTCCTCTTCTGGCAATGGGGTGTTTTCTGTGTTACATCCCAGGAGACAGACCACAGCAAACCCAAAGTGAATTTTATAAGTTTTATTGCAAACCTGTGCAGGGACTGCAGGCAACCCACGCAAGGAAGCACTGCAGCCCCGAGCTTCTAAAATGGCTCCTTTTTATAGGGTGGCTATATAAGCTGAGCAAGCATCATACAGAAGCAGATGTGGCAGTTAGCTATTCGCTAGGGAGATCGCGCGCGCAGCATAGCAATGGGGGGGGGTATAGCTCAGTGGAGAATTTCAAACATAAACTTCTGATAAGGGTCTCTGACTCATAGAATTCAGGATGTTGGGTCTACATTACTAACGGTTGTTTATCTTTTTTTTCCCCCCTCTAACTATGTACTGGATGTACTCAGCTTTCATGGCTGGTGGCCTGCACCGCTTGTCTAAGATGTCACATTCAGCAGTCCAGAGTTTCTTCTCCAGCCACACACAACATCTCCTCACGGCAGGCTGGACAGGTTGGTTTTCCCCCATGGTGGGCTCTTAGGTTTCTTTTATTTATAAATATGGGTGTTTAGCTTTGTGGGGGAAATGGTTTTCACTTTTTGTTTTCCTGTGGAATTGAGCATATCTGTACCTCCCTCAGTAAGGCTGTGTAAACAAGTGGGGCTGGAGGACGTTTTTTTCTCCCTCAAAAGCAAGGAAAAATGAGGTATTGGCTTTTTCCAAGGAGGGGCTTGTATATGCAAGTGTTCTCATGAAAAACCTCAAATAAATTGTTTCCTACTGGAATGTGTGCCTGAGTCCAGGAATGGAGCAACTGCTTCCTGGGTCGGTGGTTCGGAAACCACAAACAACAGCTTGATTAATCCACCTTTGGTTTACACTTCCCCAGAGCTTACAGTTTTTAAAAACTGTAGCCACTGATTCCTGAGGGGCAGGCAAGAACTAAGAGCACACGAGCTATAAAACACAGACACACACACACACGGAAAGAAAAGAAAAAGAAAATGCTCTTTTCATTCCCCTTTTAAATGAGAAATTTTTTAATCCAGCAAAAGATTGAATTACAATTGTCTTATACTGAGTCCAGTCAGGAGAGAAGGAGTGGGAGCAGAGGGGGAGGGAGGAATGGAAGAGAGGATGGTGGGGAGGGGGCAGTGGAAAAGGACCCAAACTGGGCCATTGATACCGTTAGAGACAAAGGCATGGAGAAACAGAACAGATGTAGCCAGGCAGAGACTGAGAGAGCAACTCTTTCATGTAGAAAGACACAGGCACCGCTCCCCCTTTGGAGACAAACAGAGACATGAACATATGCACAAGATCTGCATAGACCCAGATAAATGAATTAGAAGCACACACATTTAGAGACCTGAGACCTACACGTTGAGAAAGATGAAGAGAAATGAATGGTTATTAAGGTGAGAAACAAGGAGAGAGACATGGAAAAGAGGAGTACGGGATGTGGAAACCCCATTCATCAAAGGACTTCTAGTCTTCACATACTGCCTTGGGCTTCTTGCAGGGGATCACAATACTACTCTTGGACCTCACCTACAACCTTCTTTAATTGTGTGATGACTGCCAGCTACTCAGTAGCTTCTCTGAGGTTTAGTTTCTCCACCTCTAAAATGAGGAAACAGAAATGGGAGTAATAATACTTACATTGCATGGTTGTATGATCTAAATGAGATATTGATAAAATGCCTTGCTCATTGCCTGGCTCAGACATCTTATCCAATTAATGATGAGAAATATTATTATTAAAATTCATAACAACACCATGCAGTAGGTATTCTTCTTCTTCATATAATAAGAAAATTAAAACTCAGAAGTTAAATAGATTGCCCAAGTTACACAATTATTACGTGGTGGATTTGGATCTAAATTCAAATCTACCAGCTCAAAAGCCCATGTTCATTTCCCTGTCCCATGGCGGAAACCTGCCTCCTTCTAAAACACTGCAGTGGGGTGTGTGCATGCATGTGTGCCTGTGTGTTTGTGCTGGAGACATGGTAACATGACCCTCGCTCTAAACTCTAAGAATTGCTCAAAGTGTTCAGATCTTGTTACATAAATTACCTTGGATTTTATGTAGGATTTTTAGATATTTCTTAAACTCTTCTTCCTGTGTATCTATGGTGAAAATTCTTATTTTATGTCTATGTAAAGTGACTTTTAGATCTTTGACCTTCCAGATACTGTTGCTACAATTCATCTTGGTTTTTTTTGAAACCATAGGTGTGAATGGTATGTCTTCTGTGCTTTTCAGACTACATGAAATTAAGCAAAGGCATCACAGAGCCCACACTCAGAGGTTATTCTAATCCTAAACAGCCTACGCAGGAAGGGTTTATCCAATATATACACTTGTTTTCAGTTCTTTTGGTTAGAAGTCATTCCCTATGTGTCTCTAAGTGCAGGTCAGCCATCATGACCACAATTTTTCTTTCTTAACTTCTAATGAAACCAAACCACCCTTCCCAGGAATTGAACTTATTTGCTCAGGTTACTGTCAACCTATTAACTCAAAGCCCCATGAGAGCAAGATTTCTGTCTTTGTATCACCAGGACCTGGCACTGTGTTTGTCATAGGCAGGCACTAAATGTTTATTGACTGAGATACATAAATTCCTCGTGAGGACTCCCATTGAAACCAGTCTGTTCTTTGACCATAATTTTATCTTTTTCTACTGCATTTTGAGTAATTTATGTCTATGCCCTGTGCTTATTCATCTTTATATTTGTTTTGTACCTAAGATACTGTCCTGAAGGCCAGAGGAACACAGTACATGTTTTTTATTCCTGTGTTGAATAAGTAGTAGCTTTTCTCCTACACTCTCTTTTCACTCAGCCAGAACTGTGCTTCAGAGGTTGCTCTTTTTCTTCCTCAGAAATAGTCCCTATTCTGCAAATTGGGCTCCTGCCTGCTGCGCGAATTCATCAGATCCAACCACCTCATGTCAGCTTTTCCTTTTATGGGCTCATTCTGAGGGAGCACTTGCCCAGGACCATCAATGTGCCTCCTGGTTGCTGAATGCCGCCCAATTGGCACCCAGATCTGACTCATCAACCAGCAAAATCTTCAGAAGTTTTTTTTCAATTGCTATGTCAGAAATGTTGGTTCCCTTCCCCCCAAATCTAAAATCTGCGTTCACACACCATTTCTCATTTCTATATCTGGTCTGTGCTGCTGACTCTGTGCTGGATCACACATTTCCGCGTGAGCATTCCTGGGGCCATGCTGTGTGTGTGTGTGTCCTGTCCCCATGGGGCAAGGCTTGTGGACCCTTCTTTCCCATGAAGGCCTCCAAGGATCTGTATCTGAGGCCCCCTGTGTTCTGTGCGTCAGTCTCTTAAAGTTCAGGCTTTGCTTAATCACTCAAAGTCATGGCGGTTTGGCATTTCTCTTGCATTCTTCATTTCTGAAGGAAAAACAGAGGAGTGGGGGTGGTCTTAGCTTGGGAACAGTGCCCCGCACATGGAGTGCCAGCCCCTCTCCCTCCCATGCAGAGGCCAGCAGAGAGAGGGTGTCCTGTCTAGCATCCCTTGACTTGCATCTCTTCAGGGTGAAAATCAACGAGGAGGAGAGAAGCATAAAGACCCTTTGACCAGTGAGCTGCTATTGGCTGGTCGCAATAGCCAAAGAGTCCCATGAGCTACCCCCATCAGGGAGTGTAGACTTCTGGGGGACAGTGGGTCATTACAGAAAATTCCATAAAGCTGAGAAAGGTGGAGCGGGGAAAATTCAGGAAAAGAGTTACAAACAGAGGCCATGGAGAGGCGTGAGAGAGCAGGCACCTTTCTGGGTAGGCCTCCTGGGAGGCAGACCTAGGTCCTTGTAAGAGCTGCTGGCTCACGTTCATAATAGCTTTCAGACTTTCAAATTGTTTTATGGTTCCTTTGAAATATCACCTTGCATTTGATCCAGGCCTAGCCAATACATCAGAATGTGTTTGTGATGTACAGATGCATAAATACATGTTCGCTGCCCAAATGCCTTACTCTTTGCTGGATTATTAAGTGGCATATTTAGTGGGTGGTACAGTCCAGTAGGGTACGTGCTGATGGTTGTTATTCTGCCAGGTATGTACAAAGATACACAGAGTGAAATGCTGTGGTAATAATGTTTATTTCATGTGAACCTATGTCTGTGGGTTTCTACAGATGAAGAAACTGGGCCCAGAGAGGTAAAGTGACCTGACCACAGGTCCTTCCTGCTCTTCCTCCCTCTGTCCTTTCTTCTTTCACAAAATAGTTCTCTTAATCCTGGGCCTCCCGTGAATCTAGGTGTGTACACAAACATAAACAGATATGCAGACGGACTTTCTCATTTTTACAAATAGTCTTTCAGTGAAAATTATTTTAGAGTACATGAAATGACCAAAATGATAGTCCGTCCCACCTGAGTTGCTTTTCTAACATAGTATAGCATTTGTATCAACTGATTTGAACATTTAGATAAACAAGACTGATAACAATAGTAGTTAGAGTAGAAAACTTTTTTTGTTTAACACCTATGACGTGTGGCACCACTATCTTATTTAATCCTTAGAACAGCCATAGGAAGAGGTATTATTTTTATCTCATTTTGTTAAGGAGGAAACATGTTTAGGGTGACCCCACTAGAACATGTGGACTCTAGATTCAAACATGGGCTTTCCTGACTCCAGAAACGCAGCTCTGTTAGACTCCTTGCCTTTTTTTGAGTTTCCTCAGGACACTGTTCTGCTTAACTGAGCTTATGCGTGCCTGGCCTTCTCAGATCCCAAAATAGAAGTGCTCGGATGCCTTCTTCTGTTCTTACAGCTTCTTCTGCCAATGCTCTTCTAGGCATGTGTCACAATAACCACTTCCCTTCTCCCTCCCTGTGAGGCGCTCCGTCAGCTGCTAGGGCGTCTGAGCTTATTACCGCCTTGCATGGCCTCACCTGGGTGCCGTCTGTGGTATCTACCCCTCTGCAGTCTGTCTTCTTTCAAAAAACATTTAGGTTTTTTTATTTGCTGTTGTTTTTGTTTGCTTGCTTAGTTTACTGATCTTTTCCCTCCTGATCCGAGAAAGGCAGCTGGACCTCAGTGAGACCCGGGGGCTGTGCAGCGGGTTTGCGTCACTGCCCACGCCCACCTCCCCAGCCAGTTCTTGGGTGCCTATATTTGCTATGTGCCTCCTCACTTGACCGGACTATATTTTTAGCTTCTTTCTTTCTTTTCTTCTGCTTTCTATCATTTAAACAAATTTTTATTAGGCCTCTAAAATTACATATACTTCTACTTCCAAAGCTAGGTCAAGCTTCTATTTTAATGTCGTATAAACACTTCAAGTATATTTTAAAACTGGACAAAAAAAGTTTATTTTTTTCTATTCAATTAAACATTTTAAGATAAAATATTTCAAACTTTAGAAAAGTTTAGCGAATAGCATTAACACTTTAATACTTACTATCCAGCTTTATAAAATCTTAACATTTATATGTATGTCTATATATTTATATATTATATATCATACATTATGTATATTATATATCATAATATTTAGCATATAAAAATAAGTATTATTTATATATGTCTATATATTATACCATTTAGTGTATATAAATATAAAATATAAATACATATAAATATATATGCTAAATGGTATAATATATAAATATATAGACATTTTACATCTATATATATATCTTTTATATATATAAAGTATGTGGGCTCTCTTTTCTTCCATTGATCTGTGTCTGTTTTTGCACCAATCCCATACTGTTTTGATCACTATAGCTTTGTAATATGATTAGAAATCTGTAGGCCTCTAGAAGTGTGCCAAACCTGACGCCGGCTTCAGGCTGAAGCCCCAGGAGAAGCAGATAGGCCTGTGACACAAAGACTTGGGTGTGTCTCATTTGGCTGCCTGTGTCCTGGGGGTGGTGAACTAGCCAAGAACTAACTCTCCAACAGTTTCTGTCCCGTGGGACCCAAGAAGGAAAGCCCTTTGTCCACCCGAGACAGGCAATCAAGGGGTGTCCCGTGGGAGAGCAGCCAAAAAGACAGGTGCACCAGACTCGTGTGAAAAGCTCTTTTGGGGAGGTATTAGAACTCTGGCGAGCCGCAGAGGCAGCTCCCGCCTGAGGACAGCGCCCCCGCGAGGATAGCAGGCATGCGCTCTCAGGCCTCTGCCCCAGGTGTGTTGCATCAAACCCCCCCGCCTCGCCGGCTGCAGCCATGATGAGAAGCTAATAGGCCTCTCTCCCAGAAAGACTGAGCTCCTGCGTCTGTTGCCTCTGCTTGAGCCCTGGCGGTGGTGGCCATCTAAGAACTCTTGCTCCTCTGGTCACAGCCCTGAGGACTCAAGAGAAAGCTCCACTGGCCGCCAGAGCCAGGCCATGCAGAGGTGTCGCTGGTGGCAGCAGCAAAAACTTGGCAGCCGACACGTGTCAAGGCGCCCATTCAGGAGATACAAGAATTCTGGAGAGACAGAAATCTTAGGGGGAAAAAAAGGAAGGAAAAAAAAGGAGAGGGTGGTCCCTCGAAAAGAGCAAGATGAAATGACACGAGAGCATGAAGACGGTGCCCCGGGGCCTCCACCTGGGACGGCGCCCTCAGACTCCACCCCGGACGGCACCCAGCAGGCTGCAAACGTGTCACACCAGACGCCTGCCCCCCCAGGTCACTGTCCGCAGACCGTCCGAGAGGCTGCACCCACCGAGTCCCAGCGCCACCTGGTGCACCCGAGTCCTCTGCGCGGGCAGGCTCGTGCTCAAGTTGTGCTCGAGTCACTTCAAATTGTGAGTCTCGTCCTTGGTTTTCAAGCTAGATGTTTTGGGGGCCCGACCCTCAGGTGAAGGTCTTAAAAGTTGGCGGGGCCCGATGTGGGGTTCAAATCCTTTGCTCCTCAAGGAGCAGCTCAGAGTATGAGTGCCTTGCAGACTGGAGGCCATGCGTGGGGTGGGGTTTTGTGGGGAGATAGGGAGATGGTGTTGCAGCCTTGCGGCCTGTTTCCTGTGCGATTTCTCTCGTTCTTCCAACTGGGAGGAGTCTAGGTGTCTCGGCCGGTTCCGTGTGTACATGTAGATTTGGTGTGTGAATTTGGTGTGACAAGGTCAGCAGCTCGAGATCCTCTTAGGTCGCCATCTGGAACTGGGGCCCCCCTCAATATAATGACTTTTAACCCCTGGGCTGTCTGCGCGGAATGCAAGAGAGCCTATCAGCTCCAAGCATCACTTCTGTGCACAGAGAAAAAATCCTTTTTTTTTTTAAATGAAGAAAAGCAACTCCTAATATTGAACATTGGTAGTCAAAGGAAATAATTTAGTGTGGTTCCTGTGTGAGCAAATAGTCCTTTAGATGACTTTTTATAAAAGCAATAATGCAGTCCAATACAATGAAAAAAATGATGGAATTCAAAAATACCATTTTGTAATTTTTGCTCAAATCATCAATCGAGGCAATGCTCATCAATGAATGAAATTATCAAATAAAGGCTGGGGGAAATGAAAGAATGGGGAAACTTTTCGGTAGAGGCTTTAGGCTGCTGCCCTCTTTGTCATTTTTATCAGTTTTATCATCATTAAAACATGGAGTGTCTCTTGATATGATGCAATGGGAGTATTCAGCATAATATAGGAAGAGTTCTTGCCAAAAACAATGAACTTGAATTTAACCAAATCTCCAATGCAAACTTCCTTGTATGGGAAATATAGGGGAAAAAGAAACAAGTTAAATGACACTCGACAAAACAAAGAGATAAAGCTAGAATCTGGGACAGTCTGAGGGCCAACCAATCCAGTTTCTTTAAAGGGAAAGTATGGAAAAGTGGGTAGGGATGTGGAGAAGAAAATTCTGCTCTGGATTGAAAGCAATTTAAGACACACTAAAACAAAACACATGTGGCCCTTGTTTGGATCCTGCTTTATACAAGCCTAGTGTAAAAGATATTTTTGAGACAGTTGTGGGAATTGAATAGGAACTACATATTTTAGATGATACCAAACTTATTGATAATTTTTTTAGATTTGATAAAAACATTTGGTTATATAAGAAAATATCCTATTTTAGAGATAACTATTGAATTAAGGCATTTGCTTTAAAACAGTAAACATGACGACAACTAAACATCACAGATAAGTTTGAGACACAGATGGATCTGAGTGATGCCTTCCCTGATCTAATTTTTATTCTTTCCACCCAAAGCCTCTAGTATCTGAATTTGATGTTTACTCTTTTTACCCATATTTCTTTCTATTTCTTTATGTGTATGGATCTCTAAATGATATAGTATTAGTTCTTATATCTTTGAGCCTTGCACAAATGATATTCTACATGTATCATTCCATAAGTTATTGTTTATATAACATTACAATTTTGAAATTTATTCATTCCAACTATATCCAATGGCCACTTATTTCACTGCTTTATTATTTTCCATTATAAGGATATTCCACGATTTCTTTATGGATTCAGCGGTTCACTGATATTTGGGCTGTTTTCAATTTGTCACTATCACAAGCAGCACAGCAGTCAACATTCTTGTATGTTTCATTATTCATGTTTGCCAAAATATTCCTAGAAGATTTGATGAATTGAAAGGTATGTGCATTTTTTTCTTTACTAGAAATCATTAGGTTATCCCCCAAAAGTGTTGTAGCAATTTATATACCCAGCACAGCTTATAAAAATAATGAAGCTCCACGTTTTTGCCAACCTTTGGGATTTTCAGATGTTAATAGAATTTTAATCATAGTTATTTGGAGATTTTTTCACATAGAAATGGGCTTTCATATGCAGTTCTCCAGCCTGACCAGCCGGTAGCGCAGTGGATAGATCATCAGACTGGGACACGGAGGACCCAGGTTTCAAACCCTCAGGTCGCTGGCTTGAGCGCGGGCACATCCAACTTGAATAACGGCTCACCACCTTGAGCCCAAAGGTCGCTCGCTGGCTTGAGCAAGGGGTCACTCATTCTGCTGTAGCCCCCTGGTCAAGGCTCATATGAGAAAGCAATCAATGAACAACTAAGGTGCTGCAACAAAGAACTGATACTTCTCATCTCTCTCCCTTCCTGTCTGTCCATATCTGTCCCTCTCTCTGACTTTCTCTCTCTCTCTCTCTCACACACACACACACAGAGGCAGTTCTCCAAATGACACTCTCTCTCTCTCTCTCTCTCTCTCTCTCTCTCTCTCTCTCACACACACACACACACACACACACACACACACACACAGAGGCAGTTCTCCAAATGAAAGCATGTTGAAGATTGGGAGAACAATACAAAGTTATGAAATAAATACATAAACAAAGGTAATGTACATCCCACCTTTCCTAGGTCATGGCATCAATATATAAATACTTTGAGAGTTATTCTAATCCCAGTACCATTCCAGTTCCTCAGTTTACACCGAAACAAAGAAATCAGGCCGCAATCGGGATTTAAGGAAAGAGCTCTGGTCATGTGTGATAAAAGACTAGGTATCATGGGAGAACTGACAGATCTAATACTGCGTGTCAAGAAGGAGAGCACAACCACCCACTTAATAAATTCTTTGCTGGTGTTTCATCATAGTCATGGAGCTTGGATGGGTAGAAGGTTGGGCTAGAAGCATCTGCAGGCATGACTGCTACATTCATGGGCCTGATTAACAGTAAAACCTAAGCTGCTCCATGTTTGGTGAAGTGAAAAAATTATTATGCAATATTTTTGATGTACAAGAAGTATGAAGAATAATACAAGTATCCACAATTAAAACTAAAAAAAATAAAACATTATCAACATGCTTGAAACCACCCATGACGCCCTTATCTTGAATTTGGAGTTTCTAGTTGCCATGCATGCCATTCTGCTTCTATTAATAGGTATGTGACCCTAAAGTCACATAAAACAGGCATTTACATGTTATATAAATGACTGTTTACCTTGTAAATTAGTTTATGGCTTACTTTTCCCTGAACATTGTTTTAAGAGTCATCTATATCTGTAGCTCTAGCATATTCATTTTTGCTGCTGTTTAGAATTTTATTGTGCAAATATACCACAATTTACATATGTTTTCACCTATTAGGGGACATTTAGATGGTTCTGGTTTTTGCTACTATGATGCTGCATGTGTCTTCTCATACACATGTACCAATGCTGTCCTAGGTATAGACCTAGAAGTGGATTTTCTGTATGTAGAGTATGAGTCTTCAGCTTTGCCAAATTTCTCTCTAGATTGGTTGTCTGAATGAACACCCAGCAGAGTGTCTTATTTCCAATTGTTCCACATGTTGGCCAACACTTAGTGTTGTTAGATTGAAACTTTCCCCCTCAATTTAATGGGTCTGAAATGGCTTTATCAATGTGTTTTTAATTTAAACATGCTAATTATTAGCAGAAATTTAAGCAGCTGCTTTTTTGGATCACTCATTTGTATCTCCTGTGCATTGATTGCTTTTTGTGTTGGATTGTTTTTGTTAGAGTTTGTGTGTGTGTGTGTGTGTGAGCATTTGTATGTGTGTGTATATGTGTGATTGGTAGAAATTCCTTATAATTGTGGAGTATTATATATGCATTTTCTTATATGAATTCTATTCAGCCCAGAAATTGAATTTCTCCTGATGCTTGAGGTAGCTTAGAATCTAATCCCTCTTCTATCCCTCTCATAGTCCATCGTGAAGGAAAAAGAAAGGCATGTCAAAGTAGGCCACGAAGCAGTCCGCATTCCTTGAGGTTCCACTCTTTTCCTGATCTCTGTAGTAAGAACAGGGAGAGAAATTGTCTGCACTTGGATGTGTATCCCCTTAACAGTTTCACTGAGGCATAAGTGGCATGCAATAAATTTCATATTTTAAGGGAACAATTTTATACATTTTGATGTGTATACAGCTGTGAAACTATAGTCACAATCATGATAATGAACGTGTCTATCACTAATCGACCCCAAATCTTCCTGATGCCTCTTTGTATTGCCTGCCCACCCCGTTCCCAATCACTGTCTGCTTTTTGCCCCTAAAGATTAGTTTGTATTTCATTGAATGTGGAATCACAACATACTCTCTTTTTTGTCTTGCTTGTTTCACTCAGCAAAACTATTTTGAAACTCATTCATGTTGTTAAGTGTATCACTAGTTCATGTCTTTTTCTATTGATTAGTAGTCCATTGTATGGCTATACCACAGTTTATCAGTTCACCTGTTGATGGACACTCAGGTGGTTTCCAGATTTGGACTATTACACATAAAGCTACTGTGAATATTTGTGTATGCATCTTTGTATGGACATGGGTTTCCCTTTCTTTTGAGTAAATGAGAAGTGAATGACTGTATGTTTAACTTTTTAAGAAACTGTTAAAAGGTTTTCCAAACTGGTTGTGCCATTTTACATTTCCACCCACAGTGTATGGTATGAGAATTCTAGTGTTCCACATTTTTGTTAATATTTGATGTGGTCATTCTTTTTAAATTTTGCCATTTTAATAGATGTGTGATGTAATATCATTGTAGTTTCAATTTGCTTGCATTTCTCTGATGGCTAATGATGTTGAGCATGTCTTCCTGTGCTCATAGTCCATTTATATATCTTCTTGGATGAGGTATCTATTCACATCTTTCCCCCATTTTATTATTCAGATTGTTTATTTTTTATTATTGAGTTTTGAGAATACTTTGTAATATTCTGAATTCAAGTTCTTTATAAGATGTGATTTACAATCATTTTCTCCCAATCTTTAGCTTGTATCTTCATTTTTGTTGACCAAATCTTTTGGAGAGCATGAGTTCTTAACTTTGACAGTTTAATTTATTAATTTGTTGTTTTATAAATCATGCTTTTGATGCCACACCTAAGAAATCCACCTAAGTCAAAGTCAGAAAGGTTTTTTTCTAGATGTTTTATAGTTTTAAGTTTTATACTTAGGTCTCTGAAACAATTTGAGTTAATTTTAGCATCGATGTAAAGTATAAATTGAAGTTACTTTAAAAATTTTGTTTTGCTCTGGATAACCAACTATTCTAGCACCATTTGTTGTAAAGACTTTTCTTTCTCCACTGAATTTGCACCTTTGTTGAAAATGAGTTGTCTGCATATCAACCTGGCATCTTTATTCTGACTAATTTCTCCCTTGGATAGCAGTGAGTTACGACTTCTGAATTCTTGCTCTCTCTGAATAGCTGTTGATCATCCTTTGATTGATCCAGTCTTTCCTGATTACATTTCAGCTTTTGAGTTGTCATGGCTTTTCAGATTGTCTTCCTGAGATTAGCCCAAATCATTCTGATGGCTGTGGGTATTTTCAAATCTCAGCTATCCTTTGGTTTCCTTAGCCTTGGGATACTAGCCATTCATTTTGCTAATTTTCTGTTAATTTCATTCTTAAAGCTTTAGATATGCCTACATATCACTCCAAAATCTGAACATAATAGGATGTTAGAATTTCTAACCAGCTCTTGAGGACTGATGACTTTGTTCTAAATATTCTACAAAGACATAAGACTTTTTTTTTTGGTATTTTTCTGAAGCTGGAAACGGGGAGAGACAGTCAGACAGACTCCCGCATGCGCCCGACCAGGATCCACCCGGCACGCCCACCAGGGGGCGACACTCTGCTCACCAGGGGGCGATGCTCTGCCCCTCCGGGGCGTCGCTCTGTTGCAACCAGAGCCACTCTAGTGCCTGGGGCAGAGGCCAAGGAGCCATCCCCAGCGCCCGGGCCATCTT
Source organism: Saccopteryx leptura (assembly GCF_036850995.1). NCBI lineage: Eukaryota > Metazoa > Chordata > Mammalia > Chiroptera > Emballonuridae > Saccopteryx > Saccopteryx leptura. Next base: position 302,204,375 of record NC_089503.1, read on the forward strand.
TGCTCCAATGGAGCCTCGCTGCAGGAGGGAAAGAGAGAGACAGAGAGGAAGGAGAGGGGGAGGGGTGGAGAAGCAGATGGGTGCTTCTCCTGTGTGCCCTGGCCGGGAATCGAACCCGGGACCCCTTGCACTCCAGGCCGACGCTCTGCCACTTCGCCAACCGGCCAGGGCCAAAGACATAAGACTTTAACAGTCCTTACTGATACTGGTTCTTGGTAGACTACACTCATACCTCATATCCCCACTGTTGGGAAATAAGTTTGCGAGGTTAGAATAAAGGTAATGGCCCACCATTTCTTGGCGCTGTTGTTTCTCTACCATCTATCCGAATCAAATGGGAACCTGCAAGTGCCAGACAGCTGTGATGGTCATGACTACTGGACATACATTTGGTGTAGTCAGCAGGATTCAGATCAGATTGGTATGGAGTCACCACCACCCTTGAGTGGTGGGGTAGAAGACTGGTTGCTGTTATGGTTCCCCATGGCCGGCTGATGTTTACAGCTCTGTGAGAGGAAACCGAGAGCTCGGAGCAAGAGGCTGCCTGGGACCTGCAAACTGAGCAGCAAAAGGAGTGGGAATGGCCATGGGAGAAAGAGATGTGGACCCTGGAAATGAGATTCGTGAGTTGCGCCTGGAAATGGAGCAGTTTCTGGAGAAGGAATTACAGGTGTGTGAGTTGTAGTTTACCCTGGAAGTTGCTGAGAGCCAGAGCCACAGGAGGCTAAGATGGAGCTGTGCCAGCGGAGTGGCTCTGAGCTGGCCGGAGCAGGCATTTCTAGCTCCTTTTCTGAGGAGGAGGAAAGTCGGGCTGAAGCTGCGGTCCGCAGACTTCAGAAGGTAATAGCCCAGCAGCAAGGAGTTCCTACTAAGCCCCTAGTAGGTTTGCTGTGATTTTGGGCCATAAGGGTGGATGGCAGTGTGCTCGCTGGAGCAGAGGTGGAAAGGCTGGTTGCCATTACCACATGCTCCCCCTTGGGACAACATCTTAAGAGCCAGGATGGTAGGAATGAGGGGGGAGGCCTGACGCCCCATGTGTATGGACTGAATCCTAGACTGCAACCAGAGCGGGCACTGGCTCTCATGTTGGATGGACTCAATGGCTTTTGGACAATGATGGGGGGGCAGCTCTGCTGGAGGCCCCCTGCACCGGTAAGCTTTTCATCTGGTTGGAGAGAAGCTCCGAGGACATTTTATGCTTTGAGCAAAGTGTTGAGAGACACAGTGAATGGCATCTTTGTAATTGTTCAAATTGTATGACTTGTGCTGTTGTGATGGTTTGTTTGTGATATGCCTAATTCCTTGTACAGGAATGCCTGTGGTATGGATTATGGATTGCAAAGTGAGCAAAAGGGGTGGCTTGTTGGGCAAATAGGTTTGTAAAATGTGATTTTTATGCTCATTTTGTTAAAAATGGCTTCTGTTCACATGATGATGCTGCCACATGATACAGCTAATTACCTTCCTGCTTGGGAAGGGTCTTGGTTATGCTAATGTGTGCTGGAGGAGGGATTTTTGTGCTGAAAAGTTTTAAGAAGAGAGAAGGAGAAGAAGGAGCTAGGAGGCCATTTTTGTCAGAGACCACATTGTTGCAGGAGGAAGGAGCCAAGATGGTGGGGTGTTAAAGGAGAACAGAGGTAAAGGGCTTTGTGAGCTCCGCTGAACTAGTGGGGGCCTTTGATTCTAGGAAAACCGTGAGAAAGTCAGTGGCTTTGGGAGCCCTGAATGGAAAGGAAAGTATTTTCCCTCTGTGTGTATTTACTCGCCAGCTGGTTGCGAGGTTAGAATAGAGCTAATGGCCCACCAGTTCTTGGTTCTGTTGTTTCTCTACCATCTGTTCGAATCTAATGAGAACCTGCGAGTGCCAGGCGGCTGTGATGGTTGTGACTACTGGATATACACCCACTTAAGAGCACAGCATCTGAAGTAGGAACATTATTCATTTATTCTTCAGTGACTTTTGAGCATACACTATGGGCTAGACCCTTAACTTGTGCTATGGCAATAAAGATATGGATAATACAGAGTCTCCATTCTTAAGACATTTCAAGTCTAATATATTACACCCCTTTAGGTCCCAAGACCAAGTAAAGAGACTAAGAGTTAATAAATTCAGGTTTTAGAAACTAGATCTGCATTTTCTCCTCAGATAAGGTTGTTGCCATCATAAAGAGGAAATATAATAAGAGGCACTTTCTGAGTCAAATTTGACATTTTAACTCAAGAATAGTGGGTTTGGGTGACAAAGACAAGCACTGAGAAGGGATAAAGTGTCCAGACAGATGCAGGAAGACCTCAAGGGTCAGGCCCTCAAAGAAGTCACCAAGGTGAGTGAACATTTGTCAGAAAAGAGCAAGGGAAGGGGAGTACACAGTTGAAAAATTATCTTTACCTTTTGACTGTGAAGGTATATGTGTAAGAGAGAGCTGGTGGAAGTGAATTTGAGCCTTAAGGATTAAAGGAGCTGGATAAAAATTCAGTTGGTATTATATTTCCTCCTGTGAGGGGTCACTGAGTCAGGGAGAGTGCAGACGTGTCCCAGAGAAAGGCCATGAATCCACCTGAGGCTGCCTGTCTTTTGTGATGAACGTAGGTTCTGCACACATCGTTAACCACACAAAGGGCAGAGATGAGGTGTCCGCCAAATGAAGCAGCTCTTTAAAAGCTGTTGTCCAGCCAAGGTGTCTCATAGGAACAAGAATGGAGAGTCACGGGGTAGCTTCAGGCCTTAGCCAGGGAAGGGAAATATATTGTGTGGCCGTTTCCAGAATGGCTGGACTATTTATTCCCTGGCCAGACTTTGGTTGGGATGCAGAGGGATTAGGGGATGGCATTAGGTGTCTGTGAATGTGGAGCTCTAGAAATTCCTCTGTAGCTGGGAGAGGGCATCCAAGGCACAGACCAAGAGAAGTGCTCGGGCTACGTGCAGTGGGAACTCAGGCATTGAATTCCCTTCCCAGAAGGAAGCAACGGTTGCTGGGTGGCCCAGAGGGAGGCCTGGGGGTAGAGGGGCAGAACTGGACTCACAATGGGCTCAGTAGCCTATAGCCAATGTTGTGTGATTCCATGGGCCCATGGAAGACTTACTGCCTGAAATAATACCTCCCGTTTCTTAACTACAGCTAATATTCTTTTCAAAGTAGAGCATGGACTTTTCTTCATAATTAAAACTAAGGCTTATAGTTGAACTATCCCTGGGAGAGTTGAATTCACATTAAGGACAAACCCTAGCTGTTTTCTTAAGGGTAGTGTTGGAGGAGGGCACAGTTATAAGAGTCTGATGGTGAAAAGGGAGATGGGGGTCTGTGAGGCAGGTTTCCTAGTTCTTGGTGGCCAGCCAGCTCTGGCCAGTGGGAGTTCTAACTCATTGCCCACACAAACCCTCCACTGACTGCACTTGTCTTCTCGGTTCTCTGAGTCTTCACTTGTGTTTGTGAAGACAGCCAGGAGAATGGTGTGGACGGAGGGAACAGAATCACAACACACAGTGAGGAAGTTAAATTATGGAGGCCTAGAAATGTGAATGCCTTGAAGACCCAACTATTTATTTCTCTGTGCATCCTCAGGGCCTTGCAAATGCCTGCCAAAGAGTGGGTTGCTCAATATGTTGAGTTCTAAAAAAATATCAGTAATAGTAATGACACCACCAACACCGACAAACGTACATAGCACTCGCCATACTCGGGCTCTCCTGTAAGCCCTTCACAAAAGCGGAGGTGGCGCATAGGACATGGTACATGGGGCCTCAAAGAGACTTGTCCTAGTGAAAGGAAGAACTCGCCAGATACTGCTTTTTAAATAAGTGCATTCTTTAATTACTGATGTGCAATCCTTCTTCTTGAAGGGTACATGGTCCAGGCCTCATTCCAAGCTTCTGTTCAACTCTCTAGCTCCTCCTCCTAAAAAACAAAAGTACAAACAACGCCAGTTATGCTGTAAATTCTTCCTTCCCTCCCTTCCGTAGCTGTTCCCATCTCTACACTTCAGTGACTCACACCTCACACACACACAGACCACCCTTCCAGAAGGCAAATACAAAACCGTGACTGCAAAGCAGATCATCATTGAGAGTAAGTAGCTTTTGAATAATTCCTTAATGCTTTTTCCAAATATAGGTGAGGTTACGCAGGAATGTGCGTTACCCAGGCTCCTCCCTGCCTCCATTCACAAAGCCCCGAGCCTCATTCCTGCCTGTGTGGAAACAGGGAGGCAGAGAGGGGCAGAGGATTAGGTGGTTAAACCAGCAGCATCTCTAGCCTGGCACGAATTGGCTCCAGATTTGCCAGAGAGCACTTAGAAAGTCTGGATTTATTACATTCATCAGATTAGGACCAGGGAAACCTCAGGACAATTTTAGAATAGGAGAAAGTAGGTTGGAAGCAACAGCTGCTACTTTGTTTTTTTACATCTCTATTTTTTTTTTTTTAGGAAGAATCGCAAATGTTTTCTGTCAGTGTCCTTCTTCACCTCCACCACCTCCAGCCCATCCCCACCGAACCCCAAGTGGGGAGAGCTGGCCACACATGGTTCTGCTTTGTTTGCATTTAACTCATGAAAATATTGTTTCGTTAAAGCAACCCTCTGTCCAAGGAGTCTTTTACCAGCTGATGTTATCAGCCTGGCTTAAGCTTATTGTATTTGGGGAAGCTTTTTCCTTTTCTTTTCTTCTTTTTTTTTTTTTTACAGAGACAGAGAATCAGAGAGAGGGATAGATAGGGACGAACAGACAGGAACGGAGAGAGATGAGAAGCATCAATCATTAGTTTTTTGTTGCGACACCTTAGTTGTTCATTGATTGCTTTCTCATATGTGCCTTGACCGCGAGCCTTTAGCAGACAGAGTAACCCCTTGCTTGAGCCAGAGAGCTTGGGTTTAAGCTAAGCTGGTGAGCTTTTTGCTCAAACCAGATGAACTCGCGCTCAAGCTGGTGACCTCAGAGTCTCGAACCTGGGTCCTTCCGCATCCCAGTCCGACGCTCTACCCACTGCACCACAGCCTGGTCAGGCTCCTTTTCTTTGAACTGAGAAGCTGCCAATTCTAAACCCCAGCTGGCCTGAAAAGTTGCGTTTGCTGTTTATCACTGGATTGATCCTGGAACCCAGTCAACTCCAGCACATTCCCTCGCTGGTGAAATATACATGCTGCGTTGTTTTTAAGGGCATCACTCCATCCCAAACAGCAAGTCTAGATTCTGAACACGTGAACTCTACCTGGCAATGTTACCTGGAGGCTATCCCTGTGCTTCCTTTTTGCTGCTTCCACTGTGGGCCAGGCAGGTGTCATTCCTCACCTACGTAATCCAGTGGCATCCCACCTGCCTGACCTGTACAAGTCTTCGTGCTGCCTCTGGTCTGACCGTATCCCTCTTCTGCTCATGGCCTACGGTGGCACTTCTTAAACAGGGTGCATGTAAGCTTGAGGGATTCAAGGTTAAGCTCTGGGCCAAGCGAAGTGCAAGCCATACATGGAATATCTTCCTATCAGTATCAAGATTACTCAGAAATTGAGGAAAATACTATTTTTTGTTTAAAAAAATCTGTGGAATAGGTTTGAAAACCTATGGTGTAGAATACAATAAAATCATACATTCTGAAGATACAACATGAAGCTTCAGGGAAATTTTAAGCTTGAAGTACATTACTTTGAATTAAATTTCTAGGCCCCCAAGAATTATGTATGTATTCCTTCACTAGTGAATGTGAGTAAAAGTCTGGGAGGTTGTAGAGTGACCTGACTCCTCCACATGCCTGTCAGAGCCCACCCCTCCTCATTCCCAGAGCCCAGTGCAAATGACCGCCCACTGCTAGCCATATGTGCCTCACTCCCTAGAGCAGTGATTTTCAACCTTTTTGGAGCCTCGGCACATTTTTTACTTTTAAAAAATCCTGGGGCACACCACCTACCAAAATGACACAAAATGACACTCTAACACAGTACATATTATACATATAGTTAATAATATACTTTCTAAATGTATTTATACTCACTTAGTGTGAAACCTGGGCCTGTTTCGATGAACACAAAAGGGACATCCTGGCAGGGATGGTAGAAAGACACACACGAAGTTCTTCCTCAACAGTTCTCAGTCTCTCTCTGTTCTTAGTTTCTATCGCAGTCAAGCTTGAGAAGTTCAGCTCACATAGATATGTGGTTGAAAACAGGAGCAATGTCAAAATAGCTCTGTTGGCCAGAATGGGGAACTCCTTGGCAACAGATAACCAAAAACTGTCCAAAGGAAGATCAGCAAACTTTAGCTTTAAAGTTAGATAACATTGTGATGCATTGTATATCACCCTCTGCGGGGGCCTCTTTTAAAAAGAAAAAGGTCAAATATCTATATACACCATCAGGATAGACATAACCAGCTGAGGCTGAGGCTTCATCTAGTGGTGGCAACATTTACCTCCAGTCCTGACCAGGATTAGAAATCAGGACCATGGAGAGGAGTAGCAGCTTCAACTATTCGTCGTGACCACACAATGATAAGTGTGCGGCAGCCCAAGCGGGGACCTTCCTGGGTGTGGATGAGAGGCAGCCTACTATTGGTTCATCGCTAGTGGTCGGGATGAATCCTAGAAGGTGATTGGTCAGTTAGTGTTCCCTGTGCCTCCACTCTTCCTGTTGCTGATAGCTGGAGGGATTGTGAGGGGAATGTTTATGTTCAGATGGAGGCAGCTGGTGGCGGGCCTGATAAATAGCCCCCTTGGGCTGTATCCAGCACGCGGGCCGTAGTTTGGGGGTCCATGTTTAATTTCCCCACGGCACACCTGACCATGTCTCATGGCACACTGGTTGAAAAACACTGCTCTAGTGGGTGTGCAGTGCTGTCACCTGCCTCGCCTGAGTGCTCTCCGCCCCTCACTAGTCCTCAGAAACTGCTGTGCAAGGCCTTGGGGAGGACAGTGGGCTATAAGAATGTGGCAACTGGTAAATTGTCTTCGAGGATCTCATGGGTAGCAGCGTGGGTGCTGTCCAACTGACCAGCCTCCCATCTGCACAGGCTTCCAGGATGCTTGTTCAGCCCACATCCAGGGGTGACGGCCAACCCCCAGCCCTCCATCGGTGCAGACTCTGTGCCCATTCTAGAAGAGGGCAAGGAGGGGGAGAAGGAAGACCAGAGAAAAATAGGGAGAAGGAAGTCCTGCAAAAATCCTACCTTCTCCACAAAACTTCCCCCTCAAGCCCTTGGCCTTCCTCCCTCCTCCAGGCTTCCAGAACATTCATCAGACCACCAGTCAGCATGTCTGTACCATGTACATCCTTGTTACCCTTTTATATCAATGCAATTTGTCTCCACTAC